>NC_086446.1:40445474-40766239 GCF_028390025.1 Pseudophryne corroboree | reverse complement strand
GATGCTGCTGTTGCAACATACATATCCACCTGGAGCACTTTGTGTAGTGTGGAAGCAGATGTTGGTTGTTCAGCCCACAAGTGTCCTGTATGTATGTGTGGGGGCAGTCTGGATAGATATTGTGGCTCAGCAATGTCACTAGCTGAAGAGGCTTCCTGTTCTGTAATGCTGGCCTGTGTACATTACATAGTAAAGCCTGCGTTATGTGGGGGAGAGATAATCATTGGTGATGTGCCATCAGCATGTCCCTGTGGCTGGGGCTATGACATCTGTGATTGTGGGAGCAGAAGACAATATTTTATCGGTTCTCCGAGAGTCTTACTTGATGTTAGTACATTTATAATTGTAATAATGTGGTCATAGTTTATAAGCTGATATTGAACAACTAAGCATTATTCATAATAGTGACACGGTGGTGTAGTGGTGAGCAGTGTTGTCTCGCAGCATTAGTGATGAGTTCAGTTCCCAACCAAGGTTCTATCTGTGTGGAGTTTGTATGTGTTTCTTACACCTCTGCAAAAATCATACTGGTAGTTTAATTGGCTTCTGACATATATGAATCCTAGTGTGTCATGTGGAATATAGATTATTAGCTCCACTGGGGCAGGGAATAATGTGATTTTCTAGTTATTCTCTGTAGAGCGGAGTAATATATGTGCACTGTATATAGAACTGTGCATTATAATAGTTATATTATTTCCAGCAGATGGAGGCACAAGCAGGAATTCCTTGGAGGGAGATCTCATCTTGTCTGCAGATAGTAAAATAGAAGATAACATCACACAATATTCTCCAGGAGACATCCCCATTTCTCTAACTATACATCCAGTACCTCACAATGCTGATATTTCATCTGATCCCTGTAATTGCGATGACTGTAAATCTAATACCTCAGATTTTGATACACATCGTGCAGCTCATACATGTGATAAAATATTTCCATGCTCTGAGTGTGGGAAAAGTTTTGCATGCAAATTACAACTTGTTATACATCAGAGAAGTCATGCAGGTGAGAGACCATTTCCATGTTCTGAGTGTGGGAAATGTTTTACAGTCAAATCACATCTTGTTGCACATCAGAGAAGTCACACAGGTGAGAGACCATTTCCATGTTCTGAGTGTGGGAAAAGTTTTGCAGGAAAATCACAGCTTGTTAGACATCAGAGAAGTCACACAGGTGAGAAACCATTTCCATGCTCTGAGTGTGGGAAATGTTTTCTGTGTAAATCAGAACTTGTTAGACATCAGAAAAGTCACACAGGTGAGAAACCATTTCCATGCTCTGAGTGTGGTAAAAGTTTTGCACGCAAATTACAACTTGTTATACATCAGAGAAGTCATACAGGTGAAAGACCATTTCCATGTTCTGAGTGTGGGAAATGTTTTACAGTCAAATCACATCTTGTTGCACATCAGAGAAGTCACACAGGTGAGAGACCATTTCCATGTTCTGAGTGTGGGAAAAGTTTTGCAGGCAAATCACAGCTTGTTAGACATCAGAGAAGTCACACAGGTGAGAAACCATTTCCATGCTCTGAGTGTGGGAAATGTTTTCTGTGTAAATCAGAACTTGTTATACATCAGAGAAGTCACACAGGTGAGAAACCATTTCCATGCTCTGAGTGTGGGAAAAGTTTTGCAGGCAAATCACAGTTTGTTATACATCAGAGAAGTCACACAGGTGAGAATACATTTCCATGCTCTGAGTGTGGGAAATGTTTTCTGTGTAAATCAGGACTTGCTAGACATCAGAGAAGTCACACAGGTGAGAAACCATTTCCATGCTCTGAGTGTGAGAAATGTTTTCCACTCAAATCACATCTTGCTAGACATCAGAGAAGTCACACAGGTGAGAATACATTTCCATGCTCTGAGTGTGAGAAATGTTTTCCACTCAAATCACATCTTGCTAGACATCAGAGAAGTCACACAGGTGAGAATACATTTCCATGCTCTGAGTGTGGGAAATGTTTTCTGTGTAAATCAGAACTTGTTATACATCAGAGAAGTCACACAGGTGAGAAACCATTTCCATGCTCTGAGTGTGGGAAAAGTTTTGCACTCAAGTTACGTCTTGTTATACATCAGAGAAGTCACACAGGTGAGAAACCATTTCCGTGCTCTGAGTGTGGGAAAAGTTTTGCACTCAAGTTACGTCTTGTTAGACATCAAAGAAGTCACACAGGTGAGAAACCGTTTCCATGCTCTGAGTGTGAGAAATGTTTTCCACTCAAATCACAGCTTGCTAGACATCAGAGAAGTCACACAGGTGAGAATACATTTCCATGCTCTGAGTGTGGGAAATGTTTTCTGTGTAAATCAGAACTTGTTATACATCAGAGAAGTCACACAGGTGAGAAACCATTTCCATGCTCTGAGTGTGAGAAATGTTTTCCACTCAAATCACAGCTTGCTAGACATCAGAGAAGTCACACAGGTGAGAATACATTTCCATGCTCTGAGTGTGGGAAATGTTTTCTGTATAAATCAGAACTTGTTATACATCAGAGACGTCACACAGGTGAGAAATTTCCATGCTCTGAGTGTGAGAAATGTTTTCCACTCAAATCACAGCTTGCTAGACATCAGAGAAGTCACACAGGTGAGAATACATTTCCATGCTCTGAGTGTGGGAAATGTTTTCTGTGTAAATCAGAACTTGTTATACATCAGAGACGTCACACAGGTGAGAAACCATTCCCATGCTCTGAGTGTGGGAAAAGTTTTGCACGCAAATCACATCTTGCTAGACATCAGAGAAGTCACACAGGTGAGAAACCATTTCCATGCTCTGAGTGTGGGAAAAGTTTTGCACGCAAATCACATCTTGCTAGACATCAGAGAAGTCACACAGGTGAGAAACCATTTCCATGCTCTGAGTGTGGGAAATGTTTTCTGTGTAAATCAGAACTTGTTATACATCAGAGAAGTCACACAGGTGAGAAACCATTTCCATGCTCTGAGTGTGGGAAAAGTTTTGCAGGCAAATCGTATCTAGTTAAACATCAGAAATTACACAGGAGTAAAGCATTACTATGATCTGATACACAACAGGGTTGTAGCAACACTTTATTGCATTGGACAGGTCCGCACTGCCCATCTGTCACCTTTGGCATATTCCAGAAGTGCCAATGGACTGTTGGATTCATCCAGTTCCACAGAGAGATGGGAAGGCCGTGTGCAGCGCAGCCTCTGGCTCTCTGGTTTAGCCGCCCCTACTTCCCAAAGTGTCTCCCCCCACACCCACCCCATAAATAATTACATACGGTGTGCATTAGGGAACACAAATTGTTTTATCTTACACAGAATTACCCCTCCCTTTTAGCACCTGAGTGACATCACAATCTGATTGAACAGCTTGCCATTATGTGCATTGTATTTAGAGAGGCATGAGTGGGTCAGCATTAGGATGGATTGCTGACTCCAGAGTGCCATTGGAGAAGTTAGGGGTGTCTCCAGGTAAGCTGGCTCTCAGATCCTGTAGGAGCCATTATCATGTGGCCTTACACTGGGCATTCAGACCCAGACATATATGTAATTATTTATGGGGTGGGTGTGGGGTGCGGTTGCCCCTATGTCGGTATGGCTGTGCGGCTTCAGTTTTGCACACCCTAACACTTTATTAACACTTATGATTTCCCTATCACTTTGTATATATTTTTGTAATATTTTAATCACACTTCACATACATAGCACTTAGGTGCTTCTTATTAACCCTTATTAACTTTCACCTGTGTACTGACCTGGGGTAGCTGACCTGTGCCGACGTGATGGGGTCCTGCACCCCAGACCCATACCTAGTATTAGGGACCCCCAGTGATGGAGAAGCCTTGCCAATCGGCCTGGGGGCTTAACCCTATAGCTGCAGATATACGCAACTAAGATCTCCATTATATCTGATTATTATGTAGTATTATTTTTTACTTAGTGTGCATTAGGGAACACAAATAGTTTTTTCTTAGACATCAGAGAAGTCACGCAGGTGAGAATACATTTCCATGCTCTGAGTGTGGGAAATGTTTTCTGTGTAAATCAGAACTTGTTAGACATCAGAGAAGTCACAGGTGAGAAACCATTTCCATGCTCTCAGTGTGGGAAAGGTTTCCATTCAAATCACGTCTTGTTACACATCAGAGAAGTCACACAGGTGAGAAGCCATTTCCATGCTCTGAGTGTGGGAAAAGTTTTGCAGGCAAATCGTATCTAGTTAAACATCAGGAATCACAGGAGTAAAGCATTACTTTGATGTGATACACAACAGGGTTGTAGCAACACTTTATTGCATTGGACAGGGCTGTACTGCCCATCTGTCACCTCTGGCATATTCCAGAAGTGCCAATGGACTGGTGGTTTCATCCAGTTCCACAGAGAGATGGGAAGGCCGTGTGCAGTGCAGCCTCTAGCTCTCTGGTTTAGCCGCCCCTACTTCCCAAAGTGTCTGTCTCCATGGAAATGGGGGCGTGCAGTAAGTCCACGCCCCCCTTACAGCACGTCCTCGTGTGTCATGTCCTTGCGCCCCCCCCCCCGTGATGTGCGCTTGCAAGTTTACAAATGCCCAATCCAAATAGCCCCAGATTGTCCCTGCCAGTAGATATCGGCACCTCTCTCCACATCAATACCAGACCATCGTGTTATATAAGCGTCTATGGGCCTAATTCATGGTCGATCGCAAAACGAAAATCTTCCGCTAATGGGAAAATCCATGTGCACTGCAGGTGGGGCAGATGTAACATGTGCAGAGAGAGTTAGATTTGAGTGAGGTGTGTTCAAACGGAAATCTAAATTGCAGTGTAAAAATAAAGCAGCCAGTATTTACCCTGCACAGAAACAATATAACCCACGCTACTCTAACTCTGCACATTTCTCATACATCCTAGAGGATGCTGGGGTCACATCAAGAACCATGGGGTATAGACAGGATCTGCAGGAGACATGGGCACTTTAAGACTTTCAAAGGGTGTGAACTGGCTCCTCCCTCTATGCCCCTCCTCCAGACTCCCGTTTAGAATCTGCCCAGGCAGACTGGATGCACTCTGAGGACCTCTATTGAGTTTCTCTGAAAAGACTTTGTTAGGTTTTTTATTTTCAGGGAGAACTGCTGGCAATAGTCTCCCTGCTTTTTGGGACTTAGGGGAGAGAAGTCAGACCTACTTCTGTGAGTTTAAAGGCTCTGCTTCTTTGGCTACAGGACACCATTAGATCCTGAGGGTTTGATCACTAGGTATGCCTAGGGGCTCATTCCCAGAGCCGGCTTTCACCCCCCTTGCAGAACCAGAAGTCAGAAGACAAGTGAGTAGAAGAAAAGAAGACTTCAGTGATGGCTTTGAGGTACAGCTCAGCGATCGGCTCCCACACACAGCGGCACCCTGGGCAGCATATTTAACCTCTAGAACTAACTGGCAAGAGTGAACATAGTGCCAAGGCACTGTCCGGACCCCCGCCACCATAAAAATGTATTTAAAAAGAGCGGATCTGAAGCGCGCCATTACGGGGGCGGAGCTTAGCCCTCACAGCACACATCCTTGCGCTATTTTCTCTGCACGAGGCTGCAGAGACGCTGGTCCTTCCATACACTGCTGCATGAGTATCAGGGTGAAAAACGGTGGGTAGCACAATTATTTTGGTGCATTATATGTACATTATAAAAGCGCTGCAGGTCTGGGGCATTTTCTGTGGTGTTTCAGACCGGGATTGATCGCTGGGGTGTGATCTGGCAATAACTCCCTCTGTTTCTCTGACAGGCTTTACTGTGGGTTTGTCCCCTATAGACCCAGTGTGTCTGCGTATGTTGGGTGCACGTGTGTCGGCATGTCTGAGGCGGAGTGCTCTTCCCAGGAGGAGACTATTAGGGACACAAACAGCTGTGGGAGTGACCCTGTCGGCACCACCGACACCAGATTGGGTGATTGTTTTGAGTGCTTTGAATGCTAATGTGGGTCTGATAAATAATAGATTGGATAAATCTGAGTCTCAGAACCAGGCATGGAAGAAATCCGTAGAGGATGTATTGTTTCAAGTCCAGACCTCCTCAGGGTCACAAAAGCGTTCATTTGCCCAACTGGCAGACACGGACACTGACTCAAGTGTCGACTATAGTGAGGCCAGATTAGATCCAAAACTGGCGAAGAGCATTCAGTACATGATTGTGGCAATAAAAGATGTATTACATATCACTGAGGACTCTACTATTCCTGATACTAGGGTCTGTATGTATAAAGGAAAGAAACCTGAGGTAACGTTTCCTCCCTCTCATGAACTGAACATGTTTTGTGAAAAGGTTTGGGAAAATCCTGACAAAAAGTTTCAGATTCCCAAAAGGATTCCAGTGGTGTATCCGTTTCCCTCTGGGGATAGGGAAAAATGGGAGTCACCCCCCATTGTGGACAAAGCTTTATCACGGCTGTCCGAAAAGGTGGCTCTTTCGTCCCCTGACACGGCAGCCCTAAAGGATCCTGCAGATCGTAGGCAGGAAAATACATTGAAATCCATCTATGTCACCACGGGTACGTTACTTAGACCAGCCATTGCGTCTGCGTGGGTGAGTGGTGCTATCGAAAAATGGACAGATAACTTGTCATCTAAAATAGATACCCTGGATAGGGATAGCATTCTTTTGACACTGGGTTATATCAGGGACGCTGCATTCTACCTAAAGCAAGCTGCGAGGGATATTGGGATCAAGGGCCAATGCCTTGGCAGTCTCAGCTAGGAGAGCATTGTGGATTCATCAATGGAATGCTGATGCTGACTCTAAGAAAGCTATGGAGTCTCTACCGTATAAAGGTGGTGTATTGTTTGGTGTCGGCCTCGCTGACTTGGCATCTACGGCTACCGCGGGTAAGTCATAATTTTTACCTTGTGTGCCTGCACCACAAAAGAAAGCACACCACTATCAGATGCAGTCCTTTCGGCCCAGTAAATACAGAAAATGCCAAGGGTCTTCCTTCCTTGCTACTAGAGGAAAGGGAAGGGGTAAACGATCACCGGCCGTGGCCGGTTCCAAGGAGCAGAAGTCTTCTCCGGCTTCTGCCAAATCCACCGCATGATGCTGGAGCTCCTCTGCGGGAGTCCGCACCGGTGGGGGCACGTCTCAGGCTCTTCAGTCAGTTCTGGGCTCGTTCGGCCCTGGACCCTTGGGTTTTAGAAAGTGTCCCAGGGGTACAAACTGGAGTTTCAAGACGTTCCCCCTCACCGATTATTTCAAATCAGCCTTACCAGCTTCTCTTCCGGACAGGGAGGTGGTATGCGCATCAATACAAAAATTGTGCCACAATCAAGTCATTGTCAAGGTTCCCCTGTCACAGCAGGGAGAAGGCTTTTATTCGAGCCTGTTCGTGGTCCCGAAGCCAGACTGCTCCGTCAGACCAATCCTGAACCTCAAATCCCTCAATTTCTACCTAAAAAAAAATCAAATTCAGGATGGAATCTCTCCGGGCAGTGATCTCCAGTCTGGAGGAGGGGGATTTTATGGTGTCTGTAGACATAAAGGATGCCTACTTACATGTTCCCATTTATCCTCCACATCAGGCTTACCTGAGGCTTGCAGTGCAGGATTGTCATTACCAATTTCAGACGTTGCCGTTTGGTCTGTCCACGGCTCCGAGGGTTTTCACCAAAGTAATGGCCTAAATGATGGTTCTCCTGCGCAAGCAAGGAGTCACAATTATCCCGTACTTGGACGATCTCCTGATAAAGGCGAGATCCAGGGACCAATTATTGCAGAACATTACGCTCTCCCTGACAATTCTGCAGCAACATGGTTGGCTCCTAAACTTGCCAAAATCACAGTTGGTTCCGACGAGACGGCTGTCATTTGTGGGAATGATTCTGGACACAGAATTACAGAGAGTTTTTCTTCCAGGGGAAAAGGCTCTGGAAATTCAGAACCTAGTCAAACAAATTCTGAAACCAGCAAGAGTATTGGTCCATCAATGCACTCGGTTTCTGGGGAAGATGTTGGCGGCCTGCGAGGCCATTCAGTTTGGCAGGTTCCATGCCAGACTGTTTTAGTGGGACCTGTTGGACAAGTTGTCCGGGTCCCATCTGCACATGCACCGAAGGATAATCCTGTCTTCCAAGACCAGAATCTCACTCCTGTGGTGGCTACACAGCTCTCACCTCCTAGAGGGACGCAGGTTCGGGATCCTAGTGACCACGGATGCGAGTCTCCGAGGCTGGGGAGCAGTCACGCAGAGGGGGAAAGCTTCCAGGGAAGATGGTCAAGCCAGGAAATTTGTCTACACATAAACGTGCTGGAGTTTAGGGCCATTTACAATGGCCTTCTACAAGCGGAACATCTTCACAATCGGCCCGTCTTGATTCAGTTGGACAACATAACAGCAGTAGCGTACATAAACCACCAGGGCGGAACAAAGAGCAGAACGGCAATGGCAGAGGCCACAAAGGTTCTCCTCTGGGCGGAAAGGCATACAAGCGATCTGTCAGCGATCTTCATTCCAGGAGTGGACATCTGTGAAGCAGACTTCCTCAGCAGACACACTCTCCATCCAGGAGAGTGGGGTCTTCATCAAGAGGTCTTTGCAGAAGTGACAAGTCTTTGGGGAATCCCTCAAATAGACATGATGGCGTCTCGCCTCAACAAGAAACTTCAGAGATATTGTTCCAGGTCGAGAGACCCTCGAGCAATAGCAGTGGACGCCCTAGTGACACCATGGGTGTTTCAGTCGTTGTATGTGTTTCCTCCGCTTCCACTTGTTCCAAAAGTGATAAAGATCATAAGAAGAACAGAGGTGCGATCCTCATGGTTCCAGACTGGCCAAGGAGGGCTTGGTATCCAGATCTTCATGAATTACTCATAGACGATCCCTGGCCTCTTCTTCTGAGGGAGTATCTGTTACAGCAGGGGCTGTGCATGTTCCAAGACTTACCGCGACTTCGTTTGATGGCTTGGTGGTTGAACGCCGGATCCTAGCCCGTAAGGGTGTTCCCAAGGAAGTCATCCCCACTCTTATTCAGGCTAGAAAAGGAGTAACGTCTAAACATTACCACCGTATTTGGAGAAAATACGTGTCTTGGTGTGAATCCAAGAAGGCTTCTACGGAAGAATTTCAGTTGGGACGTTTTCTCCATTTTCTACAAGCTGGTGTGGATGCTGGCCTAAGGTTGGGCTCAATTAAAGTACAAATTTCAGCCTTATCAGTTTTCTTCCAAAAACAATTGGCCTCCCTTCCAGAAGTTGTCTTTTGTGAAAGGCGTGTTGCACATCCAACCTCCCTTTGTGCCCCCAGTGGCACCGTGGGATCTTAACGTGGTGTTGCAATTCCTTCAATCTCATTGGTTTGAACCTTTACAGAAGGTAGAGTTGAAATTCCTCACTTGGAAAGTGGTCATGCTGTTGGCCTTGGCATACGCAAGGCGGGTGTCTGGATTAGCGTCATTGTTTTACGAGAGCACTTATTTGATCTTCCATGAAGATAGAGCAGAGTTGAGGACTCGTCAGCAATTTCTGCCTAAAGTGGTTTCGTTGTTCCACTTGAACCAACCTATTGTGGTACCAGTGGCTACTGACAGCTTGCTGGAATCAAAGTTTCTCGATGTATTCAGAGCTTTGAAAATTTATGTTGCCAGAACGACTCAGTTTAGGAAAACACTTTGCTCTGTTTGTCCTGTATGCTCACAACAAGATTGGGGCTCTTGCTTCCAAGCAGACTATTGCGCGCTGGATCTGTCATACGATTCAGCAGGCTCATTCTACGGCTGGATTGCCGTTACCAAAATCGGTTAAGGCCCATTCTACCAGAAAGGTGGGCTTGTCCTGGGCGGCTGCCCGGGGGGGGTCCTCGGCATTACAACTTTGCCGAGCGGCTACGTGGTCGGGATCAAACACCTTTGCTAAGTTCTACAAGTTTGATACACTGGCTGATGAGGACCTCATGTTTGGTCAATCGGTGCTGCAGAGTCATCTGCACTCTCCCGCCCGTTCTAGAGCTTTGGTATAACCCCATGGTGCTTGATGTGACCCCAGCATCCTCTAGGACGTATGGGAAAATAGAATTTTGGTACCTACCGGTAAATCTTTTTCTCTTAGTCCATAGAGGATGCTGGGCACCCGTCCCAGTGCATACTGTATCTGCAGTTTTTTGTTACGCTTCAACACATGTTGTGTTACGTTTTTAGTCAGCCTGTTGCTGACGTTGTTCATGCCGTTGACTTGCGTTATGTTGAATGCCATGTTGTATGGCGTGCTTGAGGTGTGAGCTGGTATGTATCTCACCTTAGTTTAACAATAAATCCTTTTCCTCGAAATGTCCGTCTCCCTGGGCACAGTTCCTATAACTGGAGTCTGGAGGAGGGGCATAGAGTGAGGAGTCAGTTCACACCCTTTGAAAGTCTTAAAGTGCCCATGTCTCCGGATCCCGTCTATACCCCATGGTTCTTGATGTGACCCCAGCATCCTCTACGGACTAAGAGAAAAGGATTTACCAGTAGGTATCAAAATCCTATTTTTACATCTGCCCCACCTGCAGTGCACATGGTTTTGCCAATTAGAGAAAGATTTTGAAAACGCCCATTGCAGAAATTACTAATGCATTGCAATATGCGGGTTGATCACAAAACCATACACAGTTATCGGAACATCGTAGATTTTTCCTATCTGCGCCAGGCAAGGTCGTCCACAATTCGTGCGACACAAACGCTGGAAGTGGTCATCGCTGACGTCAGAGGGCCTCCTTAAAAACGCCTGGGTATGCTTGCATTTTTTCAGACACAGCCAGGAAACAGCAGGTTTCCGCCCAAAAACGCCAACTTCCTGTCAGTCAAACCGGCTGCATTGCGCTCATGATCTGTACATAATATATGTTGCTATTTTTGCTAACACGCGCAATGCGAACGCTGCACCTACACAGTCGTTCCATAATCAGCCTCACAAATTTTACAATCTTTTCTAAATAAGAGCATAGAGAGATTCTTCAAGAATGTATGAGATCAGTGGGTGTGTTAAAAGGATTGGGTGTAACCAAGTATTATAAAATAAGTGCACCATCAAATTTCAAGTTATCTTCCTGTAACCCTGAGAGAAACAAATGCTGTCTCTCAGTCTGTACAAGGGGGTGGTTTTGGAATAAATAATTATTTATTAAACTGAATCCAATTCAATCTGTTACTTCATACAACATGAAAATAAACTATTCAACAGACATAGAGAAGCTAGCGTGAGGACATGGAGTTGCAGGTAAACAGGAAACTTTAGGAGGAAGGTTACTAAACACATAGTGTCTGGACTGTAGGTATAAGAAAAATAGGGAATGTGGGAGACTGTACTTTGTACACATTTGTTGCTAGGAATAAATAGTGCCCCAAGATTTCCTGAAATGTTGGAATACCTTTATCTTTCCATGTCTGATAGTGAGCTATTGTGAGAGAGTAAGAGGTCAGGGTTGCCTGAAAATGGAACATATCTGGAACAATGCGGATCTGTATGTAAACATGTATTAATAGTCACCCAAGTCTTATAAGTGTCTGTAAATAAAATGTGTGACCGTATACCTCTAGGACATTATGTAAGGGGCAGATGCAGAAGGGCGGCAGGAGAGAATGGTGAAAATAGCTCTTCTAATGGTAAACTAGTGAAACGAGACAATCGTGAACAGTGGGAAGTATAACAAAATGCTTATTTAGAAAACGTCTGAATATCTGGGAGATGATGGCCTCCTCTAGACTTTGGTTGAATCATCTTTAGTTTGGAAAGTCTAGGATTTTTGCCTTTCCATATACATTTAGAAAAGGCTTTCATCCACCGAAGGTCATCTAAACTTGAAAGCACCAGAGGGAGCATTTGTAAAGGATAAGCAAGTTTAGGAAATAAAATATTTTTAACCACTGCTCTCCTTCCCATTAATGACAGAGGCAGATCCATCCAATCCTAGCAATGACCTCGGAGAAGCTGGCAGAATACATTTTATGAATGGAAGGGGAAATAAAAATACCTAACTTTCTCTTACGTTCTAGAGCAGTGATGGCTAACCTTGACACTCCAGCTGTTGTTGATCTACACATCCCAGCATGCCCTGCATCAGTTTTAGCATGGTCAAATAACAAAACTAGCAGGGCATGCTGGGATATGTAGTTCAACAACAGCTGGAGTGTCAAGGTTAGCCATCACTGTCCTAGAGGATGCACATTAGTACCATGAGGTATAGACGGGTCCACTAGGAGCCACTGGCACTTTAATAGATTAATAGTGTTGGCTGGCTCCTCCCTCTATGCCCCTCCTACCAGACTCAGTTTAGAAAATGTGTCCGGAGGAGCCGGTCACAGCTAGGAGAGCTCCATAGGAGTTTTTCTAGTTTTATTTTTTTCTTAGAGTTAGGCACAGGGAGGCTGCTGGCAACAGCCTCCCTGCTTCATGGGACTTAGGGGGGGAGTAGTGTCCAACCCAGAGAGGGTAATGGCCACTATCTCCGCTGACAGGACAGTGAACTCCTGAGGGTGATGATCGTTAGCCGCCCGAGGCGACCGCTCACTCCTGTAGCATGCCGCCACCCCCAAACAGCCAGAAGATTCCGGTGGTGAGTGTGGCGGCAACAGGGTGGGAGCGCAGTACTGACACTGCGCTCCGGAGGCTCAGCGGTACACAGTGTGGCGCTAGGAGGGGTGCCCTGAGCCAGCGCAAATTCGTGAAGGATCTGGGTTCCATAGCTGAGGGGATCTCCTCCATGTCCGTCTCTGCTCGCAGGGGTCTCTGGCTGCGCCAATGGTCTGCGGACGCGGAATCCAGGAAAAGTGTGGAGGACCTACCCTATACAGGTCAGGCTCTTTTTGGGGAGGCGCTGGATGCGTGAATTGCTACGGCTACCGTGGGTAAGTCTCCTTTTCTTCCCTCAGCTGCACCGGCTATGAAGAAACCTTTTTCTCCCAACACGTGACAGTCCTTTCGGACTGCAAAGACAAAGAAGTCCAAGCCCCCTACTACCTTCTTTAGAGGTAGTCGAGCAAAATCCAAAAAGCCTGCGCCTACAGGTTCCCAGGACCAGAAGCCTGCTTCTGGTTCCTCAAAATCCTCAGCATGACGGTGGACCGCACAGCCTGTAGAACAGGACAAAAAATATATATTCCCGCACCAGTATTAAAGCACTTTGATAATAGGCGTTCTCATTCCCTTATATTCAACTTGTGTAATTTCCTCGTATTACTATCTTACATTCGAGAGTGCTACCCTTAGCCTTGGGATACAGTACATAAACACACAGAAAAAGACAGGCCGTTTTCTGGGTGCACTGAGAACTTTACATTCAGAAAATATTGTTTCAAATTAAAACATATCCTTTATTAAATTCCTTTAAGATTAACAGCAATATGAAATATTTAAAATATGAAAGATAAGATACGTGAAGAAGAATAGAAAATGTGATATTAAAATAAATTTAACTCATCAGAGCCTGCCGTTGCTATGTTAAATTTGGGCCTAATAGCCCCCACTGCCAATGTAAAACTCCTAAAGGTGGGTGTCCACTTTCTCTCAAATATTATATTGTGGTGTTATTCTGTAAACCCACCCTAATATTGCAAGAGGTATATATAATGTCACTTCCACTTTATCCTAATTTCCCTTTAATCTGGAATAGTCTGGATGTGATCTTTCCTCCTTAAAAACTGCTTTGTTTACAAATATATGTGTCTATTTTGTAACATATCTTTAATCATGCAATCGACACAATGTATACATACAGGAGTTGTGCTCTTATATTCTTTATACTGATACTGTTACTAGAACCACCACCATTATATTAGGTATACTGTGTATGTTACTTTTCAAGGATTATATTTCATCTGGGATATTCTATGTCTATTTTGCTGAAATAAACACCTTTTTATAGATCCTTGTGTCTGTTATTTAGCTTATTTTTTAGCATATAGTCAATAACTCATATATACATTACAATAAATATCATTAAGCTTTTGCTGAACAAAAGTCACCTCCTCTGCTTTTGGGCATTCGCCCTCATGATATTGATCTATGATATGGAGTGCACTATATATCTATTCAAATTATTTATAGGCCTATATTAATAGCCCTATATCCAATCTTAATGAATAGTTGCACTTTCATACATCAGGTGTTGAAGGTACAAAGAGTTGATATTCTCCTTCAATATTTAATGCCAGCTGTAATATATTGCTTCATGCGTTATTCCCATGTCCTGTGGCTATTACCAACTCTGCATTAATAATATCATACACTCCTAATTGAAATTTACGGCAGTGTGTGGTTGTTCAGCATTTGTATCTCATCAAGCCTTTTAACCAGATTCACAGGAATTATATTAAGCACATGTGTGTGTTTCCCCAGTGTTTACAACACTTGAATATATCCACATATGTTTTATTCACATTCTATACACAGTAACACTAAATGTGGTCTGGTCCTGTGCTGCGGTTTTTAGATATCCGCTGCACACTGCCTGCTGTGTTTGCTTCGAGCGTACTGCCCGTAGCCGCCTCTGGCACTGCCGCTGTGCGGGACCGACTGCTGGCGCTCTCACCGCCCGCGTCTCCACACAGCCGTGCTCCGGGTAGACGCCGTGTGAGGTTCAGATCTAACTGACGCTCTCACCGCCTACGTCCTCACACAGCGTCTCCCGGTCTGGGCCCGCACCTAAACAGTAGCGCATATGTTAAGGACATTAAATGCTCCTATCACAACAGGCTAGTTCCGTATAGTAACAGTTCAGTATATTTAGAGCATTAGTACATTGCAGTGGTATATTTAGCAATCGGCAGACTCTGTAAAAACGCCAACGCACGTTTCACAGAGGCTGCTTCGTCAGGGCAGAATAACACCACAATATAATATTTGAGAGAAAGTGGACACCCACCTTTGGGAGTTTTACATCGGCAGTGGGGGCTATTAGGCCCAAATTTAACATAGCAACGGCAGGCTCTGATGAGTTAAATTTATTTTAATATCACATTTTCTATTCTTCACTTATCTTATCTTTCATATTTTAAAAATTTCATATTGCTGTTAATCTTAAAGGAATTTAATAAAGGATATGTTTTAATTTGAAACAATATTTTCTGAATGTAAAGTTCTCAGTGCACCCAGAAAATGGCCTGTCTTTTTCTGTGTGTTTTAGCCTGTTGAACAGGTTGGTTGGTGGGAGACTCAGACATTTCAGCCACGTCTGGGTGTCGTCCGGCCTGGATACAGGATATTGTGTCCCAGGGGTACGGGCTGGAGTTTCAAGAACGCCACACCAATTCTTAAAATTAGGCTTGCATCCTAAAGGAAGCCATCCAATAATTAGAAAAGTCAGAGGTCATTGTTCAAGTTCCACCTCATCTGCAACACATGGGTTACTATTCAAACCTTTTCGTGGTACCGAAACCGGATGGTTCGGTTAGACCGATTTTGAACTTGAAATCGTTAAACCCTTATCTAAGGGAGTTCAAATTCAAAATGGAGTCTTTGAGAGTGGTGATCTCAGGTCTGGAGGATGGAGAGTATCTGATATCTGTTTCTGGTATCTGATCGCGGGTAACCCCACCGCTGACCGCAAAGTTCCCACCATTGAAACTAATGCAGCAGCTGTGCGATGCGCTGTCTGCCAGCTCAGACGCGCACAGCCAATCAGGAGAGTGCCACGATGTGGCGCTCCCTGATTGGCTGAAGGGACCCTCTGTGACAAGAGTCACAGGGGGTCTCAGCATTCGGGGAAAGGGGTCCCATGTGTAAACATGGGACCCCTTTCAGTCCGTGTGGATCGGGTATGCGTTTTTTTTTTGTTTTTTTTGCCAAGTACGTGGATTACAAATAAAAGAACAGGACAATGGATTTAGGTGAGTATAATTGTATTTTCAGGTACCCCGGATTCTGTCGACAGACGGAGACGTGGGCAGAGTTGGCTTGTCAACATAGGTAAGTATGTGTGTGTCGGCATGTATGTAATAAAGTTTTACTTTCACGGTGTGCGTGTCCTGTTTTTATTTGGGTATTTTTTTTTGCAGTAGTACTACAGGTACCAGCGGGCCCGTTTCCCCCCCCTCATGCTGGTACTTGTGGTTCTCCAAGTACCAGCTTGCGGGGAGGCTTGCTGGGACTTGTAGTTCTTCTGCAAAAAGAAAAAAATATTCTTTCGTTTTACACAAGGCTATCAGCCCCCCATCCACAGCTCATGGATGGGGGGGACAGCCTCGGGCTTCATCCCTGGCCCTTGGGTGGCTGTAGGGGGGGACCCCTTGATTAAAGGGGTCCCCACTCCTCCAGGGTACCCCGGCCAGGGGTGACGAGTTGGGGTTTTAATGCCACGGCCGCAGGGACCGGTATAAAAGTGTCCCCCGGCTGTGGCATTATCTCCCCAGCTAGTGGAGCCCGGTGCTGGTTCAAAAAATACGGGGCACCCCTACGCTTTTTGTCCCCGGTATTTTTTTGCACCAGGACCAGACGCAGAGCCCGGTGCTGGTTCTAAAAATACGGGGGATCCCCTGTCAATTTTTCCCCTGTATTTTTACAACCAGGACCGGCTCAAAGAGCCGAGGCTGGTTATGCTTAGGAGGGGGGACCCCACGCAATTTTTTTCCGGGTTTTTAACACATTCTATAAAAAAATATATATATATTTTAAAAAATATATAAATACTTGTGGCTCCTAAAAAGACAAACCAAGTACCTAATCCCTTCTAATATAAATAGATATGCTATTAGCAATAAAAAAAACAAAAAAAAACATGTTTTAATTTTTTTTTTATTACATTCCGCCAGCAAAGTGAGGCGGAATGAAATTGACGAAATTACTATCGAAAAGCACTGTTGTCGAATTGACATTCTTCAATTGAATATACTTTTGTCGAATTGCCGCATTTTTACCACTGCAGACATGTCGAATTTTGAAAATGTCGAATTGCAAAAAGTCGAATTTGAAATGTCAGTTTTTTAGTCGAAAAGTACTGTATTGCATTGTCGAATCCAATTTGACATGTTTTTTTGTCAAAAACGGCCCGTTTTTCGAATTTGCCGGCAATTTGCCGGCAATTGCATATACCCCAATGTTTGGTCAATCAGTTCTGCAGGAACGTCCGCACTCTCCCTCCCGTTCTGGGAGCTTTGGTACATCCCCATGGTACTAATGTGGACCCCAGCATCCTCTAGGACGTAAGAGAAAATAGGATTTTAATTACCTACTGGTAAATCCTTTTCTCGTAGTCCGTAGAGGATGCTAGGCGCCCACCCAGCGCTTCGTTATCCTGCAGTGGTTACTTGGTTCAGTACTGATTTGTTCTTTAAGTACTGCGTTATTACTTGGTTCAGTAATGTTTTCAGCTATTGCTGAGTTTTCAGGCTAGTTAGCTTGGTTTCCCTTATTTGTGTGAGCTGGTGTGAATCTCGCCACTATCAGTAGAATCCTTCTCTCTAAGTTTTCCGTCTCCTCGGGCACAGTTTCTAGACTGAGTCTGGTAGGAGGGGCATGGAGGGAGGAGCTAGCCCACACTATTTAACTCTTAAAGTGCCAATGGCTCCTAGTGGACCCGTCTATACCCCATGGTACTAATGTGGACCCCAGCATCATCTACGGACTACGAGAAAAGTATTTACCGGTAGGTAATTAAAATACTATTATTTTTATTTATTTCAAGTGATACTTAGGAGGAGACATTGCAGAAGTAAATCGGGCCCTGTAACTGAGAGGATCTCAGATTTTTGTCAATTTTATATTCTTCAGAGGAGCTAAAATCATTAATTTAGGGTTTCGAAAAGATGATCCCACACTACCAGGTCAAATGCCTTCTCAGCGTCAAGTGATGAAAGGACATTAAGAGTGTCACCCTGTATATCATCAAAATGTTGTAAGACAGATATATCTTACCGTATATTAGAAACAGAGTTTCTACCCCAAACAAAGCCTGTCTGGTCGCTATGTTCTAGAGATGGAACTGTGTGTTTAAATCGTTCAGCTATAATTTTTTGTCAAAAGTTTATAGTCATAATAAGTAGCGAGATCGGGTGATAAGAACCTGGCAGTGAGTGATCTCTACTGGGTTTAGGCAGGACTTTTAAAATGGCATCATTGAAATATGGAGGAGGAGTATGATCACCTAAGATATAATTGAAAAATGCTGTAAGAGGAGCAACCAGAGAGGACCGCAAACATTTGTAGAATTCCCCAGTAAGACCATCCAGTTCCAGGGACTGACCGGGTTTAAGTCCTTTAATTGTAGATAGTACTTCTTGCTCAGTAATGGGTGATGTAACCGATTCACTTTGGGAACAGAGAGTTGAGGAAAGGAAATACGGTTCCAGAAATAAGTTTTGTTATCTTCCTGGATTGGTTCCTGCACATATAAATTTGAGTAAAATTGGTATAAGAAATTGGTATAAGACGTCCAAAATGACCGGTCCACTATGCACTAATTTTCCCTCTGTTTCTTGTAAAGCCAAGATAGCAGAATCAGTCCTATCTCCTCTAAGTAAATTAGAGAGGCGTTTGCCATTTTTGTCCCCATGAATAAGAAAAATATATTTATTACTACGTATTTTGCGATCCCCTGCGTGTTGTACAAGGGCATCATAATGGATTCCACATTCCTCAAAAGCCTTTTTGGAGGAAGGTGTAGAGGAGTGGCGGAGGGTTTGGTATGCTTCTGTCAGTGCAAGCTGCGCCTTACATATACTTTCCAACTGGTGTCTATTATGATGAGCTGTACAGGAGAGTATGTCACCCATATAATAGCTTTTGCTGCCTGCCAATACAGAAGGCGTTACTGGAATGTACGGCATTGGTAAAACCATAGTTTTTCCAAAAGGTTTGTGGGGAGTCTTTAAATTTAGTAGAAGATGTTAAATATGCGCCAGGAACAGAATGTACCAGAGGAAATAGAAGGGCTAATAGTAAATCAAATTAATGAGTGGTCAGTGAGGCTTCAAACTTCAATAGCTGAGGATTTCACTTTACATACACGGGCGTTACACAATAAAAGATAATCAACTCTACAGAATGACTTGTGGGGTGAAGAATAAAAGGTGTATTCCCTATCAGTGGGATGGTGTAAACACCACACATTAATGAGGTGTAGGTAGGGGTGAGGTAGTGGATACCTAATTTCTTTTCTCTAAAAGGAGTAGAGGCTTGCGACTGGTGATCCATACAATGAGAGGCAACTATATAGAAGTCTCCGCTAAAACTCAAACAAGTATCTTGGATATAATAGCATAAGCATGTTAAGGAAAAAGACTCCTCATAAGAGGTAGGTGCAAATATAATGCATATGTCACAAACTGCTGAGCTTGTGACTCCGTTGGATGAGTGTTAGCAGAGGAAGTGAATGCTTCTGTGAGGAGAAAGCGAGGAGGATGAATGTAGTTTCTTTCATATACACTGCTCAAAAAAAAAAAGGGAACACTTAAACCACACAATGTAACTCCAAGTCAATCACACTTCTGTAAAATCAAACTGTCCACTGAGGAAGCAACACTGATTGACAATCAATTTCACATGCTGTTGTGCAAATGGAATAGACAACAGGTAGGAATTATAGGTATTTAGCAAGACACCCCCAATAAAGGAGTTGTTCTGCAGGTGGTGACCACAGACCACTTCTCAGCTCCTATGCTTTCTGGCTGATGTATTGGTCACTTTTGAAAGCTGGTGGTGCTTTCACTCTAGTGGTAGCATGAGACGGAGTCTACAACCCACACAAGTGGCTCAGGTAGTGCAGCTCATCCAGGATGGCACATCAATGCGAGCTGTAGCAAGAAGGTTTGCTGTGTCTGTCAGCATAGTGTCCAGAGCATGGAGGCGCTACCAGGAGACAGGCCAGTACATCAGGAGACATTTAGGAGGGCAACAACCCAGCAGCAGGACCGCTACCTCCGCCTTTGTGCAAGGAGGAGCACTGCCAGAGCCCTAAAACGACCTCCAGCAAGCCACAAATGTGCATGTGTCTACTGAAACGATCAGAAACAGACTCCATGAGGGCCCGATGTCCACAGGTGGGGGTTGTGCTTACAGCCCAACACCGTGCAGGACGTTTGGCATTTGCCAGAGAACACCAAGATTGGCAAATTCGCCACTGGCACCCTGTGCTCTTCACAGATGAAAGCAGGTTCTCACTAAGCACATGTGACAGAGTCTGGAGACGCCAAGGAGAACATTCTGCTGCCTGCAACATCCTCCAGCTGTTATGAACCACAAGTAGTGGTTCATTCCTGTTTGCTTTCCGTTTATGTATTTTGTATTATAGTTCTGTTTACATGCCAGGATTTCCCCTGTACCTGTTTAGAAGACTCTTGTTGGCCGCCGGTGGTGAGTCTGTGTAATTGCAGCCTGTTTTCTATGGGTTAATTCTCACCTACAGGTCTTTGTGCAATTACTTTGTGCCTGACTTCCAGCCATCCTGATTGGGGTGTGTTCCCTTATTACCTAGCTAGTTATGCAGTTCTGAGCTGGTGATAGACATTTGTAAAAGATACCTGAATGTTCCTGGTTTGTTTCATGTCCTATGTTGTATCGGTGTCCAGGCCCTGTTTCATAGTGGAATCCTGCATAATCAGTTCTGGCAGAATCTGGCGTTACTACAGTCCACTTGCATTCTTACCTACAGTGAGAACCTGTCAGCTTCTTGTGAGCTGTTTCCTGCCCTGGTGTATTCCTGTGATCCAGTAGCCCAGAGTCCTGTTGTCCGAAGCCTGTTAAAGATGTCTGTCCGGCTTTCCTGTTCTGTGAGCCTGTGACTGCGGCTTTGGGGTTCCCGTCCGTCTGCCTGTGTTCATACTGGTTCCGTGAGTAGCGTCTCTGCCGCATGCCTAGGCCGCAGCGTCTTGTTATATTTGTTTTGGAGTTTCTGCAGAGGTTCTGCGTTGGCTGTCCTCACCGGTATACGACAGTGTCGTGTAGGCGTGTGGACAGCATTGCCTTAGTTGTTAGTCTTGGCGGCTGAGCCGCGCATACTTTCATTTAGTTCTGTAGCGCCCTAACTCTGTATTTCTGTCTTTACTTAGAGGTTCCCCTTATCATCGCGTCTCAGTTTACGCCTTGTCTCCAACTAAGACCGGGGGGCATCGGAGTTGGACAGACATAATCCGCCCTTCAAACACGGCTGCCGTGGGCCCAAGAAACCATAGTCTCACAGGCGTAAGCGGACTACGAGGGTGAGACAACGGAGTCAGGTTTCCGTAGGGGTTGCTGCCGAGCTCCGTGTCTATTGCAGCATTACGTTCCTGTACTCGGAGGTTGTCCACCCTGTTCCCAGAGTACCGAGTACAGTGCACGTAACACCAGCATGACCGGTTTGGCAGTGGGTCAGTAATGGTGTGGGGTGGCATTTCTTTGGGGGGCCACACAGCCCTCCATGTGCTCACCAGAGGTAGCCGGACTGCCATTAGGTACCGAGATGAGATCCTCAGATCCCTTGTGAGACCATATGCTGGTGCGGTTGGCCCTGGGTTCCTCCTAATGCAAGACAATGCTAGACCTCATGTGGCTGGAGTGTGTCAGCAGTTCCTGCAAAATGAAGGCATTGATGCTACGGACTGGCCCGCCCGTTCCCCAGACCTGAATCCAATTGAGCACATCTGGGACATCATGTCTCGCTCCATCCAATGCCACGTTGCACCACAGACTGTCTAGGAGTTGGCGTATGCTTTAGTCCAGGTCTGGGAGGAGATCCCTCAGAAGACCATCTGCCCCCTCATCAGGAGCATGCCCAGGCATCGTAGGGAGGTCATACAGGCACGTGGAGACCACACACACACACTACTGAGCCTCATTTTGACTTGTTTTAAGGACATTACATCAAAGTTGGATCAGCCTGTAGTGTGTTTTTCCACTTTCATTTTGAGTGCGACTCCAAATCTAGACCTCCATGGGTTAATAAATTTGATTTCCATTGATAATTTTGTGTGTGATTTTGTTGTCAGCACATTCAACTATGTAAAGAACAAAGTATTTAATAAGAATATTTCATTCAGATCTAGGATGTGTTATTTTAGTGTTCCCTTTATTTTTTTTGAGCAGTGTACTTTTATTAAAGAAAATACATATAAGAGCGAAAATCTGAAGAACAAAGATGAAGAATTCCAGAAGACTTGAATGCAGAATATTAGTGGAGCAGAGTTAATTGAAAGAGTTGGTATAATGGAAAGATTGTTTGATGTGGCTAAAGGACACTTAAAGAGCTTGTACAATTGATGATTGTTAGACATGGCTGAAGAACACTGAAATTTTGTAGAATGGATAATTGTTAGGCATGGCTGAGGCACACTGGAAGATTGCTGGATAATCCTCTGTGAATAACACTCCAGGAGGCGCCGTCCTAAGTGCCATGCTGTGTGGGACCGTGGTAACCACAAATGGCAGCTGTGGTAACGATTCTGTGGAGCTGAAATCCTAGAGACACTGGAAAGGCACACAGGTGAACCTGTGGGATCGCAGAGTTAAGAGACCTGTACTGGGAGAGAAACATAAATCCCTGGCAAGATCTGAGCCTGAATCGACGCCTTTTACTGATTCTTGAGGGTAATATAATTGAGGCCCTGGTAGTCAATGCAGTGCCGTAGGCATCCGTCTTTTTTTTTTACGAAGAAAAATCCTGGTCCTGCTGGGGAGGAAGATGGTCTGGTAAAGCCCTTAGCTAAATTTTCTTGGACATACTCTGACATGGCTTGTGTCTCTGGCAGCGACAGGGTAGATTCACACCCTGGGAGGTGGTTTACCTGGAATCAGGTCAATTGGACAGTCCAATTTACGATGCTTATTGAAAACATCCAAGAAAGACAGGTAGGCCGGAGGCAATTCAGACGGTTGAGTTGTTTAGTGACGTTGACACCTCTAAGCACAAGTGTCAATGCAAGATTTCCCCCAGGACAGTATTTCCATGGTCTGCCAATTAACTTGAGGAATGTGTTTCTGCAACCAAGGGAGTCCCAAGATAACGTTATGAGAGGCTTTAGGAATCATGGGGAAGGAAATATTAGAAATATTAAAATGCAATGCTCCTACTTTAATTTTCTCTTACGTCCTAGTGGATACTGGGATCCTGTACTTTAGTACCATGTGGTATAGATTGGGTCCGCTGGAGCCTGGCACTTTAAAACTTTTAGTGTGTGAATATGTGTGCTGGCTCCTCCCCTCTATGCCTCTCCTACCAGACTCAGTTTAGAAAAATGTGCCCAAGGAGCCAGGTGCACTTCTCTGGAGCTCCAGAGATTTTTCTTTTACATTTCATTTAGTTTATTATTTTCAGGTAGCTCTGCTTGGCAGACAGACTACCTGCTTCGTGGGACTTAGAGGGGGACCAAACCAACCTCCTGAGGGTTAATGGTTCATAATCCCAGATGACAGGACACTGAGGTGCTGATCGTTCATCGTCAGTATGTGTGCACACACCAGCAGCTAGCCGCCACCCTCTAACAGATGCCGAAGACCAGGTGCAGTGAGTGTTACACAAATAACCGACGTGTGTGGTCGAGCCCACAACTCACCGATAAAAGAAAATTCCTTTGTTTGGAGCACTCTTTTCTTAAACAAATATATATGTGTGATGATGAGATGTTTATTCTAAATTAAAACATAACCTTTATTTATCAAATTTAGACTAAAATACATGAGGGGTAATATAACTCAAGTAATATATAAACAATTCCCCCAGCAAAATGATGTTGGACATAGAATTTGTCCTTGTGGCAAAAATTTAAACAAAATCATATATAATCATGAAAACTTGAGTCTATAATTCCTCTCCAACTCAAGAGACAGTAATCTGTCTGTGTTCCAGCACGTAGCATACATGATATATTAACGGTCATCAAATCCTGTGGCTAGAAGAAAATATGCATATACATTTAACATGTTCACCTGAATCCTAGGTTAAATAACACAGTTATGAAAGTTAAATTGGCACGCCTCCTCTATGGCTACCCAACCTGCTGGCTAGGCATATCATGAAAAATACAATCAAGGATTAACATGGCATAATTTTCCTTTTTGCAAAACAATGTACGGTAATATTGTGCCAATCCTAAATTTATATATTTAATTGTGGTATCATGAGTATCACATGTACGCGTAGCTATTGGCACATAATATTTGGGCAAAACAAATGAGACAGAGAGATAGAAAAAGTGGGCACTCCAGTTCACTAAACCCTTCTGCTGTCTGACCTCATCTGAGAGCGGAGGGCAGATGAGAGTGGGAGGGTGAGCTGTGTTCAGAAAAAAACGAGATGCACGAATACCTTTAATCCTCACGTGGTGTTAGGTGAACCTTGATGCCAAAAGGCATTGCAGGGTCCAAATGCGCCACTGGAAAAAGGATAATTGTACATATAGAAAATAGAAGTGAGAGAAGAAGAAAAATATAAAGTATAAAAATCCCCCAAACAGCCTAGTTAATTAGCTGATTGAGATGACAATTAGATGCACACAAATGGCCTAACAAGCTAGTAAAGTGTGTTAGCAACAGTTGGCAAGAGCATATTGTGTAAGCTCCCACCGCGTAGTTAAACCTGCAAGACAGTATCAAATTTCATGTGTACTGCCAATTAAATTTCAATATAACCCATGGTATAAACTACTATTAAGTTGCCATGCAGAAAGGGATAATTCCCATGTATAGAAAAATATAAATGATTAAACTGTGGACAGTGAAGAAGGAAAACAGGGGGACCAAAGAAAAAGAACAGTAAGCACTTTAACCCGAGGATCCCTTCTGCTATCTGACCTCATCAGACAGCGGAGGACAGATGAGAGTGAGACCGTGGGTAGTGCCGTGAAAAACAAAGAGAGAACTGGCGGCGGCAGTGAGTGTTACACTGGGGCCCCTGGTTAGTGGGTCCCTGATGCAGTTTGGCGGCAGTCACGGGGCCCGGAGGTGCAGTTCCCGCTGCAGACAAAACTGGCTTAGGGCTATTGCCCCGCAGTGCTCACTGTCATCTAAGGCTTTGTGTGGACTGTTACAGATATTTCTGATGTGTTTTTCACTTGTGGCCAGTTCAATCTTGTGAGGGACCGCACGCCATTGTAAGGGGCAGGGCTTCCTGGAGCGGGACCAGCAGCTGGAAGGCACCATTTCCTGCTGCTGCGGATCATCAAGGTTGTATGCACGCTGCTCCTCCAGGACCCACGCTGATACAGACTGTCTGAACTGGAACCAGGTGGTCGTAGACAGGGGGGAGCATGCCAGCGGTAGTGCCGCTGCACTGCTATTACATACACTTATTTACACATTGTGCTGGTGTGTGCTGGGTACGCTCCTCTGTGTCACTCCAAAAATCTCTCTAGGGTCTGTATGGAGTGTTGGGCAAAGGGCTGCGCTGTAGTTTACTGTATAATGTCTGAAGACTTGGTTATGTGTGCTGCTTGTAATTCTACCCCGTCTTCAGCGCGGTCTCTCATGTGTGAGCAATATTCCTTGTCTCAAGGACCCAGCTCACAGGCACCTGACTGGTTGGATAGCTTTAAGAGCATGATTCACAATGTAAATTCTGAACTAGCTGCAGCTAAAAGAGAGAGACAGGTGTTAATACACTCAATTGATTGTGTGACTTTGGCAGCAGATTTCAAGAAGGCTTCACAGCCCCCTCTAGTGGCTTCTTATAAACGCTCATTGCCACAGGTTTTCCACTCCGATTCTAATCAGTCAGATGTGGGTGATGATGATATGGACAAGGACAGCTCTCTGTCCCCCAGGGGGGCGGCTCTCATTTTTGCTATAAGAGAGGTCCTACACATACCGGACCCCGATGTGAAACCAGTTGTGGAGTTATACTTTAATGTAAGACCTAAGAGTTCAGCTACCTTTCCGGTGTCTGAAGAGTTAAACTCCCTGGCCAGGGAGGCTTGGTTAGACCCTGATAAAAAAAAAAAATCCTCAGAGGTTTTTATTTACCTTTCCCCTTCCAGATGAGGATAGGAAGGTCTGGGAAAAACCCCCGTCGGTTGATAGGTCTGTATCCAGACTGTCATAAAAAATTGGTACTGCCTGTTCCTGTGGCTGTATCCCTGAGGGAACCTGCTGACCGTAAAAATTGAGACAACACTCAAGGCCATTTTTACGGCAGCATGCGCTGCACAGCGCCACATAATAATTTGTGGGCGGATCTCCAGGGCTGTGGTAAAGTGGTCTGATAATGGTATTGATGGTTTAGACTCTCTACCCCGGGATGAGGTAGTTACTCTGCTGCAACATATACAGGATGCTGCAAATTTTATGAGCGAGGCTATAAAGGAGTGTAAGATTAATAGCCGCACTACTGCTATGGCGCTCTCAGCGCGCAGAGCTCTGTGGTTATGTTAATGGGCGGCGGACGCTGATTCCAAAAAGGGTGTAGAAAATCTTCCTTTTACAGGTGATAATTTATAGGTGAAATCACCCCAATTCCCGGCGCAAATAACCAATATAAATAATTGTGTGTGTGTATATATATATATATATATATATATATAATGACCGCAATTGTTTGCAATGTTCATATAGAACATAAATATATATATATATATAAATATATATATATATATATATATATATATATAACGCTGTTCCCAATAGCATTGCACCGTTAATAACCAGAAAAAACAAAATAATATTGTCCTCTATATTTATAGTACTACAACATTTTGGAATTTAAAACGCCTCTAATATTAACCCTAACAATCCCGTAACTGATGTTTAACCCCTATACCCAGTAATGGTGTGGCAAGTATTACCTCAACTAGTAGCGGGGGGATTTTTCCTATCAAACAATATTTAAACTGTGAATCTAACTATTCTATGTACGTTCAGCAATGCCCTTGCCAACTGCAATATGTTGGCAGGACGATCAGGTCAATTAAAAATTGTTTTAGGGAACATAGATGTCACATTATAAATAAGTCTATGAAACACAGTATTTCTAGACATTTTTTTAAATATAATGGTGACCCGAAGGGTCTGTCTATAACGGTGGTTGAACAATTTTGTAATACCATACATGAATTGTTTGTCATCTAATAATTGATTGTTTTAAACTTTGCCTGTTGGTTATTATTATTGGCTTATTTATATTCTTACCTTAATTATGTATATGTGTGTATTTGTATATATTCTCATGAATATCAGCCTTTCATACAGATAATCTTTATGGAACTTGCCTGTATTATTTAATAGGATGGTTATATTATGTACACTTAGCTTAAGTATGAGCCTATTTTACTGAGTATTGAGATTACAGCACACTGGTGTTTTTAATCTCAATCAAAGGCGGTCCATATGGAGAGATAAATAAGGGCTCAGGGAGAGCAAGCCCTATAGTCTTGAGGAAGTCCCGATTTGTGACGGGATGAAACGCGTTGACATCATCTCTCCGAGTTCCACCCACTGACGAAAGCACTTACAGAATTATCCCACTGAGCGCACCTACTTGAGCGCTCCAGCCAGCGGTCACAATTCAAGCGGCTGTTGAGCGCTACCACCAGCCCGCCGGTATAGTGATAAGATCTCACTACGTATGCCAACGGTGGAGCACACTGCTGTTACTATATGCCACAGGAATATCTCCGAAAGAACTGTGCTGTAAATTGGACACTTCCCGCTGGTTCGGGTAATTATTACTACAGCGTATCCTCTGCACTGGGACGCCAGTTGCAGGAGGAAAGGAGAAACTGTGTTACCAATCTTCCACAGGCACCTGTTATTGTTGCAGATTTGTTGCACCTATTAACAGACCAGGCGAGTCTGTTTAGTGACTTTAGTATACAGTGTTGCTATATATTTACAGTCAATCCTTTTATTCAGTGCGCTCTCTATCAGTGTGGTGGTATTATATGAATTAATTTTATCATCTGTTCATTTAGGTACATTTGTGCGTTGTATTTGTGTCTAATTTTATTAAACTTATATAAATTAACAAGCAAGTTCCTATAAGTGTGTCAAGCCAAAGCAGACACCTGCCTGTATTTATTAATTACTACATCTAGCGCAACACTATATCTTTTTGTATTTTGGCTTTTACAGGTGATGCCTTGTTTGGAGACGAATTGAATAAATGGATCTCCCAAGCAACGGTGGGTAAGTTTACCTATCTGGTGTCGGCTGCGCCACCTGCTAGACATTCTTACACTGGACCCTCTTTGCAGTCCTTTCGTGTGGCATGGTTCAGAGGCAGGGGCAGAGGGGTCTCCACCACTTCCAGAGGATCTCGTGATAAGTCCCGTAAACCTGCACCTGCTGTCTTCCTGGACCAGACCACCGGATCCCCTGCCGCTAAACCCTCAGCGTGACGGTTGGCTCCAGCGACAAGGTGACTTTCAGGTAGGTGCTCGCCTTCACCACTTTGCCCACGTGTGGGCGGAGTCCTGCCAGGATCCTTGGGTGAGGTACCTAATTTCCCATGGTTACCGGCTGGAATTCCAAACACTCCCTCAAAGGTTTTTGAAGTCGTGC
The DNA here is from genome assembly GCF_028390025.1 of Pseudophryne corroboree. Classification (NCBI taxonomy): domain Eukaryota; kingdom Metazoa; phylum Chordata; class Amphibia; order Anura; family Myobatrachidae; genus Pseudophryne; species Pseudophryne corroboree. Next base: position 40,737,867 of record NC_086446.1, on the reverse strand, counting down.
TTACCAGCTTTACCCACAGCAATAGTTACCATGCAAGAGGCTATTCAAAAACTTTTGCAGACATGAGGTTAGTTCTTATGCCTCCTCCGTTACGCAATGGGTTTTTTCTCCAGTCTTTTTGTCATTTCCAAACCAGACAGTTCGGTGCGCCCCACCTTCAATCTGAAGTCTCTCAACCCGTATCTGTGGGTGTTCAAATTCAAGATGGAGTCCCTGAGGGAGGTGGTGTCTGCTCTGGAGGAGGGTGAGTTCCTGGTGTCTCTAGATGTCACATTCCCATGTGGCCCCCTCATCAGGCTTACCTCAGGTTCGCCATATTGGATGACTATTTCCAGTTTCAGGCCTTACCCTTCAGATTATCCACAGCTCCGAGGGTCTTCACAAAGATCATGGCGGAGATGATGCTGCAACTGCAAATGATGGGAGTAAACGTAATCTTCTGCTTGGACAATCTCATAAAGGCTTTGTATAGGGAACATCTGCTACACAGTATTGATCTGACTACCCGACTACTCACGGATCATGGGTGGATCTTAAATTTCCAGAAATCTCACCTGGAACTGACCCAGTGTCTTCAGTTCCTGGGAATGATACTAGACACGGTAACTCAAAAAGGTGTTTCTCCCAATGGACAAGGCCTCGGCTATCCAGGCTATGGTCCGCTCGGTACTCAGTCCTCGCAGGGTGTCTATACATCTTTGCATTAGATTACTGGGAAAGATGGTGGCTGCTTACGGGGCAATCCAATGCGGCAGGTTTCGTGCCCGGCCATTTCAACTGGATCTGCTTGACAAGTGGTCTGGTTCTCACCTGCATATGCATCAGGAAGTGACCCTATCTCCGAAAGGCCGGGTTTCTCTATTATGGTGGCTTCAAATTCCTCACCTGGTAGAGGGCAGATGCTTCAATAGCCACCTGTGGATTCTACTGACAACGGATGTCAGCCTCCGGAGTTGGGGAGTGGTGACCCAAGGGTCCCAGTTTCAAGGTCTGTGGTGTTCAGGAATCAACTTTACCAATATACATCCTGGAATGCAGGGCAGTTTACAATGCCCTTCTACAAACCTCCCATCTCCTAAAGGGTGAGGCAAGCCAGGTTCAATCGGACAATGTCACAGCAGTGGCGTACATAAACCGACAAGGGGGAACAAGAAGCAGAGTGGCTATGCGAGAAGTGTCAAAGATCTTCTTCTGGGCGGAGGCCAACGCAAGGGCCATCTCCGCCATATTCATTCCATGAGTGGACAACTGGGAAGCAGACTTCCTCAGCAGGCACGACCTCCATCCGGGGGAATGAGGCCTACATCCCCATGTGTTCAACAGCTACTTCGCCGGTGGAACTGTCCGCAGATAGATCTGATGGCTTCACATCTCAATAAGAAGTTATGCCATTACTGTTCCAGAATGAGGGATCCACAAGCTGTAGCAGTGGACACAATGACGGCTCCGTGGACATACCAGTATGTGTTCCTGTTCCCTCCTTCACCGTTGCCCCCAAGGGTGTTAAAAAGGTTAAGAAGGGAAAGCATTCTGGCAATTCTAATTGCCCCGGATTGGCCTCGACGAGCGTGGTACTCGGACCTCCTGGCCATGACTCTGGAGAATCCCTGGCCTCCTCCACTCCAAGACGATTTTCTTCAGCAAGGTCTGTTCGTCTGTCCAGACTTACAGCAGCTATGTTTGACGGCTTGGAAGTTGAGAGGGAGATTCTAGAGACTCTTGGGTTATTTTCACCATGGTCCAGGCCAGGAAGATGGTTACGTCAAAACGTTATCATCGTATCTGGAAAAAGTATGTTTCCTGGTGTGAAAGTAGAAAGGTTTTTCCCTTGGAATTTAGAATTGGTAGTTTTCTACTTTTTCTGCAAGTGGGAGTGGATATGGGCCTACGCTTCGGCTCCATCAAAGGCCATATTTTGGCGCTCTTTATTTTCTTCCACAAACAGCTTTCCATGTTGCCTGAAGTACAGACTTTGCTGAAGGGTGTTCTTCATATGTAACCGCCCTTTGTACCTCCCACGGCTCCGTGGGACCTCAATGTGTTTCTGTCTTTTCTCCAATCGGATTGGTTTGAACACTTACATAGGGTGGAGTTGAAATTTCTCACCTGGAAGACGGTGTTGTTATTGGCTTTGGCGTCTGCCAAGCGTGTTTCTGAATTAGAGGCCTTATCCTGTAAGAGCCCTTATTTGATTTTTCATGCAGACAGGGTGGAACTTAGGACCCGTCCTCAATTGAATCAGCCTATTGTGGTTCCGGTGTTATCTGGTGCTTCCATTGGTCCTGGAGTTCCTGGATGTGGTCAGGGCTCTGAAAATGTATGTCAAAAGAATGGCCCATCATTGGAAATCTGACTCGCTGTTTGTCCTTTATGATGCCTCCAAGATTGGTCAGCCAGCCTCTAATCAATCTATTGCTCATTGGCTCCGGTTGACCATTCATCAGGCCTATACTTCGGCGGCTCTTCCTTTGCCATCGTCTATTCAGGCCGGGCTCTTCCTGGGCGGCTGCCCAGGGTGTCTTCGCCCTCCAATTGTGTCGAACTGCAACTTGGTCTGGTTCGAACACGTTTGTCAAATTCTATAGGTTTGATACCTTGGCCAAGGATGACCTTCAGTTTGTTCAGGTGGTTTTACATGGGTCTCAGCACTCTCCCACCTGTTTGGGAGCTTTGAGACTTCCCCATGGTACTAAAGTACAAGATCCCAGTATCCACTAGGACGTAAAAGAAAATAGGTATTTAAACCGATGCCCGTCCGAGAGCGCTGATTGGCATCTGTTTTGAGGTCCTATACGCCGCCACCATCGCCCGACATAGCCGCGCGCTCCACCCTGCCTGGTCCCTAACAGTGGTGAGCAGCAAGGTGGTGTGGGGAATCTGTTGGGCATTTGTGTATCTGGCACTTTAGGGGCATTTGTGTATCTGGCACTGTGGGGGCATATATGGCACTGCTGGGGGCATTTATGTATCTGGCACTGCACTATTGGGGTGATATGTGCATGCACTCAGTACCACTAAGGGGCATAACTGCTGGGGGGCAGGGGCATTTTTAAGTTGATCATTCTTTTTATGGCCCCAGAAGGAGTTTATAAATATCCAAATGGCCCTTGGTAGAAAAAAGGTTCCCCACCCTGCCATAGTGGATACTGGGATCTTGTACTTTAGTACCATGGGGTATAGATTGGGTCTACTGGAGCCTGCACTTTAGTGTGTGTATGTGTGTGCTGGCTCCTCCCCTCTATGCCTCTCCTACCAGACTCAGTCTAGGAAAACTGCGCCTGAGGAGACGGACGTAACATGAGAGAAGAACAATACAACAGTGGTGAGGCAACAAGCCAACACAACCCGAATGAAAGGGGGTCGCTAACCTGAACAGAGGGTAGCAACACCAACCTAAACTGGCTATCCCAACAATAAAATGGGACCACAACATCGGTCCAACCAAATACTAACACAGGTAAGCAGGAACAAAGCACTGAGGCGGGCGCCCAGCATCCACTACTAGGAGAAAAGGAATTACTGGTAGGTATTAAATTCCTATTTTAAGAAGTACAGTACGCAAAGTAATGACTCCATCTGGAATATGACTTCCATCTACAGCTGTGACAGATACCACCCAATCCAACGGCACAGTCGGAATTCTGACATGTAGAATTAGCGCTGAAAAAATTACATTTTCCTGTGCACCAGAGTCGAGCAAAGCAGAAATCTTGACGGAAGTAGATGGAATTTCCAAACAAAAAGGTAGAATGGGTTCCTTCCTAGCAGTTGATTCACTAGATAATCCAAGCTTAACCTCTCCTGAATAAGATAGGAGTGGGAGTTTCCTGGATGAAGACTACAGGATTTCATGAAGTCACCGGATTAGCCACAGTATATACAGAGATTTACTTGGTGACGGCGTAGCCATTCCTCGTCAGTAAGTCGCGAACAATTAACCTGCATTGGCTTCTCGGATGGGGGTGAAGGTGGCCTGAAAGAAAGATCCTGCTGAGGTCTTGATCGAGGTCAGAAACTGGGACGCTCACACCTGGACCTTTCTAAGCACCGTTCCCTGTAATAGAGATTCAACTTATTGCATAGAGATATTAAATCATCCTGTTTTGCAGGAATATCTTGGGTGGTTAGGTTGTCCTTGATTTTATTCAATAAACTGCTCAGAACGTGGTGACCAATGCCTCCTCATTCCAGTTCAATTCGGAGGACAGGGTATGAAACTGAATAACATACTGGCTGGCTGAGTGAGATCCCTGATGGAGAGAGCGAATTTCCAGAGAGGCTGAAGTAGTTCTGCTCTGCTCATCGAAGATCTTGCACAAAAAAGATACAAACTCAATATACAGTAATTCAAAAGAATAGGATCAGCCCTTTCCCATAAATGGGACGCCCACTCCACTGCTTGTCCGGTTAAAAAGGGAGATAATGTAAGCTATTCTTGTTCACGGAGATGGAAAACTGGCGGCCTATAGCTCAACCTGAATCTTGCACTGGTTCAAGAATCCTCTGCAGAGCTTCTGATTACCATCAGATTTACCAGGCAAGGGTAACTGTAAATGAGATACTGGAACAGGCAGTATTGCTACTGCCGGAGCTGGAATCTGTGGCGTCGTGATAGCGGCATGAAGCGCATCCAGCCGCGCAGACACAGATTGCATGGCTTGTACCAACTGCACCTGTGTGGATTCATGTTCATTTAGGCAGGCCAGAATATTAGCCATGGCATCACCTTCAGATGCTTGATCACCCATCGGATTCATGTGGCCAGTGCTTACTGTCACAAACTGCTGTGTTTGTTAATCCATTGGATGAGTGTTAGCAGAGGAAGTGAATGTTTCTGTGAGGAGAAAACGAGGAGGATGAATGTAGTTTTCTTTTCATATACTTTTATTAAAGAAAAGACATAAGAGCAAAAATCTGAGAAACAAAGATGAAGAATTCCGGAAGACTTGAATGCAGAATATTCGTAGGGCAGAGTTAATTGAAAGAGTTTGTATAATGAAAGATTGTTTGACGTGGCTAAACACTACTGAAAGAGCTTGTACAATACAGGATTGTTAGACGTGGCAGAAGAACACTGAAGGAGTTTTGTAGAATGGATAATTGTAAGGCGTGGCTGCAGAACACTGAAGGAGTTTTGTAGAATGGATAATTTGGCGTGGCTGAGACACACTGGAAGATTGCTGGATAGTCCTCTATGGATAAAACTCCAGGAGGCGCCATCCTAAGTGGCAAGCTGTGGCCCGCGGAACCGGGATAACCACTGATGGTAGTGCAGCAAACGGCAGCTGGGGTGACGATTCCGTGGAGCTGAAATCCTAGAGACACTGGAAAGGCACACAGGTGTACCTGTGGGAGCGCAGAACTAAGACACCTGTACTGGTACAGAAACATAAAAGCACTGGCAAGGTCTGAGCCTGAACCGACCCTTTTTACCCGAGCAGCCAGCCCGTGAATGGCTGGAAGAGACCAGAGACTAAATCTCATTGGCACATAGTAAATTGGTCTCCAACATGGCGGCCCCCAGCACTTCAGACATGCCAGAGAATGGAACCCTGCTCAGACAGCCTCCCTGCACAGCGCTCCAGCGTCCGCAGGCTGCACAGTCACCCACTCCCCCTTCTCTGTTGCAACACACCAGCAGCTCCTGCAGACCTCCGCCGCCATACAGCAAGCCACCGGACAGAGAGCCACCGGAGGTGAGTCCCTGGTTCATGACAGCATATCGTACATGTAGAGCCAAATGATTAACTTACAATTAGAATGTATCTGCACAAGGGTCTGCCGCCTGACTGTCTACTGAAACAGGTAGATTCTCTCGAGGCAATATGGCCACACCTTTGGATTTTGAGGAAAAGGCTAAAACTTTCTGTTGGAGCATTGATTATTTTTGATGTTCTGCATCAGTAAGATGTGTTTCCTGCAGAAATGTTATATCCGCTTTCATCAGATTAAGATAAGTAATATGTTTACGTCTCTTAGCAGGGGAATACTTGAGCATTCTAGGAGCAAAATGTAATGTCAGTCATGAGGGGAGGAAATGGCCATCAAGTCATCAGGCGAGAGACCCAAAAGCAAAGCTTGGACATCCATATAGAGCATATAAACACTGTTATGTTCTCTGTACTAGGAACTCAGGAAATAGGGTGGCAGCAGAGGAGTTCCAGGTGCAGAAGCGTGATGCTGCGACGGAACTGGGGTATGCAGCAACACCAAACAGAAAGCCTGACTCCGTTGTCTCTCCCAAGTGGTCGGTCAACGCCAGCGAGACTATGTTTTCTTGGGCCCACGGCAGCCGCGTTTGACAGGCGGAGTAGGTCTGCCCGACTCTGATGCCCCCCGGTCTTAGTGAGTAACAAGGCATTAACCGAGGCCGAGAGAGAACAAGGGGAAGACTGACTAAGACTAACACACAAGAAAATGGAAACTACAAAAAATTATAGCTAAATTATGTTCGGCGCGGCCGCCAAGACTCACCATAACAAAAGTAACGTCCTAAACGCAAACAAATTGTTGTCACTTGGCATGGACAACAATTACGGAACCTCCGCAGAAAACCCAAAAGCAAGAAGGAAAGAAATAACTCGGCCAAGCCGATAGGTGTGGCAGAGCCGCTACTCACGACACCGGGTATGGTGCACACAGAAAGAACAGGGCACCCCAAGGTAGCTGATGCAGGATCACTGGAGAGGAGGTCTGGATTGGATATCAGGGATGAGGCTCTGGACAACTGGACACAGGATGCCGCATGCAGGAACAGACTGACAGCACTGGAATACCCCCAAGGCAGGACACAGCTCACGAAGCCGGTGTCTGAGTCCAGTACTGGAGGAGGATATACAGTAACAGAAACCTCCCCCAATCCCTGCAGAGAACCATATTAGAAATATCGTGCAGCTGCCCTGCTGAACGTCGCAGAACCGCCAGGTGGATACTAATTGCACAGCAACGGGGAACGCCGTCTGCCTCTGGCGTCCCCGTTACCAAGGATCCAGTGGCTCACAGAGCCCAGCGTCAGCCTGTTGCCAGGCACCGGGCGGGGACCAGCAAGAGGTGCCGCTAACAGTACCCCCCCTTGAGGAGGGGTTAAGGAACCCCTAAACCCGGGTTTATGAGGAAATTCCCAAAAGAACATCTTAAGTCTAGGGACATGCAAATATTTGTCCAATGGACCAGAAAATAGGGCAGACCACGAGAACATTTTTAACCCAAAACCTTTTCTACCAGGAATTCCGGTTGGCCCCGAACATCAACCGGAGGTCTACCGTGGAGAATTTTCAGAGGAAATTTCCTGGAAGTAACACATGGCTTGAACAGGGAATAATGAAAGGTGTTGGAAATTTTAAGTGACTTTGGCAACTGCAGCCGAAAAGCAACCGGATTGACCTTTTTGAGAATGAGAAACGGGCCGATAAATCTAGGTCCCAATTTAGCCAAAGGTTGTCTGAGTTTGATGTTACGGGTTGACAACCAGACCTTGTCTCCCACCTTAAAGATGCATGGACGTCATAACTTATCCAAAAAAAATTCTCCCGGAAGGCAGCTTTCTTAAGAGCAAGGTGTACCTTTTTCCAAATAGCTCTGAGTAGGGAAGTTAAGGCCAAGGAAGAAGATGGACAATTAGGAGAAAAGGAACTGGCTCTATGATGAAAAGCCAGGACCGAAAAGAACGGGGACACCTTGGTGGATGAATGACAGACGTTATTGTAAGCAAACTCAGCCAGGGGAAGATGATCTGACCAATCGTTCTGAAGCTTGGCAGTATAGAGGTGCAGATATTGGTTCAGCGAATGATTCACACACTCCGTCTGCCCATTGGACTGCGGATGGTATCCCGAGGTTAAACTGAGTTTCATATGTAACGAAGCACAGAAAAGCTTCCAGAAACGGGTAATCCATGGAGCCTAAAAACATGACAGAGGAACAAGACTGCCAAGCCCCGAGCGTACGGCAATCGGGGTAGAGCAGTAAAATGGGCCATCTTGCTAAAACGATCTACAACCACCCAGATCACCTGAAAACCAGAAGAGTGGAAGATCTACCACGAAATCCATGGAAATGTGTGACCATGGCCTGACTGGAATACCTAGAGGCATGAGCTGCCCAACGGGCAGAGACCGGGACACCTTGTGCCTAGAACAATCTTGACAGGAGAAAATGAACTCCCTAACATTCTTGGAAAAATTAGGCCACCCCACCGAGCGAGTAAGTAACTCCAAAGTTTTAGCAACACCAGGATGGCCAGCAACCTTGCTATCGTAAAATTCAGCAAGTACACTGCCTCTCAAGAACTCTGGAACAAAGAGACTACCAACAGGCTTATTAGTGGGAGCCTGCTAATGAACCTGAACTAACTGTGTTTGCAAATCCTGTGTGAGGCCGGTCTGGATAGAGGATGCTGGGATAATGGGAGTAGCAGGAGAATGGTTATTGTGAACAGGAAGAAAACAGCATGACAAGGCAGCGGCCTTGGTGTTCTTAGAACCGGGCTTGTAGGTGATGATGAACTTGAACCGTGTAAAAACAGTGCCCAGCGAGCCTGCCGAGAATTAAGCCGTTTAGCCGACTCAATATACTGTAAATTCTTGTGGTCTGTAAACACCGTGATGGTATGCTTTGCTCCCTCAAGCCAGTGCCTCCATTCCTGAAACGCCCACTTGACCGCTAATAATTCTCTATTACCAACATCATAGTTGGATTCTGCAGTGGAGAATTTCTTGGACATGAAAGCACAAGGGTGTAACACCAGAGACTTGGGGTCTTCTGGAGACAGAATAGCTCCCACTCCAACCTCAGAGACATCCACCTCGACGATAAAAGTAAAATCAGGGATGGGGTGTCTAAGGACGGGAGCTGAGACAAAGGCCTGTTTCAGAGCCTGGAAGGCTTGTTTGGCTTAAGGCGACAACTTTGAAGGATCAGCTCCCTTCTTAGTCAATGCCACAATAGGAGCAACCAACTCGGAAAAAGCTTGAATGAAACGCCTGTAGTAATTGGCAAAACCTAAAAACCTCTGAATTGCCTTCAAATTAGTTGGTTGAGCCCAATTCAGGACTGCCTGGAGTTCTTTATGTTCCATAAAAACCCCTCTGGAGAAATAATATATCCGAAAAAGGACACTTCCAAAATATGAAAATCACATTTCTCCAACTTGGCATACAGGTGATTCTCGCGCAATTTCTGAAGTACTTGCCGAACATGGAGATAATGCTGTTCTGGGGATTCAGAATAAATTAGAATGTTATCTAAATAGACAACCACGAATTTACCCAGGAAGCCGCGGAGGACATCGTTTATGAGATCCTGAAACACTGCGGGAGCGTTAGACAGGCCGAATGGCATTACGAGATACTCATAGGGGTATATTTACTAAAATTCATATTATGCTGAATGAGGTTAAAGTTCAAACATGAATGACATCGAATGTGTGAATTTGCAACTTTGAATTTTGTACTCCTCATTTACTATGCTGTCGTATTCTCCATTTTCGAGTTTTCCGATGTCGATGTCATTCGTATTTCCGGCCAGTGTTTTACGGGAGTGAATAGTAAAACACTGCCGACATTAACACAATGAATCTCGGCCGGATCTGTGAGATCCGTGCAGGGCTTCATTGTGCACCTTTAAAAAAAAAAATAAAGTGTTAAAAATCAAGCAAAAAATTGCTTGGGGTCCCCCCTCCTAAGCAAAACCAGACTCGGGCTCTTTGAGCCGGTCCTGGTTGAAAAAATCTGGGGAAAAATTGACAGGGGTTCCCCCATATTTAAACAACCAGCACCGGGCTCTGCGCCTGGTCCTGGTGCCAAAAATATGGGGGATAAAAAGCATAGGGGTCCCCCGTATTTTTAACACCAGCACCGGGCTCCACTAGTCAGAGAGATAATGCCACAGCTGGGGGACACTTATCTTGGTCCCTGCGGCCCTGGCATTAAATCACTAACTAGTCACCATTGGCCGGGGTACCCTGGAGGAGTGGGGACCCCTTAAATCAAGGGTTCCCCCCCTCCAGCCACCCAAGGGCCAGGGGTGAAGCCCGAGGCTGTCCCCCTATCCAAGGGCGGTGGATGGGGGCTGATAGCCAGTATAAAAATAAGAATATTGTTTTTTGTAGCAGTACTACAAGTCCCAGCAAGCCTCCCCCGCAAGCTGGTACTTGGAGAACCACAAGTACCAGCATGCGGTGGAAAGACGGGCCCGCTGGTACCTGTAGTACTACAAAAAAACAAATAAAAACAGTACACACACACACACACACACACACACACACCGTGATAGTAAAACTTTATTACATACATGCAAACTGACACACACACATACTTACCTATGTTGACACAAAGCAGTCGGTCCCCTTCTCCAAGTAGAATCCACAGGTTACCTGTCAATAAAATTATACTCACAACAATACAGAGTAGCTCTGTCCTCTTCTACTTGTAATCCAAGTACTTGGCAAAAAAACAAACCGAAAAACCCGACCCACGCACTGAAAGGGGTCCCATGTTTACACATGAGATCCCTTTCCCTGACTGCCGGGACCCCCGTGACTCCTGTCAAAGAGGGTCCCTTCAGCCAATCAGGGAGCGCCACGTCTTGGCACTCTCCTGATTGGCTGTGCGCTCCTGAGCTGACAGTCAGGCAGCGCACTGAAGATACAATGTAGCGCATAGGCGCTCCATTGTATCCAATGGTGGGAACTTTGCGGTCATCGGCTGAGGTTACTCGCGGTCAACCGCAAAGTTCCCACCATTGGATACAATGATGAGGTTGTATGCTCCTCTTAGATCAATTTTAGAAAAAATTACCGTGACGTGGAGTTGGTCGAACAGTACAGAAATTAAAGGTAACGGATAAGTGTTTTTTACAGAAATCTTATTCAGGGCCCTGTAATCTATGCACGGCCTAAGAGACCCATCTTCTTTTTTCAACGAAACCCGACCCCCCCACCCCCCCGCACTCAAAGGGGATTTCGAGGGTCTAATAAACCCCTTTTTTAGACTTTCCTGCACATAGTCATCCATGGCCTTAGTCTCTGGGCCAGAAAGTGCATAGAGTCTCCCTTTTGGCAACGTAGCACCAGGAACGAGGTCAATGGTGCAGTCATAAGAGCGGTGGGGTAGTCCTGATATACTGATGGAATACGTTTAGAAACAATGACCGCGACCCGTACCGGACGAGAAATACACCACTTAGAGCAATTGGAACCCCACTGTGGAATTTCCCCAGATTGCCAATCTATGGTAGGATTATGGAGGGCAAGCCAGGGGTGACCTAAGACTAGAAGCAGAACCGCCAGGTGGATACTAATTGCACAGCAACAGGGAATGCCGTCTGCCTCTGGCGTCCCCGTTACCAAGGATCCAGCGGCTCCCAGAGCCCAGGCACCGGGCGGGGATCAGCAGGAGGTGCGGCGGAAGTGATGCACCAGCCCAATAGGCAAGCAACGGCCGGGCGCCAGTGCGCCCCGCCGCAGCTAACAAACACAGTCACTAATAATGAGAGATGGTGACCACAGGTGAACAGGTGGTGTGGGACAGAAAAAGAGAAGAGAAAGAAAGAGACAAAAAAGAGAAAAGGTGGAGATTACGGAGCAGGCCACAACCATTGTACAAAATGTAAAGCTTTTTCTGCAACAACAGGTGATTTTTTTTTAACAAACCTGAATGACTAACGGTAAACACATAAAAGGAAAGGTGATGGGATAGCTAAAACTTTAACCAAAAGAAAAGGGGGACAAAAGTCCACAGGGGAAGTGATCCCCTGGGGGCTGTCAAAGCAAGTAGCAACCATAAGTATTCCGACTAGAGCAACACAGCAATAGAAGCTCAAAGAAAATGGCATGACAATCGTTTGATATAAGTGAACGATAAGTATAATACGGGCATCGCTATAGAGGGATACAAAACATACTAGATGTCAGATCTACGAGAACAAAAACAATAACATAAAAACAAGGAAATATACGTCACACTATTTAGGCAGTGGACTAAATCAGGTATCAGCGGGCGTCGAGGTCTCCTCATCTATAAATGCCAATGCGTCTTGGGCAGAATTAAAGTCTTTGCCTTAAAAATGTTTTAAGTGGGATGGAAACAGGAGTGCAAATTTTGTTTAAGCTTGGATCAATTTAGTGCAAACTGGAGTCATTTCCTTCCGAGCCCGGGAGACTTCATCAGAATAGTCCTAGTACAGCAGTAGGCAGTGAGTGCTCCATTCAATATGGCCCATTTTTCGAGCCTGGTCCACAAGGCCATTTTGTGTGCGGAGTTCAGGCAGCAGAGTATGACTGTCCTCGGATGGGGCGAGTCCCTGGGGTGCTCTTTCAATAACAAAGTGGGGGATAGCTTCAGAGATACCCAATAGATTGGAATTGTGGACTGTAGGAAATTTTCCAATTCTGAGCTGCAGAGACTTTCAGGCAGGTCAACAATGCACAAACTGTTAAGCAGCGATTAGTTCTCCAAGTCATCAACCGTATTAAATAATTGGCGGTTTTGCTAGATCGCAGAGTGAATTTGTTCTTGTAATTCTGTAATTGCCTGCTCATGGTCACCAAGTCTTAATTCATTATCCACCACTTGGATCTCTGGATTCCAGGTGGGAATTCCAATCTTTGACTGAATTGGTAAATTGAAGGGCCTGTTGTTGGAGAATAGGAGCCATAGTGTCTTTAATGGCACGTACCATGTCATCATATGAGAGGGAATGATGAGTATTCAGAAGACATTGAGGAGGACATTGTGGTAGGAAGGTCCATATTATTACTCAGTGACTCAGGTGGAACTCCTGTAGATTCAATGTCAGTTGAATTATTTGAACACCCGCATCCATTTCTTTCCCCTGCTCTAGTACGAGACACTCTAGCTGGGGTCTGTGTGGAGATAATTGTATCCATTCAGCCACAAGGTGTCAGCATAGACCGAGAGAAAGATCAACATATCAAAGTGTCCAGCAAAATAATGTAAAAGTAAAGACTATAATTAAATTATCGATAACGTGAAGCACGAGCCAGAGGTAAAGGAGTATATACCCCAGAGTCACTTCCATAAGTAAGAATATCACATCACAATGATAGAAATAGAAGCCGTCACATCCAGGTCTGTGTCATAATAACCTTATATTGAGTGCGCTGTGAGGCATGTGGAAGTTGCTGGATATAAGCTGTGAGCTGGCACATCACATACAGCTGCAGAGGGGAGAAAATGGCCGCCATACACAGTGTAGCTGCAGCAACCTTACATTGAGTGCACTGTGAGGCATGTGGAAGTTACTGATATAAGCTGTGAGCTGGCACATCACATACAGCTGCAGAGGGGAGAAAATGGCCGCCATACACAGTGTAGCTGTAGCAACCTTACATTGAGTGCACTGTGAGGCATGTGGAAGTTGCAGGATATAAGCTGTGAACTGGCACATCACATACAGCTGCAGAGGGGAGAAAATGGCCGCCATACACAGTGTAGCTGTAGCAACCTTACATTGAGTGCACTGCGAGGCATGTGGAAGTTGCAGGATATAAGCTGTGAGCTGGCACATCACATACAGCAGCAGAGAAGAGAAAATGGCTGCAGTACACAGTGTAGCTGCAGCAGGACCCAACATGATATATGACTAGCAGTCATCCACGGACTTCTGCTTCTGCATCCAGCGGCGGGCAGTAGCCAGTGCTACCTGCTGTATTACAAGCAGCAGGTACTGGGACTATGAGAGACCACAACCACGGGTGTTGCAGTGAGGAGAGCCGCTATGTATATAGTGCTACAGTTAGCACCAAGCGCACCTCCGTCAGGCCTGAGTACTAAGCTGGATGTACCCCCGATGTGTGTGGCAGCAGGTAGCCGGTAGCTCCAGGAAAGTGATCTCGCATCCATTCGTCTTCCAAGCCGCGCCCCAGCTGTATCATTTATAAATACATTTTATTATGGAAACTTATGGGTAGAATCCAGCATTTGCTGGTTTGGAATGGTGGATTTACACGGAAGTGTTTCTTGGTGGTTGGTAGAGAAAAAATAAAACACTAGCTTTCTTTTTACTGTTTTGAAATTGCATTTGAAATTTTTTTTCTTTTTTTTTAAAGATTCTTCACCTTTTTAGGAGAAATAAGCAACGAATGGTGTTTTCTTTATTTAAAAAAAATGAGATTTATGGTAGACTTACCATAGTTAAATCTCTTTCTGCGAAGTACACTGGATTCCACAGGGAATACATTGGGGTGTAGAGTTGTATCTTGATCCAGAGGCACCAACAGGCTAAAGCTTTGACTGTTCCCAGGATGCATTGCGGGGCCTCCTCTACAACCCCACCTCCGGGCACTGGAGTTCAGTTTCGTTAACCAGTCCAATGCAGTAGCAGGTAAAAGAGAAGGCAGATGTTAGTCCCATAGAACCACGTTCTCATGACAGGAGAAGGGACCAGCAGCTAATGCCATACAAACCCAAAGAAGCTAAGTGCGTGTGGAACCCAGTGTACCTCGCAGAAAGAGATTTAACTATGGTAAGTCTACCATAAATCTCTTTTTCTGTAGCTGGGTACACAGGGAATACATTGGGATGTCCTAAAGCAGTTCCTCATGGGAGGAAACACAGTAGCAGGTACAAGAACCCGGTGTCCAAAGGAAGCATCCTGGGAGGCGGAAGTAGCAAAGGCATAGAACCTAATGAACATAGCCGCATTGCACAGTTGTTCAGCAGACACGCCATGGTGGGTCACCCAAGATGGTCCAACAGACCGAGTAGAATGGGCCTTGATAGAAGCAGGAGCTGGGAGTCCAGCCTGCGCATAAGCTTGTGCAATCACCATTCTAATCCATCTGGTCACGGTTTGCTTATTCGCAGGCCAGCCACGTTTGTGAAAACCAAACAGTACAAAAATGGAATCTGACCTCCTGACAGAGGCAGTTCTCTCCACATATATACGTAGAGCCCGTACCACATCCAGAGACGAAGGCCGGATCCATAATCTCTTGGTTAAGGTGAAAAGATTACACCACCTTAGGCAAATAACCAGGGCGAGTTCGAAGAACTGCCCGGTCACGGTGAAATAGCAGAAAGGGCGGATGACAGGACAAAGCGCCTAAGTCTGACTCCCTCCTAGCAGAGGCAATAGCTATCAGAAACAACACCTTAAGCATAAGCCATTTAAGGTCCACAGACTCAAGAGGTTCAAATGGAGACTCTTGTAGGGCATTCAGGACAACAGACAGATCCCATGGAGCCACAGGAGGGACATAGGGAGGCTGAATCCATAAAACACCCTGAGTGGAAGTATGAACCTCAGGAATAGATGCAATTTTCCTCTGAAACTACACAGACAAGGCAGATATATGAACCTTGAGGGATGCCAGACGAAGGCCTAAGTCCAGACCATGTTGCAGAAAAAGCTACAAGTCTGGAAGTTCTGAATTTGTATGTATCGTAATTCTTAGCAGCACACCAGGTGAAGTAAGAATTTCAGACCCTGTAATAAATACGTGCAGATGCCGGTTTACGGGCCTTCAGCATAGTCTGAATAACCGCCTCGGAAAACCCTTGGGCCCTCAGGAGCCAAACCACAATCTTATTCAGAGGACGGGTGGCTGGATCACAGGCAATGCACCCCTCTCTCACCCTAACTAGAGAGAGTTGACAGGGGCAGACGCTCTCAGTGCCTACCCTAGGAGATAAGGTAATGCGTGGAGGTAAGTCATCTGGCTAAGCTGGGAACAGCAATTAGCCGTGAGGAGCAATGCTATCAGATGGTTCAGTCCAACAGCTGATTATGAGATGCTGATGAGATGACCACGAAGCTACTTCCCCCTCCTCAGCTCATCTCCATGTGGGAATGTGATAGGTATGTGACAAATTATTTACATATATAGTACTGTGATTTGGGTGGGGTGTGTTCAAACTGAAATCTAAATTGCAGTATAAAAATAAAGCAGCCAGTATTTACCCTGCACAGAAACAAAATAACCCACCCAAATCTACATCTCTTTGCACGTTACATCTGCCCCACCTGCAGTGCACATGGTTTTGCCCAATTTCTAACTTTTTTGTTTGCTAACAACTCTGAATTATCCCCATAGTACTATGCAAAAGTTTAGGCAGATGTGGAAAAAATGCTGCAGACTAAGACTGCTTTAAAAAAATAGAAGTGTTAATAGTTTATTTTTATCAAATAAAAAAATGCAAAGTAACTGAACAGAAATCTAAATCAAATCAATATTTGGTGTGAGCACCATTTGCCTTCAAAACAGCAACAGTTTTTCTAGGTACACTTGCACACAGTTTTTGAGGGAACTCGGCAGGGAGGTTGTTCCAAACATCACGGAGAACTATCACAGATCTACTGTGGATGTAGGCTTCCTCAAATCATTTCCCTGACAGTCCATAAAACTGCCCAGAATACTGATAAATCACAGATCTTCAAACAGAATGAAGCAGGTAATTATGTGACCCTGGCCTTGCTTGTCTGGCAGAGAAACCCTGTGTTACAGAAACAATGGAGCCCTTTACACAATCAGTGTTATGAGCCACGGCTGTTTTGCAGAGGTTTCTGCTTCTGCTGTCACCGCCGGTACACAAAAGTATTATGTCGGCGTGTGGACAGCATTTCTTTTGTTGTTCTTTTCCTTTGGCGGCAAGCCGCACATACATTTAGTTTTAGGTTAGTCAGTAGCCCCTGGCTTTGGTTGTTTAAGTTAGAGGGCCCCTTGTTATTACCCTGTCTCAGTTCACGCTTTGTCTCTCTTTAAGACCTGAGGGGGCATCGGAGTTGGGCAGACCTAATCCGCCCTTCAAACGCGGCTGCCATGGGCCCAAGAAACCATAGTCCTGCAAGCGTGAATTGACAACACGGGTAAAACAACGGAGGTAGGGTGCCAGGGGCTATTCCCGTTCCATTTCACCAAATCCAGTATTATGTCCTGGTGCTCTGGACTCACTTCATAACATCTCCCTTGTTCTGAGCACCAGGAACCTAACAATCAGGCCGCAATCCATTACTTTTGACATTGAAAGAATTAAAAATCAAAAGGGTGCAATCTTTGGAATAGCTGTCAGAGGGTGGGGTAAGAATGAGAGGCACACAACACAACGTGTCCACTGCCCGAAAAGAGGTCAACTATGATTGAGGCTGCATCAATCTATTTCTGTGAACTTTTCCACAGTAGAAAACTAGGACTCGTATGTAAGCAACCATGTTTTCTGAACTGATTCCTATTCTTATTTGTGAAATTATTTGCAAATCATAACCTGTATGTCATTCTTATTAAGTATTTTCAGATTAAAATACATTTAATCTAGCGTATTCTCTGTGTTCTTATTGAACTTGCACCTGTGAGGAACAATGCTACGTATCTATGTGTAATTAAGTGTGAAATATTACTATTTGTGCATACAACATAACGACTCCCTTAAGATCTTTGGTGGTGGCAGTGAAATTGTGTCTTTATCCTGAGTGACCAAAGTGCGCAACCATCATTACCCAGCTGTCTTAGATTGCAGTATCTGAGGGCAGGCTGGAATCGTGACACCAGGCATATATTATATTATCAGCATATCATACAGGTAATAACAGTGTATTGCTGCAACAGATCAGCGATGATTGGTTTTTCTTCCAGCATGTCCAATAGATCATTGGTCGGCCACATCGGGAAGTGTATGGACTGCCGTTCACAATGGAGGAACGGGGTAAATATCTCCAACCCAGGGAAGGAATGCAAATATTTGGTGGGATGTAATGCCGTCTGAGTCCGGAGACCATGCCAGCCGAACTCTGACTTTTTTTAAAGGGACAATCCCTTACAAGGAGAAACCATGCCTTGTGATTGCCCCTTTAAAAAACGTCTGAGTACAGCCGGCATACCGCACGGGTCACCGCACTCGGGCAGGATTACATCCCGCTGATTGTGTGACCATACACTGAGAATTCACAGTATATGGCCACAGTTTCTGCTGGTTTTCAGGATGTCAGATAAAATATCTCTTGGTCTGACAGACATGTTATTTGACAGAGTTTGCCCAACATTACTCAGGAGAGTAAGTACAGCACAGGAGGATGCACAGTACAGTGGAAGGTCCAAAAAAAGATCTTGAAGCTTTTTAGCAAAGGAGTATTATTATCTCATAAAACACAACCAAAAGCATCATGAGGAGAAAGAAGCTGGAGGCAATAGCAACCACAAGCACAGTCTAACAGCAGACACTTGACTTAAAATATTGACAACTTCATACCAATCCCCATCAAGCAGAAGCCATATGTCCCCACATTCTCCAGCAAGACGGGCATCCCAACGTACCAAGAGGGTGTGACTAATACCCTAGCTAAAAGATTGGCAGATCGTACAATAGAGAATGAAAAGGATTCTTATCATCCAGAGGTGCCACAATAAGCAGGCACCATTGGCCGTGGTACCAGGAAAACCTTTGCCAGCTGCTGTGCCTAGATCAGGACCCATCTATTTTTCCAAATATGAGGACAATGTTGGGGATTTTGATGGGCATTTGCAGGCTTTTGAAAGTAGTTACAACCCAGGCATGTCTTGCCCTTGCAGGAGTGGCCTAGTGCCCAATCTGCAAAGACAGGCACTGGAGGCTTATTAACGACTGGCCAATGAGGACTCTGGAGGCTATACCAAAGTTGTAAGTGCCCTCCTAAAGCAGTCTTCAATTACTGCCAATACCTGATACCCTCACAGCGCCCATGAGCAGTTCAGCAAACAGCTGAAGCAGTACATGCTTCAACGTTATCTACAACAATACGTACAGATCAGGGAATTACTAAACTTAAGTGTATGCTTGCAAATGTAAGAAGCACAACAAGTAAAATGGGGTAATTAGAAATGATTGCACTTAATGACCAATATGACATAATAGGCATTACAGAGACATGGCGTGACGATTCTCGCAACTGGGCAGCAAACATGGAGGGGTACACTCTCTCCAGGAGAGATAGGACTAATAAGAAAGGAGGGGGTGTTTGAATTTTTGTTTTGCCATTCTTAAAATCATATTTAAAGGAGGTCATTCACGAGGGGACTGGAGATAACGTGGAGTAATTCTGGATTGAAATTTCGAGTGGGTGTAAAGATACAGAAAAGCATTTAATAGGGACATGCTACAAACCACCAGATATTAGTGTCTGAGGAATTACAATTCTTGCAGCAAATCGAAAAAGCTGCAGGAATAGGGGAGGTCATTATCATTGGGGACTTTAATTACCCAGACATAAATTGGAACACCGAAACAGTAAATACAGCTAGGGGTAACAGGTTCTTAAACATGCTAAAAGATCATTACTTGTCCCAGGTAAACGAGGAACCAACTAGACTTAGGACTATACTGGACCTAGCACTAACTAGTAATGTGGAGATAATATCAAATACTAAAGTAGGGGAAACCTTGGGAAATAACGATCTTAATATGATTACATTCGATATCGGCTTCCAAAAACACTATAATGGTCTAACTAAGACTTTTAACTTTAGAAAAGCTCATTTCAACTTGCTGAAACAATGAAGGACATCAATTGGAAAATTGTATCTCATGGTAAGAATACGGCTGAAATGTGAGATGTTTTTACAACTGTGCTCAATAAGTACACTCATTTGCTCATTCCCAACATCAACAAAAACAGGAGTAGTAAATTCTAACTGATAAAAAGAGGCGAGCTTTCAAAGCATTTAAGTCTGATAGGAAAGTGGAATCATTCCAGTTCTACAAGGTATGTAACAAAAAATGCAAAAAAGAAATCAGAGCAGCTAAAACAACAAACATGGCAAAGGAGAGTAAAACAAACCCCAAAAAGTTCTTTAAGTATATAAATGGTAAAAGGTTAAAAAAGGAGAATATTGGACCTTTAAAGGGCGAGTTGGATATCTTGATTAATGAAGATAGGGAAAAAGCAGATTTATTGAATAAATTCTTTTCATCAGTATTCACGAGAGAGGACAGGTTGACGAAAGTAGTGCAAAACATAAGCTATAATAACGATCCGTTGCTAAGTACTTGATTAAACGAGGAAGTAGTCTGAGAGTAAAATTAAGATAAATAAATCTCCTGGGCCAGATGGACTTCACCCCAGGGCTCCTATGGAACTTAACTCACAGCTATCGAGGCCCTATATTTGATTTTCAGTGAGTCAATTACATTGGGAATGATACCGAAGGACTGGCTTTATAGCAGAGGTAGTCCCAATATTTATAAAGGGAATTAAAACTCATCTCGGTAACTATAGACCGGTAAGTTTGACATCTGTAGTGGGGAAAATACTGGAAGGTATAATAAGGGATAGCATACTAGAGTACTTGGATTTCTCCAAGGTTATTAATAGAAATCAGCATGGTTTTGTGAAGGACAGGTCATGTCAAACTAATTTAATTAGCTTCTACGAGAAAGCGAGCGTTAATATTGATCAGGGTAAAGCAGTGGATGTGGTCTTTTTGGACTTTGCTAAGGCCTTTGACAAAGTCCCTCATCAGAGACTAATTTTTAAACTATGAGAGCTTGGGGTAGGAAATACTATTTGTACTTGGGTGAGTAATTGGCTGTTCAATAGGAACAGCGAGTGGTGATTAATGGGATGTTCTCTGAATGGGCCTCTGTGCTTAGTGGAATACCGCAGGGTTCAGTACTCGGGCCATTGCTGTGTAACATATTCATTAATGACCTAGGAGTGGGCCTGGAAAGCACAGTGTCAATTTTCACAGACGATACTAAACTGTGTAGAGTCATTAATACAGACAAGGATGTTGAGTCTCTGCGGAATGATTTATCTAGACTGGAGGTTTGGGTAGACAGATGGAGAATGAGGTTCAATATAGAAAAATGTACAGTTATGCACTTTGGGACTAAGAACAATTGGGCAGCTTATAAATTAAATGGGGAAAATGTAGGGATAACAGTAGTTGAAAAGGATTTGGGGGTGCTCATCGATAGTAGACTTAATAGCAGTACGCAATGTCACAATGCAGCAACAAAAGCTAATAAGGTGTTAGCATGCATAAAACGGGGAATGGAGACATGGGATGAGAGTGTAATCCTGCCACTGTATAAATCATTGGTATGGCCACACTTGGATAATTGTGTACAGTGTTCTGGGCACTGCACTATAAAAAAACAGGATTTTAATACCTACGGTAAATCCTTTTCTCCTAGTCTGTAGAGGATGCTGGGGTTCACTTTATGACCATGGGGTATAAATGGTTCCGCAGGGCACTTTAAGACTTTTCAAAGGATGTGAACTGGCTCCTCCCTCTATGCCCATCCTCCAGACCTCAGTTATAGGAACTGTGCCCAGGGAGATGGACATTTCGAGGAAAGGATTTACTTTAATACTAATGGTGAGATTCATACCAGCTCACACCTCAACCATGCCGCACAACATGGCATTCGACAGGACACACGCCAACAGGCATGAACCAATTACAGCAACATACTGTAAACTAATAGAACAGAACTTGTGTAACTCTAATAAACAAAACTGCAGGTAAAGTACGCACTGGGTCGGGCACCCAGCATCCTCTATGGACTAGGAGAAAAGGATTTGCCGGTAGGTATTAAAATCCTGTTTTCTCATACGTCCTAGAGGATGCTGGGGTCCACTTCATGACCATGGGGTTTATACCAAAGCTCCAGTACGGGCGGGAGAGTGCGGATGACCCTGCAGCACCGATTGACCAAACTTTAAGTCCTCATCGGCCAAAGTGTCAAACTTATACAATTTAGCAAAAGTGTTTGACCCTGACCAAATAGCTGCTCGACAAAGTTGTAAAGCCGAGACCCCCCGGGCAGCCGCCCAGGATGAGCCCACCTTCCTGGTAGAATGGGCCTTCACCGACATCGGTAACGGCAATCCAGCCGTAAAATGAGCATGCTGAATCGTACCTCTGATCCAGCACGCAATAGTCTGCTTGGAAGCAGGACACCCAATCTTGTTGGGAGCATACAGGACCAACAGAGCCTCTGTTTTCCGTATGCGAGCGATTCTAGCGACATAAATCTTCAAAGCCCTAACCACATCTAGAGAATTTGACTCAGTGAACGTGTCAGTAGCCACTGGCATCACAATTGGTTGGTTTATGTGGAAAGATGAAACCACCTTTGGAAGAAAATGTTGGCGAGTTCTCAACTACGCCCTATCCTCATGGAAGATCAGGTAAGGGCTCTTGTGAGACAAGGCCCCCAACTCAGATACCCGCCTTGCGGATGCCAAGGCCAAAAGCATCACCACTTTCCAAGTGAGAAACTTCAACTCTATCTCCTGGAGAGGTTCAACTCAACTCGATTGAAGGAACTGCAACACCATATTAAGGTCCCATGATGCCACTGGAGGCACAAATGGAGGCTGGATGTGCAGAACCCCTTTCACGAAGGTCTGAACTTTTGGAAGAGAAGCCAATTGTCTTTGAAAGAAAACTGATAAGGCCGAAATCTGGACCTTGATTGACCCCAATCTAAGGCCCGCATCCACACCAGCCTGCAGAAAATGGAGAAAACGTCCCAACTCAAACTCTTTCGTAGGAGCCTTCTTGGATTTACACCAAGATATGTATTTTCTCCAAATACGGTGGTAATGTTTATACGTTATTCTTTTCCTGGCCTGAATAAGTGTGGGAATGACTTCCTTGGGAATACCCTTTCGGGCTAGGATCCAGCGCTCAACAGCCATGCCGTCAAACGTGGCCGCAGTAAGTCTTGATACACGAACAGCCCCTGCTGTAGCAGGTCCTCGCGAGGAGGAAGAGGTCGAGGATCTTCTATTAGCAACTCCTGAAGATCTGGGTACCAAGCCCTCCTTGGCCAGTCTGGGGCAATGAAGATTGCTCGAACTCTTGTTCTTCTTCTTATCCTGAGAACTGTTAGGATCAGCGGAAGTGGAGGGAAGACATACACCGATCGGAATATCCACTGGGCCACCAGTGCATCCACTGCTATTGCTTGAGGGTCTCTCGACCTAGAACAATATCTCGGAAGCTTCTTGTTGAGACGAGATGCTATCATGTCACCTCTGCGAAGACTTCTTGGTGGAGGCCCCACTCTCCTGGATGGAGATCGTGTCTGCTGAGGAAGTCTGCTTCCCAGTTGTCCACTCCTGGAATGAAAATCGCCGACAGAGATTTGACATGTCTTTCTGCCCAGAGGAGAATCCTTGACACCTCTGCCATTGCTGCTCTGCTTTTCGTTCTGCCTTGCTGGTTTATGTATGTGACTGCTGTTACATTGTCCGACTAGATCTACACGGGATGATCTTGAAGAAGATGTACCGCTTGTAGAAGGCCGTTGTAAATGGCTCTCAATTCCAGAACGTTTATGTGAAGGCAGGCTTCCTGACTCGACCATTTTCTTTGGAAGCTTTCCCCCTGAGTGACAGCTCCCCAGCCTCGGAGACTTGCATCCGTAGTTACCAGGACCCAGTCCTGAATCCCGAACCTGCGTCCCTCCAATAGGTGAGAACTGTGTAGCCACCACAGGAGCGAAATCCTGTTTTTTGATGACAGGATTATCTTCCGGTGCATGTGTAGGTAGGATCCGGACCACTTGTCCAACAGGTCCCACTAGAATACTCTGGCATGGAATCTGCCAGACTGTATGGCCTCGTAGGCCGCCACTATCTTCCCCAACAACCGAATGCACTGATGGATCGACACACTGGTTGGTTTCAGTATCAGTTTGACCATTCTCTGGATTTCCAGAGCCTTTTCCACTGGAAGAAATACTCTCTGAACTTTTGTGTCCAGTATCATCCCGAGAAAAGACAATCTTGTTGTCGGTTCCAACCGAGACTTTGGAAAATTTATGATCCACCCGTGTTGTTGGAGTATTAACAGGGAGAGTGTGATGTTCTGCAGCAACTGCTCCCTGGATCTCGCCTTTATCAGGAGATCATCCAGGTAAGGAATTATATTGACTACTTTTTGACGAAGGAGGACCATCATCTCTGCCATCACCTTGGTGCATACCCTCAGCGCTGTAGAGAGACCGAAAGGCAACCCCTGGAACTGGTCATTTCAGTCCTGAACCGCGAATCTCAGATAAACCTGGTGAGAAGGATAAATGGGAACATGCAGGTAAGCATCCTTTATGTCTACTGACACCATGAAGTCCCCTTCCTCCAGACTGGAAATCACTGCCCTCCATTTTGAACTTGAACCTTTTCAAGTAGAGATTCAGATCTTTTAGGTTTAAAATTGGTCTGACCGAGACGTCCGGCTTTGGAACTACAAAAAGGCTTGAATAAAACCCCTCTCCTTGTTGTGACAAGGGTACCAGGACTATGACCTGATACTGACATAACTTTTGAATTGCCGTTGTTACTGCCTCTCTTTCTGGAAGAGAAGCTGGCAAGGTCAATTTGAAAAATCGGTATGGGGGGACGTCTTGAAACTCCAGCTTGTACCCCTGGGATACTATTTGTAAAACCCGTGGGTACAGGCCAGATTGAATCCAACCTTGATTGAACAGTTTCAGACATGCCCCCACCAAAGTGGCCTCCCGCAAGAGAGCCCCAGCGTCATGCTTAGATTTGGCAGAAGGGGTTGACTTCTGCTCCTGGAATCCTGGAGACGCTGCGGGCATCTTTCTTTTTCCCCTTCCCCTACCTGCAAAGAAGGGGGAACCTTTGGCCTTTTTGTATTTGTTGGGCCGAAAGGACTGCATGTGAGAGTGATGGGTCTTTTTTGCCGGTGCAGGAGCATAAGGCAAAAATGACGACTTACCTGCGGTAACGGACGAGACTAAAGCATCCAGCCCATCACCAAATAAGGCCTCACCTTTATATGGGAGAGCCTACATATTCTCTTTGGAATCTGCATCCGCGTTCCACTGGCGAATCCACAACGCCCGCCTAGCCAATACTGCCATGGTAGCTTTAGGAGTATCTCATCTTTATCAATCGTGTCAATTTCTAATGACAAGTTGTCTGACCATTATTCAATAGCGCGACTCACCCATGCGCAAGCAGCTGTGGGCCTGAGCAGCGTTCCATTGGCAACATAAATGGATTTTAATGTAGTCTCCATTTTGCGGTCTGCTGGCTCCTTTCGCGAAGCGATCCCAAGTGCAGGGAGAATCACCTTGTCAATCTAGACAGGGCACTGTCTAACACCGGGGGTGACTCCCATTTTTTTCTGTCCTCTAAAGGAAAGGGATAAGCCATCTGAATCCTTTTGGGAATGTGAAGTTTCTTTTCAGGATTCACCCACACCCCAAAGAGAGTATTTAGCTCGTGGGATGGAGGGAACGTGACTTTGGATTTATTTTCCTTACATAAATAAGCCTTCTCCTGAGGTGCAGGAGGGGCTTCAGTGACTTCCAAAACTTCCCTCATAGCCACAATCATATTGTATATTTTTCGCCAATTTATGATCTACTTCCCTGTTATCAGTATTTACAATATTTGCAAACAGTCTTTTATATGACCCAGAGGGGTCGCCTGCGGATGGGAGAACAGAACCTTGAAAAATCACATCTTCCACAGATTTTCTCCAGCACTCAGCATGAGATTCAGACTTATCTAATCTCCTATTGATATGATGCACAGTATCACATATTTCTTTCAGCCATGTAGTGTCACGGTCAGGCGGGAGACTGTGCAGGGGAGCCGGCTCTTACCTGTCCGGTCCCTTTGGAGAGGTCCAGCTGGTGGAGGTACGGGCTGCTGGCACCGGGCAGGGTGTGCTGGGAGGACAGGCAGGGGCACTGTTTGGCAGCTCAGCAGACTGGCAGCATGTTCCTCCGGCAGGGGTTAGCAGTGCTGCTGTGGAGCCAGGGCTTCTGTGTACAGGCTGGGCTGTGTTCCCGGTGGCCATCTTGGATGTAGGCAAAAAGCCTGTCTTGCCCACACTTCACCAATTTATCACTTTCCTGTGGTCAATTAGCTCTGAGCAGCTGCTATAACACAGGAAGGCCTGGAGGAGGGAAATTGCCTGTGCAACGTCTTTCACAGAATCTGTGAAGCTAGTTCTCTGTGCTCCTGCAGCGTCTCCAGTGTCAGGTTCTTGTTACAGCAAATTACCCAAGCCTCCTGATATAGCCTACGCAGACTGCCGACTCTGTTCCTGTGTCCTACCCAGCTACCTGTTCTGGACGCCGCAGTAACCAGCCTACGGAATTCCTCCTTTAAAGTACTGGGTCACGGTTCCGGTATCCTCAGCCACCCGCTAACCTACAGTAGTATTTCTATTCAACTGTCTTTGGCGAACTCTGTTAAACTACTCCAAGTAATAAATGCGCAAGACCTTCATCCGTCCCGCTCGTTTGTTATTCAGAGATCCAAGTGCATCAGAATCATCTTCCCCAAATCCGGATCCACAAGAATCCTCAGACGTGACATGCAGGCTCTTGGAGTGCCGGCAGCGCCACCACATTACAACTCTGTGTCCCTAAAATGGCTCCCTCAGGGGAAGAACTCCCTGCCTCAGACATGTCACACTCATGCACACACACACCACAGACACTCTGGGACTTATAGGGGACAGACCCATAGTAAAATCTGTCAGAAGGACACAGTTAGGAGCAGCCAATTCACAACCCCAGCGCCAGTACACAATGTCTGTGAATACAAAATGCCCACTGACACAAGTGCTTTATATAATGTAAATACACCTGTAAAGCACCAAATTCACTGTGCCCCCCCTTGTTTTGCACCCTGATACTTGTATTCAGTAGTGGAGGAGGATCAGCGTTGTCTCCGCAGCTGAGGAGAGAAAATGGCGCAGAGCAGTGTGCTGGTTGTGACTGAGGAGGAAGCTCCACCCCCGCAATGGCGCATTTCCCCTCAGAGATTTTTCACATAATATTTATACTGGCGGGGGTAGGGCTGTGCCTTGGCATCTTATGCCCCCCCCCTGCAGTGACTGTGTATGTATGGGCAGCAATGGCGCACTGCGCTCCCGCCAGCCATGCTGTACCTTTAGCCGTCACTATCTTGATTGAAGATTCATCTTCTGACACTCACCTGAATTCTGGCTCTGTGAGGGGGGTGAAGGCACGCTGTGGGAGGGAGCATCTAGACACGGCTAGCATTCAGTACCCTTCAGGAGGTAATGGTGTCCTGTCAGCCAGAAGCAGAGCCCTAAAACTCTTTAGGAAGTTGGTTCCTACTTCTGTCCCACGAAGCAGGGAGACTGTTGCAAGCAGTTCTCCGTGAAAATAAAAAACCTAACATAAGTCTTTTTAGAGAAACTCAGTAGAGCTCCCCTGGAGTGCATCCAGTCTGCCTGGGCACATTTCTAAAACAGGTCTTGAGGAGGGGTATAGAGGGAGGAGCCAGTTCACACCCGTTGAAAAGTCTTAAAGTTCCCATGGCTCCTGCGGAACCGTCTATACCCCATGTTCATGAAGTGGACCCCAGCATCCTCTAGGACATATGAGAAAGAAATCTTGGAACTCAAAAGGTTTCTGAGGTGTGCCACCAAACTGATTAAGAGGTTAGAGGCACTGGATTATGAGGAAAGACTTACAAGGTTAGGTATGTTTACACTGGAAAAGATGTGGCTAAGAGAGGACATTATTAATATTTATAAATACATAAAGGGACAATACAAGGATTCATTAGACAATCTGTTTATTTAAAAATGCTACACAGGACACGAGGATACCCCCTGAGGTTAGTAGAAAAAAAAATTAATACACAACAGAGGAAAGGGTTCTTCACAGTAAGAGCAGTAAGGATTTGGAATTCTCTACCAGTGAAGGTAGTAATGGTGGATTTGAAATTCTCTACCAGAGAAGGTAGTAATGGTGCATTTGGAATTCTCTACCAGAGAAGGTAGTAATGGTGGATTTGGAATTCTCTACCAGAGAAGGTAGCAATGGTGGATATGGTATTCTCTACCAGAGAAGGTAGTAATGGTGGATTTGGAATTCTCTACCAGAGAAGGTAGCAATGGTGGATATGGTATTCTCTACCAGAGAAGGTAGTAATGGTGGATTTGGAATTCTCTACCAGAGAAGGTAGTGATGGTGGATATGGTATTCTCTACCAGAAAAGGTAGTAATGGTGGATTTGGAATTATCTACCAGAGAAGGTAGTGATGGTGGATATGGTATTCTCTACCAGTGAAGGTAGTGATGGTGGATATGGTATTCTCTACCAGTGAAGGTAGTAATGGTGGATTTGGAATTCTCTACCAGAGAAGGTAGTAATGGTGCATTTGGAATTCTCTACCAGAGAAGGTAGCAATGGTGGATTTGAAATTCTCTGCCAGTGAAGGTAGCAATGGTGGATTTGGAATTCTCTACCAGAGAAGGTAGCAATGGTGGATTTGGAATTATCTGCCAGTGAAGGTAGCAATGGTGGATTTGGAATTCTCTACCAGAGAAGGTAGTAATGGTGGATTTGGAATTCTCTACCAGAGAAGGTAGTAATGGTGGGCTCAGTCAAAAAGTTTAAAAATGGATTAGATAAAATTCCTAACTGAAATATCCAAGGTTACAGCATTTAAATGATATCATTTTTTATAATACAGGTTGAACTCGATGGACATTTTGTCTTTTTTCAACCTCATCAACTATGTAACTATGTTGGGAGAGATCTCGTACCACCACATGGGAGGCACTAACTGACCTGATGTGCCAAGAGCAATTCTACAGCGGGTGCCCTCCAGACATGAAGCAGAGGATGCTAGACCACTTTGAAAGCAGAAGCCAAGCTAGCAGACCAGTATATATAAACTCCATGAAAGTGGCTGTTATAGGTGAAGCACTCACCGAGTGGGTTCTGTAACCTCATGATTTTGGTAGCAACTCATAACAACATTGAAGCCGCAATATGGTCGCGGGCTATGGCTGCAGGAAAATCGAACATCTAAGGATGAAGTGGCCAACATTCCAAACGTATGCCCCAAATCTGAGTGCTGGAGCCCGGTTTCATGTTTCACCCATGGAACTGGAAGGAAGAGTACATGAGGGAAGAGTCAAGTCTATAAGAGATAGACAGTCAGGCATGAGCGACAGAGCCGCTGACTGCTCACGAAGCACAGATACCCCGGCACGAGGCACATACGCCCGGACACGAGGCACATACGCCTCAGAATGACGCATGGACATGAGGCACAGACGTCCCAGAACAAGGCACATATGCTCCATAGAAGCCCCGGCATGACGCACAGACGGCCGGTTCATGATGACAGACCACCCTGGCACCATTAGAGCAGCGCTCCCCCTCCCCCACCACCACGCCCGGATGAGGCTGCGCTGCAGATGTGCCGGCGCCCTGTACATCTATCTCTGGATATACACACAGAAAGCATTGCACCTATGCAGCCCTTGCTCTGTGTCCTGCAGCAGCTGCACGGGTACCCGCCCTCTCTCACACCTCCCTGCCTGCCCCCAGCGCCTGTCACACTGCCATGTGCGGGACCCGCGCCCTCTCCCTGTGCTGAGGCCGGGGGCGGGGCTGGAGGAGGGGCCGGGGGGCGGGGCTGGAGGAGGGGGCGGGGATATGAACGTCAGTGTTGCCGGTCACTGAGGAGGAGGCAGCTTGTGTTCTCCTGCCAATCACACCTCACTTTCGGCCTGTGCGTTCCATCCCACTTCCGGCCGCTGCGTTCCACACACAGGAAGATAGTTTTTTTCTTTCGCGGCAACTTCCGGGTTTCCCTCGAGCGGGAGTCCGTCGTCCGCAAAAGCAGGTAATGGGGTCCTACTATACAGGGGGAGCAGCCTGTGGTGTCCTGTTACAATTATACAGGCGGAGTGTCCTGTAGTTTCCTGTTGTTATTATTATTATTATACAGGCGGAATGGCCTGTAGTGTCCTGTTGTTATATTTATACAGAGGGAGAGGCATGTAGTGACCTGTATATTTCCTGTAACACATATACCCCCTCGTATATCGCCTGCTACATATTTGCCCCCACCCCTGTATATCACGTGTCACACATCCGCCACTCAGTGAGCACAGGCATTACCCACTATATATTATAAGGGCACGGTCGTGCTCTTATATTAAGGCTGAATATATATATATATATATATATATATATATAACTGTGGCTCCAATAGGGGATTGCACGTGGCCAAAATGTAGGGGCGTGGCTTCATGGGTAAGAGGCTTAGCCACAAAATAATATCATGTCATATTACGCTGCACAGTACTCTCCATTATTCAAATTACGCTGCACAGTAGCGCCACTTACACACATTACGCCAGGTAGAGCACTTTACATACCCTTAGAGTGTAATGTAGTGTACAGTAGTTTAATATAGTGTACTGTAGTGCAGTGTGTAGGCAGCCAATTACATGATTTCCCCTTCTTCCGGCGCTGGTGCCGGCTTCCTACTCGACGCTCCCTCTGTACACTGCACAGCTGAGCACATGGGGGCTGAGGGAGGTGGCGGGCTGCGGGAGCGCAGTACACAGGGAATTTACTGGTAGCCAGCGTTGCTGCTGACTTTATGCGGCAGAGGCTCCCACTGGTTGGGGCTGCGGGCGCCAGATCCTGCATGAGCGCATAGGGGAGTGGGAACAGGAGGAGTGGCTTTCAGCAGGAGAAATATGTGGCTATATATATATATATATATATATATATATATACACACACACACACACACACACACACACACACACACTTCTGACAAGATACAGAAACCGCAGATAGCGGGGCCATTGTGCTGTGATTGAGCTCCCTTTATCTGTCAGTGCTCCTGTAATGTAGCCCAGGATGTGCTAAGAGCAAAGGGTTTTGTACCATTTGTGTTAACACCTATAAACATGGAAATCACTCTACACAAGTGTGTCTCCATGATGTACTGTCCCCTCACAATAGGAGCACATGAGATGCAGTGACCCTGCAGTGTCTGTATGATGTACGGTCCCCTCACAATAGGAGCACATGAGATGTAGTGACCCTGCAGTGTCTGTATGATGTACTGTCCCCTCACAATAGGAGCACATGAGATGCAGTGACCCTGCAGTGTCTGTATGATGTACGGTCCCCTCACAATAGGAGCACATGAGATGTAGTGACTCTGCAGTGTCTGTATGATGTACTGTCCCCTCACAATAGGAGCACATGAGATGCAGTGACCCTGCAGTGTCTGTATGATGTACGGTCCCCTCACAATAGGAGCACATGAGATGTAGTGACCCTGCAGTGTCTGTATGATGTACTGTCGCCTCACAATAGGAGCACATGAGATGTAATGACCCTGCAGTGTCTGTATGATGTACAGTCCCCTCACAATAAGAGCACATGAGATGTAATGACCCTGCAGTGTCTGTATGATGTACTGTCCCCTCACAATAAGAGCACATGAGATGTAATGACCCTGCAGTGTCTGTATGATGTACGGTCCCCTCACAATAGGAGCACATGAGATGCAGTGACCCTGCAGTGTCTGTATGATGTACGGTCCCCTCACAATAGGAGCACATGAGATGCAGTGACCCTGCAGTGTCTGTATGATGTACAGCCCCTCACAATAGGAGCACATGAGATGTAGTGACCCTGCAGTGTGTGTATGATGTACGGTCCCCTCACAATAGGAGCACATGATATGCAGTGACCCTGCAGTGTGTGTATGATGTACGGTCCCCTCACAATAGGAGCACATGAGATGCAGTGACCCTGCAGTGTCTGTATGATGTACTGTCGCCTCACAATAGGAGCACATGAGATGTAATGACCCTGCAGTGTCTGTATGATGTACAGTCCCCTCACAATAAGAGCACATGAGATGTAATGACCCTGCAGTGTCTGTATGATGTACTGTCCCCTCACAATAAGAGCACATGAGATGTAATGACCCTGCAGTGTCTGTATGATGTACGGTCCCCTCACAATAGGAGCACATGAGATGCAGTGACCCTGCAGTGTCTGTATGATGTACGGTCCCCTCACAATAGGAGCACATGAGATGCAGTGACCCTGCAGTGTCTGTATGATGTACAGCCCCTCACAATAGGAGCACATGAGATGTAGTGACCCTGCAGTGTGTGTATGATGTACGGTCCCCTCACAATAGGAGCACATGATATGCAGTGACCCTGCAGTGTGTGTATGATGTACGGTCCCCTCACAATAGGAGCACATGAGATGCAGTGACCCTGCAGTGTCTGTATGATGTACGGTCCCCTCACAATAGGAGCACATGAGATGCAGTGACCCTGCAGTGTCTGTATGATGTACAGCCCCTCACAATAGGAGCACATGAGATGTAGTGACCCTGCAGTGTGTGTATGATGTACGGTCCCCTCACAATAGGAGCACATGACATGCAGTTACCCTGCAGTGTGTGTATGATGTACGGTCCCCTCACAATAGGAACACATGAGATGCAGTGACCCTGCAGTGTCTGTATGATGTACGGTCCCCTCATAATAGGAGCACATGAGATGCAGTGACCCTGCAGTGTCTGTATGATGTACGGTCCCCTCACAATAGGAGCACATGAGATGTAGTGACCCTGCAGTGTCTGTATGATGTACGGTCCCCTCACAATAGGAGCACATGAGATGTAGTGACCCTGCAGTGTCTGTATGATGTACGGTCCGTACGTGTATATCATGTTTAGGTGAGTGATGTAGTCAATACAAGTGGTATAAGTAAGTGTAGAGCTCCCACAGTGACATTATATACTGCTGTCTTATTGTAAACACTACTTCTTTCTTCCCTTTGTTTGTTAACAAATATTTCTATTTCTCTGACGTCCTAGTGGATGCTGGGAACTCCGAAAGGACCATGGGGAATAGCGGCTCCGCTGGAGACTGGGCACAACTAAAGAAAGCTTTAGGTCGCCTGGTGTGCACTGGCTCCTCCCACTATGACCCTCCTCCAAGCCTCAGTTAGATTTTGTGCCCGGCCGAGGTTGGATGCACACTAGGGGCTCTCCTGAGCTTCTAGAAAGAAAGTATAAAATTAGGTTTTTTATTTTCAGTGAGACCTGCTGGCAACAGGCTCACTGCAGCGAGGGACTAAGGGGAGAAGAAGCGAACCTGCCTGCTTGCAGCCAGCTTATGCTTCTTAGGCTACTGGACACCATTAGCTCCAGAGGGATCGACCGCAGGCCCAGCCTTGGTGTTCGGTCCCGGAGCCGCGCCGCCGTCCCCCTTACAGAGCCAGAAGCAAGAAGAGGTACGGAAAATCGGCGGCAGAAGACATCAGTCTTCACCAAGGTAGCGCACAGCACTGTTGCTGTGCGCTATTGCTCCTCATACACACTTCACACTCCGGTCACTGAGGGTGCAGGGCGGTAGGGGGGGGCGCCCTGAGCAGCAATTAAAACACCTTGGCTGGCAAAAATACCACAATATATAGCCCCAGAGGCTATATATGTGGTAAATACCCCTGCCAGAATCCATAAAAAACCGGGAGAAAAGTCAGCGAAAAAGGGGCGGAGCTATCTCCCTCAGACACACTGGCGCCCAGGGGTGTATCTAGGGGTCTGAGCGCCCCTGGCAAAGTAAGGAACTGGCGCCCTCCACCTCCCCCACCCAGGGACACAGAGTGCGGAGGTACAGATGGGCTGAGGTCAGGGACACGGAGGGAAAATTACAGGGAGGGTGCGGGTAGGGACAATGAGGTGGAGGGCTTACAGGGAAGCTGAGGTCAGGGACACTGAGGGGCAATTACAGGGAGTGTGTGGGCAGGGACACTGAGGGGAAATTACGGGGAGGGTACGGGCAGGGACACTGAGGTGGAGTTACAGCAGGGTGTGGGCAGGAACACTGAGGGGGGAGTCACAGGGAGACTGAGGTCAGGAACACTGAGGGAGAATTACAGGGAGGGTTCGGGTATGGAAAATGAGAGGGAGGGGCTACAGGGAGGCTGAGGTCAAGGACACTGAGGGGCAATTACAGGGAGGGTTCGGGTATGGAAAATGAGAGGGAGGGGCTACAGGGAGACAGGTCAGGAACACTGAGGGAGAATTACAGGGAGGGTTCGGGTATGGAAAATGAGAGGGAGGGGCTACAGGGAGGCTGAGGTCAAGGACACTGAGGGGCAATTACAGGAGTGTGCGGGCAAGGGCATTGAGGGGGGAGGCTCAGGGAGGCTGAGGTCGGGAACACTGAGGGAGAATTACAGGGAGGATGCAGGCGGAGGGTGCGGGCAGGGACACTGAGATGGAATTATGGGGAGGGTGCAGGCATGGAGACTGAGGGGGAATTATGAGAAGTGTGCAGGCAGGGACACTGAGGGAGAATTACGGTTAGGGTGCCGGTAGGGACACTGAGAGGGTAGTCTCAACACAGCTGGACTACTTGTAGTCTCAACACAGCTGGACAGGCAGTCACTGGTTTAGATACCTCTCCATACAGAGCTCTTTGTAAGCTGTGATCCAGACTGCCAGGATAGACCATGCAGTGCAGCTACGGTACTGCAGAAAATGTACAGGTATGCTCACGCTGCACTGCTGACTGGTACTGATTGTAGTGGCTGCTGTTTGGTGACAGACCGCGTTGGACCAATGAGAAGGGGAGCGGATGAGGAAGAGGGGGTGCCTCCCCATACCTGGAAGTGCCCTGCTCCCCGCCTATATTCACCATCATTGTGACTGTAGTCACAGAAAGTGTCGGAGTGCAATATGCTTCTGAGAGTCCCGCAGTGGATGAGCACTGCTAAGGGATGTACTCAGTGAGAACTACTATGTCATTCTATCCCCTGGCGTGGGTGGCACTGCCAGGCGGCGCCCCCCTCTTGGCCGGCGCCCCTGGCAAGTGCCATCCTGGCCAATACGAAGATACACCCCTGCTTGCGCCATTTTCTCTTCACAGTGCAGCTGGAAGAAAGCTCCCCAGGCTCTCCCCTGTAGTTTTCAGGCTCATAGGGTTAAAAAGAGAGGGGGGGCACTAAATAGTTATAGTGTTAATCCCCACATTATATAGCGCTCTGGTGTGTGCTGGCATACTCTCTCTCTGTCTCCCCAATGGGCTTTGTGGGCTAATGTCCTCAGTCAGAGCATTCCCTGTGTGTGTGCGGTGTGTCGGTACGGCTGTGTCGACATGTTTGATGAGGAGTCTTATGTGGTGACGGAGCAGATGCCAATAAATGTGATGTCGCCCCCTGTGGGGCCGACACCAGAGTAGATGGATAGGTGGAAGGTATTAACCGACAATGTCAACTCCTTACATAAAAGGCTGGATGACGTAACAGCTGTGGGACAGCCGGCTTCTCAGCCCGCGCCTGCCCAGGCGTCTCAAAGGCCATCAGGGGCTCAAAAAGCGCCCGCTCCCTCAGATGGCAGACACAGATGTCGACACGGAGTCTGACTCCAGTGTCGACAAGGTTGAGACATATACACAATCCACTAGGAACATCCGTGATTTGATCCCGGCAATAAAAAATGTGTTACACATTTCTGACATTAACCCAAGTACCTCTAAATATGGGTTTTATGTTTGGGGAGAAAAAGCAGGCAGTGTTTTGTTCCCCCATCAGATGAATGAATGAAGTGTGTGAAAAGCGTGGGTTCCCCCGATAAGAAACTGGTAATTTCTAAAAAGTTACTGATGGCGTACCCTTTCCCGCCCTAGGGTGGATAAGGCGCTCACACGGTTGTCAAAAGGTGGCACTGCCGTCTTAGGAACGGCCACTTTGAAGGTACCTGTTGATAAAAAGCAGGAGGCTATCCTGAAGTCTGTATTTACACACTCAGGTACTAGACTGAAACCTGCAGAGCGTGCTGCTGCAGCGTGGTCGGTGACCCTGTCAAACATACTAGTTTGCTAACATGAGAACATATTAAAGACGTCGTCTTATATATGAGGGATGCACAGGAGTATATTTTGCCGGGTGGCATCCAAAATGAATGTAATGTCCATTCTGTCAGGAGGATATTAGAGACCTGTCACTGGACAGGTGATGCTGACTTTAAAAGGCGCATAGAGATTTTGCCTTATAAGGGTGAGGAATTTTTGGGGGATGGTCTCTGGGACCTCGTATCCACAGCAACAGCTGGGAAGAAATATTTTTACCTCAGGTTTCCTCACAGACTAAGAAAGCACTGTATTATCAGGTACAGTCCTTTCGGCTTCAGAAAAGCAAGCGGGTCAAAGGCGTTTCCTTTCTGTACAGAGACAAGGGAAGAGGGAAAAAGCTGCACCAGTCAGCCTGTTCCCAGAATCAAAATTCTTCTCCCGCTTCCTCTGAGTCCACAGCATGACGCGGAGGCTCCACAGGTGTAGCCAGGTACGGTGGGGGGCCGGTTCGAAAAATTTCAGCGATCAGTGGGCTTGCTCACGGGTGTATCCCTGTTTCATTCAAGTAGTATTTCAGGGGTACAAGCTGGAATTCGAGATATCTCCCCCCCGCCGTTTCCTCAAATCTGCCTTGCCGACAACTCCCTCAGGCAGGGAGGCCGTGCTAGAGGCAAATTAACAAGCTGTATTCCCAGCAGGTAATACTCAAGATGCCCCTACTTCAACAAGGACGGGGTTACTATTCCACACTGTTTGGGGTACCGAAACCGCATGGTTCGGTGTGACCCATTTTATATTAAAAATCCTTGAACACATACATAAAAAATTCAAGTTCAAGATGGAATCGCTCAGGGCGGTTATTGCAAGCCTGGACGAGGGGGATTACATGGTGTCCCTGGACATCAAGGATGCTTACCTGCATGTCCCCATTTACCATCCTCACCAGGAGTACCTCAGATTTGCGGTACAGGATTGCCATTACCAAGTCCAGACACTGCCGTTTGGACTGTACATGGCACCGAGGGTGTTTACCAAGGTAATGGCCAAAATGATGATACTCCTTCGAAAAAAGGGAGTTTTAATTATCCCGTAATTGGACAATCTCCTTATAAAGACGAGGTCCAAGGAGCAGTTGTTAGTCGGGGTAGCACTATCTCGGAAAGTGCTACAACAGCACGGTTGGATTCTAAACATTCCAAAGTCACAGCTGGTTCCTACGACACGTCTGCTGTTCCTGGAGATGGTTCTGGAAGACCAGAAAAAAGTGTTTGTCCCGGAGGAGAAAGCCAAGGAGCGGTCATCTCTAGTCAGAGACCTCCTGAAGCAAAACCAGGTATCGGTGCATCATTGCACGCGAGTCCTGGGACAAATGGTAGCTTCCTACGAAGCAATCCCATTCGGCAGGTTCTATGCAAGAACTTTTTAATGGGACCCGTTGGACAAGTGGTCCGGATCGCATCTTCAGATGCATCGACTGCTAACCCTGTTTCCAAGGACCAGGGTATCTCTGCTGTGGTGGCTGCAGAGTGCCCATCTTCAAGAGGGCCGCTGGTTTGGCATACAGGACTAGGTCCTGGTGACCATGGATGCCAGCCGTTGAGGCTGGGGGGCAGTCACACAGAGAAGAAACTTCCAGGGACTTTGGTCAAGTCAGGAGACTTCCCTACACATAAATATTCTGGAACTGAGGGCCATTTACAATGCCCTGTGTCAGGCAAGGCCTCTGCTTCAAAACCAGTCGGTACTGTTCCAATCAGACAACATCACGGCAGTCGCCCATGTAAATCAACAGGGTGGCACAAGAAGCAGGATGGCGATGACAGAAGCCACAAGGATTCTCCTATGGGCGAAAAATCACGTGTTAGCACTGTCAGCAGTGTTCATTCCGGGAGTGGATAACTGGGTAGCAGACTTCCTCAGCAGGCACGACCTCCACCCGGGAGAGTTCGGACTTCATCCAGAAGTCTTTCAACTGATAAACCGTTGGGAAAGACCACAGGTGGCCATGATAGCGTCCCGCTTAAACAAAAAAACTAGAGAAATATTGCGCCAGATCAAGAGACCCTCAGGCAATAGCGGTGGAAGCTCTAGTGACACCGTGGGTGTACCAGTCGGGTTATGTGTTCCCCCTTCTGCCTCTCATACCAAAGGTATGGAGAATAATGAGAAGGAAAGGAGTAAGAACGATACTCGTGTTTCCGGATTGGCCAAGAAGGGCTTGGTACCCAGAACTTCAAGAAATTATATCAGAGGACCCATGGCCTCTGCCGCTCAGACAGGACCTGCTGCAGCAGGGGCCCTGTCTGTTCTAAGACTTACCGCGGCTGCGTTTGACGGCATGGCGGTTGAACGCCGGATCCTAAAGGAAAGGGGCATTCCGGAGGAAGTCATTCCTACGCTGATTAAAGCCAGGAAAGATGTAACTGCAAAACATTATCACCGCATATGGCGGAAATATGTTGCTTGGTGTGAGGCCAGAAAGGCCCCAACAGAAGAATTTCAACTGGGTCGATTTCTGCACTTCCTACAGGCAGGAGTGACTATGGGCCTGAAATTAGGCTCCATTAAGGTACAAATCTCGGCTCTGTCGATTTTCTTCCAGAAAGAACTAGCTTCACTACCTGAAGTTCAGACATTTGTAAAAGGAGTGCTGCATATTCAGCCCCCTTTTGTGCCCGCAGTGGCACCTTGGGATCTCAACGTGGTGTTGAGTTTCCTAAAATCACATTGGTTTGAGCCACTAAAAACCGTGGATATAAAATATCTCACGTGGAAAGTGGTCATGTTATTGGCCTTGGCTTCGGCCAGGCGTGTATCAGTATTGGCGACTTTGTCATGTAAAAGCCCTTATCTGATTTTCCATATGGATAGGGCAGAATTGAGGACTCGTCCTCAGTTTCTCCCTAAGGTGGTATCAGCTTTTCACTTGAACCTACCTATTGTAGTGCCTGCGGCTACTAGGGACTTGGAGGATTCCAAGTTACTGGACGTAGTCAGGGCCTTGAAAATTTATGTTTCCAGGACGGCTGGAGTCAGGAAAACTGACTCGCTGTTTATCCTGTATGCACCCAACAAACTGGGTGCTCCTGCTTCTAAGCAGACTATTGCTCGCTGGATTTGTAGCACAATTCAGCTGGCGCATTCTGCGGCTGGACTGCCGCATCCTAAATCAGTAAAAGCCCATTCCACAAGGAAGGTGGGCTGCCCGAGGGGTCTCGGCTTTACAACTTTGCCGAGCTGCTACTTGGTCAGGGGCAAACACGTTTGCGAAATTCTACAAATTTGATACCCTGGCTGAGGAGGACCTGGAGTTCTCTCATTCGGTGCTGCAGAGTCATCCGCACTCTCCCGCCCGTTTGGGAGCTTTGGTATAATCCCCATGGTTCTTTCGGAGTTCCCAGCATCCACTAGGACGTCAGAGAAAATAAGATTTTACTCACCGGTAAATCTATTTCTCGTAGTCCGTAGTGGATGCTGGGCGCCCATCCCAAGTGCGGATTGTCTGCAATACTTGTACATAATTATTGTTAACGAAAGGGTTATTGTTGAGCCATCTGTTGAGAGGCTCAGTTGTTTTCATACTGTAAACTGGGTATAATATCAGTGTGATTGGTATGATTGGTGACTGGTATGAGTCTTACCCGGGATTCAAAATCCTTCCTTATTATGTCAGCTCGTCCAAGCACAGTGTCCTAACTGAGGCTTGGAGGAGGGTCATAGTGGGAGGAGCCAGTGCACACCAGGTGACCTAAAGCTTTCTTTAGTTGTGCCCAGTCTCCTGCGGAGCCGCTATTCCCCATGGTCCTTTCGGAGTTCCCAGCATCCACTACGGACTACGAGAAATAGATTTACCGGTGAGTAAAATCTTATTATCAGGGTCCACAGGATCTACCTTGGTATTACTTCGGCAGGGTCCACAGGTTATCCACAGGATAACAATGGGATATGATGGAGCGATAGCGGATTGGCACCAAACGATCACAAGCTTTCAGTCCTCCCAGGATGCAACGTGCTCGTCCATATATCCCGCCCACTAGCTGAGGCAAATCAGTTTTTGATTTGGTGCGGCAGGACTCGGACCATGGTCACAGGGCTGCTGTTCTGGGCAGCCCTAAGCTTTATTATTTTATTTTTATAGTCTTACTATGTTTTGAACGATCTTTCTTAACAGCGTCTAACACGCATATTGGAAAGAGTCGCTCCAACAACTCTCCGTCGTGTCGCAACAACGCTTACCCACGTGTACAGTGCTGTCTCGGCGGGCGTCTGTGTTGGATATTCTAGCAGGTCCAGCAGACGTTACCAGGCTGTGGCCGTAGCACGGGGAGAAGGTAAGGCATCGGTTCCGCTTACTAGGGTAATACGGACACAGCCTCACTGTATTGGAGGAGACTACCAAACAGTGGCTGATGCGCTGCCACCACGGGTGCTCCAGCGCTAGGCCTTAGGGATCATAGGTGCCAGGATTAGGATGAGGCCGCGATCCCTGGGGTGATGTCAGCAGTGGGGAGTCAGACGCTCTCCTGGTCGCTCCTCCCCACGGGTTCATGACCAGTTTCCACGTGTCTCAGACGCTGCCATTAGGGGTCTCGGTCGCAGCTTGGGCCGCTGCTTCTGTGTTCACTAAAACGCTACCGTGTGGAGACCCGGTTAGTGTATCTGTATAGACCCGGAGCGTTTGTGTGCACAGTGCGTCTGTGTTCGCTGTAATCCCGGAGCGTCGGTGTACACTGGTAGCGTCTGGTTCCACTCAGTGTTTGTTAACGTATTGTTCGAGCCTGGAAGTGAGGTCAGTCTCCCTGTATCCCACTCTACTGAGTGCGGGCGATACAGCACTACAATTCTATCTACTTGTCAGTATGAATAGTTAAGCTTAGTGCCTGTTGCATATGAGTCTGTGTACATAATGTGGTTTTCTTCGCTTTTGCGTTCTGAATACATTATCGTCTGTATAAAACAGAATTCACTAATATGTACCACTACATACTTTGAAATGTGTTGTAGTTGATGATATGCTCATATGTCTAATTTATAGATTACATTTATGACTGACTGCTAGTTTTGATTACTGACTTTCTTATAATATTGTCAGTGGTTCTTTTTTGACCTCAGTACTGATGTGGGTATTGTCTCTGGAGGGTCAGTTTGATATCACTTTCAGAGGTATTGTGATTACAGTCATAGTGTATAACACTGTGAAGGTGCTAGATGTTAGCATGTCTTAGAGCGGCAAGTTAAGAGGTTGTATTTACAGTAAGCAATACTCATATACATATGTTGTTTGCATGAACTGTATTATCCTCTCTGACCTAGGCAGATTGTCTAGGTTTAACTTGAAAAGTTTTTTGTTTTACAAATGCAGCTCTCTTCATACGGTATGTCCCCTACAGATTTTCAGAGTAAAGCAAGCTGAGAAACCAAATACAAATAAAGCATCCACTTAACAGGCTACAAAGGTAATTCATCACACGATGAAAGCTCTATACTTCAGCATACAACGTAAAAGATATTTCTCTGACGTCCTAAGTGGATGCTGGGGACTCCGTAAGGACCATGGGGAATAGCGGCTCCGCAGGAGACTGGGCACATCTAAAGAAAGCTTTAGGACTACCTGGTGTGCACTGGCTCCTCCCACTATGACCCTCCTCCAGACCTCAGTTAGAATCTTGTGCCCGGCCGAGCTGGTTGCACACTAGGGGCTCTCCTGAGCTCCTAGAAAGAAAGTATATTTTAGGTTTTTTATTTTACAGTGAGACCTGCTGGCAACAGGCTCACTGCAACGAGGGACTAAGGGGAGAAGAAGCGAACCTACCTGCTTGCAGCTAGCTTGGGCTTCTTAGGCTACTGGACACCATAAGCTCCAGAGGGATCGACCGCAGGACCCGTCCTTGGTGTTCGTTCCCGGAGCCGCGCCGCCGCCCCCCTTACAGAGCCAGAAGCAAGAAGATGGTCCGGAAAATCGGCGGTAGAAGACTTCAGTCTTCACCAAGGTAGCGCACAGCACTGCAGCTGTGCGCCATTGCTCCTCATGTACACCTCACACTCCGGTCACTGATGGGTGCAGGGCGCTAGGGGGGGGGGGGCGCCCTGAGGGCAATATTGCACACCTTGGCTGGCAAATCTACACCATATATAGCCCCAGAGGCTATATAGGTGTAAATTAATACCCCTGCCAGAGTTTCAAAAACGCTGGAGAAGTCCACTGAAAAAGGGGCGGGGCTATCTCCCTCAGCACACTGGCGCCATTTCTAGCTCACAGCTCCGCTGGAAGGAAGCTCCCTGGCTCTCCCCTGCAGTCTACACTACAGAAGGGTAAAAAAGAGAGGGGGGGCACTAAATTTAGGCGCAGTATAAGTATTATAGCAGCTATAAGGGGATATAATTCAGTTAGTCCCTGTATTATATAGCGCTCTGGTGTGTGCTGGCATACTCTGTCTCCCCAAAGGGCTTTGTGGGGTCCTGTCCTCTGTCAGAGCATTCCCTGTGTGTGTGCGGTGTGTCGGTACGGCTGTGTCGACATGTTTGATGAGTAGGTTTATGTGGAGGCGGAGCAGATGCCTATAAATGTGATGTCACCCCCTGCGGGGCGGACACCTGAGTGGATGGACTTATGGAAGGAATTACGTGCAAGTGTCGACTCCTTACATAAAAAATTTGACGACATGCCAAATGCGGGACAGTCGGCTTCTCAGCTCGTGCGTGCCCAAGCGTCTCAAAGGCCATCAGGGGCTCTAAAACGCCCGCTACCACAGATGTCGACACGGATACTGATACTAGTGTCGACGACGAAGAGACTAATGTAATGTCCAATAGGGCCACTCGTTACATGATTGAGGCAATAAAAGATGTATTACACATTTCTGATATTACCCCAGGTACCACAAAAAAAGGGTATTATGTTTGGGGAGAAAAAACTACCAGTGGTTTTTCCCCCTTCTGAATAATTAAATGAAGTGTGTGAAGAAGCGTGGGCTTCCCCCGATAAAAAATTGGTAATTTCTAAAAAGTTACTAATGGCGTACCCTTTCCCGCCAGAGGATAGGTCACGTTGGGAGACACCCCCTAGGGTGGATAAAGCGCTCACACGCTTGTCAAAGAAGGTGGCACTACCGTCTCCGGATACGGCCGCCCTAAAGGAGCCTGCTGATAGAAAGCAGGAGGCGATCCTGAAGTCTGTATATACACACTCAGGCATTATACTGAGACCAGCTATTGCTTCAGCATGGATGTGCAGTGCTGCAGCTGCGTGGTCAGACTCCCTGTTGGAAAATATTGACTCCCTAGACAGGGACACTATATTGCTAACCATAGAGCATATTAAAGACTCAGTCTTATACATGAGAGATGCACAGAGGGATATCTGCCGGCTGGCATCTAAAATAAGTGCAATGTCCATTTCTGCCAGGAGAGGCTTATGGACTCGGCAGTGGACAGGGGATGCAGATTCTAAAAGGCACATGGAAGTTTTGCCTTATAAGGGTGAGGAGTTATTCAGGGATGGTCTCTCGGACCTAGTTTCCACAGCAACCGCTGGGAAGTCAGCATTTTTGCCCCATGTTCCCTCACAGCCTAAGAAAGCGCCGTATTATCAGGTACAGTCCTTTCGGCCCCAGAAAAGTAGGCGGGGAAAAGGCGGGTCCTTTCTGCCCAGAGGCAGAGGTAGGGGAAAAAAGCTGCAATAAACAGCCGGTTCCCAAGAACAAAGG
Source organism: Pseudophryne corroboree (assembly GCF_028390025.1). Taxonomy (NCBI): domain Eukaryota; kingdom Metazoa; phylum Chordata; class Amphibia; order Anura; family Myobatrachidae; genus Pseudophryne; species Pseudophryne corroboree. The sequence continues at coordinate 40,694,552 of NC_086446.1, read as the reverse complement.
CCCTCCCCCGCTTCATCCAAGTCTGCCGCATGACGGTGGGGCTCCACTGGCGGAGCCAGGTACGGTGGGGGGCCGCCTCAAAAATTTCAGCGATCAGTGGGCTCGCTCACAGGTGGATCCCTGGATCTTTCAAGTAGTATCTCAGGGGTACAAGCTGGAATTCGAGACGTCTCCCCCTCGCCGTTTCCTCAAATCTGCCTTACCGACAACTCCCTCAGACAGGAAGGCTGTGCTAGAGGCAATTCACAAGCTGTATTCCCAGCAGGTGATAGTCAAGGTGCCCCTACTTCAACAAGGCAGGGGTTACTATTCCACAATGTTTGTGGTACCGAAACCGGACGGTTCGGTGAGACCCATTTTCTCTGACGTCCTAGTGGATGCTGGGAACTCCGTAAGGACCATGGGGAATAGCGGGCTCCGAAGGAGGCTGGGCACTCTAGAAAGATCTTAGACTACCTGGTGTGCACTGGCTCCTCCCACTATGACCCTCCTCCAAGCCTCAGTTAGATTTCGTGCCCGGCCGAGGTTGGATGCACACTAGGGGCTCTCCTGAGCTCTTAGAAAGTTATAGTCTTAGATTTTGTTATTTTCAGTGAGACCTGCTGGCAACAGGCTCACTGCAGCGAGGGACTAAGGGGAGAAGAAGCGAACTCGCCTGCTTGCAGCCGGATTGGGCTTCTTAGGCTACTGGACACCATTAGCTCCAGAGGGATCGACCGCAGGCCCAGCCTTGATGTTCGGTCCCGGAGCCGCGCCGCCGTCCCCCTTACAGAGCCAGAAGCAAGAAGATGGTCCGGAAAATCGGCGGCATGAAGACATCCTGTCTTCACCGAGGTAGCGCACAGCACTGCAGCTGTGCGCCATTGCTCCTCATACACACTTCACACTCCGGTCACTGAGGGTGCAGGGCGCTGGGGGGGGGGGGGGCGCCCTGAGGCAGCAATAAAAACACCTTGGCTGGCTAAAATACCTAAATATATAGCCCCTGGGGCTATATATGAGGTAAATACCCCTGCCAGAATCCCATGAAAAGCGGGAGAATACGCCGCGAAAAAGGGGCGGAGCCTATCTCCTCAGCACACTGGCGCCATTTTTCCCTCACAGCTCCGCTGGAAGGAAGCTCCCTGGCTCTTCCCTGCAATCTACAGTACAGTAAGAGGGAAAAGAGAGGGGGGGGCATTAAATTTGGCACTGTATACAGTATATTTTATTGAAAAGCAGCTATTAGGGACATAACTCAGTTAGTCCCTGTATATATATATATATATATATATATATATAGCGCTCTGGTGTGTGCTGGCATACTCTTACTCTGTCCCCCCAAAGGGCTTTTGAGGGTCCTGTCCTCTGTTTGAGCATTCCCTGTGTGTGTGGAGTGTGTCGGTACGGCTGTGTCGACATGTTCGAGGAGGATAATGATGTGGAGGGGGAGCAGATGCCTTTAGCAGGGATGTCACCCCCTGGGGGGCAGACACCTGAGTGGATGGTATTATGGCAGGAAATGAGTGCACGTATAGACTCCTTACATAAAAAATTTGACGACATGCCGACTGGGGGACAGCCGAGTCTTCAGCTCGTGCCTGTCCAGGTGTCTCAAAAGTCATCAGGGGCTCTGAAACGCCCGCTATCTCAGATGGCACAAGTAGATGTCGACACGGATACTGACACCAGTGTCGACGACGATGAGTCAAATTTAATGCCCGTTAAGGCCATTCACTGCATGATTGAGGCAATGAAAGAGGTGTTAAATATTTCTGATTTACATCCAGGTACCACAAAAAAGGGTATTATGTTTGGGGAGAAAAAACTACCTGTAGTTTTTCCCCCGTCAGGTGAATTAAATGAAGTGTGTGAAGAAGCGTGGGCTTCCCCTGATAAGAAATTGGTAATTCCTAAGAAGCTACTAATGGCGTTCCCTTTCCCGCCAGAGGATAGGTTACGTTGGGAAACACCCCCGAGGGTGGATAAAGCGCTCACACGTTTGTCTAAAAAGGTGGCACTACCGTCCCAGGATACGGCCGCCCTTAAGGAACCTGCTGATAGAAAGCAGGAGGCGATCCTGAAGTCTGTATATACACACTCAGGCATTATACTGAGACCAGCTATTGCTTCAGCATGGATGTGCAGTGCTGCCGCTGCGTGGTCAGATAAACTGTCAGAAAATATTGACACGTTAGACAGAGACACGATCCTGCTAACAATTGACCATATCAAAGACTCAGTCTTATACATGAGAGATGCACAGAGGGAAATCTGCCGGCTGGCATCTAAAGTAAGTGCATTATCCATCTCTGCTAGGAGATGCTTATGGACTCGCCAGTGGACTGGAGATGCAGATTCCAAAAGGCACATGGAAGTTTAATTATACTGAACACTGATTGGCTGATGTTCTGTTATATACCACATTGAACTGATCACCAGTTATACCTTCTGAGGAAACCGGCATGATTTAAGCCGGAGAAACGCGTCAAGGATTCTGACCACGATACTGCTGAGCCGCAAGATCAATATTGATCCCAGGACGTCTATATTCAGCAGCACGAGTGATTACTCCGTGTCCCTAAGGTTTGCCTCATTTCCATACTCCAACTTGGCTGTCTATCCAGCTCCAGTGCCGGGCGGTCCTCGTTTCATAGGACTTGGCACCAACGTTAACATCCACAGCCGCACTGCCGCTACATCCTTGTGCCATAGGATACGGCTTTTTCCCACTGCACTCTGCTCCAGCGCCGGGCGGTCCTCGTTCCATAGGACCCGGCACCAACGTTAACATCCACTGCCGCACAGCCGCTACATCCTTATGCCATAGGATACGGCTTTTTCACACTGCACTCTGGTGAGAAAATTACATCATCTCATATACGGCGTAGTGATGTCAAAATTACGTTGCTAAGGAACTGCTAATCAATCACAGTTACAAACCATCTGTGTGTGTGCTATCACATCAAAATCATATTAATGAGGCAATTTTGAACATCGCTGCTAATTACTTGCAACAACAGGGACACAGCTGACGAAATTTTTGTTGGGTTATTAAGGAACGATAAATATACACCATCTTATCATTGGATATATTGGATTCCCTGTATCATAAGTAATAGGGGACCATTTTTTATGTGTCTATCCAACATTGTTTGGTATAATCAAATTGCTCCTGTCTAATTACTAATTGGCTCTGCAGCAGTCATTCTATGGTCAAATATATGCTGTTTTATTAATAAATTGTTTTTAAGATATTATACGTTTGCGCTCCCTATTATAGTACAGGTTGAGTATCCCATATCCAAATATTCCGAAATACGGAATATTCCGAAATACGGACTTTTGTGAGTGAGAGTGAGATAGTGAAACCTTTGTTTTTTGATGGCTCAATGTACACAAACTTTGTTTAATACACAAAGTTATTAAAAATATTGTATTAAATGAACTTCAGGCTGTGTGTATAAGGTGTATATGAAACATAAATGAATTGTGTGAATGTAGACACACTTTGTTTAATGCACAAAGTTATAATAAAAATATTGGCTAAAATGACCTTCAGGCTGTGTGTATGAGGTGTAAATGTAACATAAATGCATTCTATGCTTATATTTAGGTTCCATCACCATGATATCTCATTATGGTATGCAGTTATTCCAAAACACGGAAAAATCCGATATCCAAAATACCTCTGGTCCCAAGCATTTTGGATAAGAGAGACTCAACCTGTATCTATAGTTTTTTTTTTTTTTTACATGGAAGTTTTGCCTTATAAGGGGGATGAATTATTTGGGGATGGTCTCTCCGACCTAGTTTCCACAGCAACGTCTGGGAAGTCAGCATTTTTACCCCATGTCCCCTCACAGCCTAAGAAGGCGCCATTTTATCAGGTTCAGTCCTTTCGGTCCCAGAAAAACAAATGGGGAAAAGGAGGGTCTTTTCTGTCAAGAGGCAGGGGAAAAAGGCTGCAGCAAACAGCAGGTTCCCAGGAACAAAAGTCCTCCCCCGCTTCCTCTTCCAAGTCCGCCGCATGATGGTGGGGCTCCACAGGCGGAGCCAGGTACGGTGGGGGCCCGCCTCAGGAATTTCAGCGATCAGTGGGCTCGCTCACAGGTGGATCCCTGGATCCTTCAAATAGTATCTCAGGGATACAGGCTGGAATTCGAGGCGACTCCACCCCGCCGTTTCCTAAAATTCGCCTTGCCGATTGCTCCCTCAGACAGGGAGGCGGTGCTAGCAGCGATTCACAAGCTGTATTCCCAGCAGGTGATAATCAAGGTACCCCTACTTCAACAAGGCCGGGGTTACTATTCCACACTATTTGTGGTGCCGAAACCGGACGGTTCGGTGAGACCCATTTTAAATTTGAAATCCTTGAACACATACATAAAAAAATTCAAGTTCAAGATGGAATCGCTCAGGGCGGTTATTGCAAGCCTGGACGAGGGGGATTACATGGTATCCCTGGACATCAAGGATGCTTACCTGCATGTCCCCATTTACAATTCTCACCAGGAGTACCTCAGATTTGTGGTACAGGATTGTCATTACCAATTCCAGACGTTGCCGTTCGGTCTGTCCACGGCACCGAGGGTATTTAACAAGGTAATGGCCGAAATGATGATACTCCTTCGAAGAAAGGGAGTTTTAATTATCCCGTACTCAGGATGATCTCCTGATAAAGGCGAGGTCCAGGGAGCAGTTGTTGGTCGGGGTAGCACTATCTCAGGAAGTGCTACAACAGCACGGTTGGATTCTAAATATTCCAAAGTCACAGCTGGTTCCTACGACACGTCTACTGTTCCTGGGGATGATTCTGGACACAGACCAGAAAAAAGTGTTTCTCCCGGAGGAGAAAGCCAAGTAGCTGTCATCTCTAGTCAGAGGCCTCCTGAAACCAAGACAGGTGTCGGTGCATCACTGCACGCGAGTCCTGCGAAAAATGGTAGCTTCATACGAAGCAATTCCATTCGGCAGGTTCCATGCAAGAACTTTTCAGTGGGACCTGTTGGACAAGTGGTCCGGATCGCATCTTCAGATGCATCGGCGGATAACCCTGTCTCCAAGGACCAGGGTATCTCTGCTGTGGTGGCTGCAGACGGCTCATCTTCTAGAGGGCCGCAGATTCGACATACAGGACTGGGTCCTGGTGACCACGGATGCCAGCCTTCGGGGCTGGGGGGCAGTCACACAGGGAAGAAATTTCCAGGGACTATGGTCAAACCAGGAGCTGTCCCTACACATAAATATTCTGGAACTGAGGGCCGTCTACAATGCCCTTCAAAACCAGCCGGTACTGATTCAGTCAGACAACATCACGGCAGTCGCCCATGTAAATCGACAGGGCGGCACAAGAAGCAGGATGGCGATGGCAGAAGCCACAAGGATTCTCCGATGGGCGGAAAATCACGTGTTAGCACTGTCAGCAGTGTTCATTCCGGGAGTGGACAACTGGGAAGCAGACTTCCTCAGCAGGCACGACCTCCACCCGGGAGAGTGGGGACTTCATCCAGAAGTCTTCCAATTGCTGGTAAACCGATGGGAAAGGTCACAGGTGGACATGATGGCGTCCCGCCTCAACAAAAAAAAGATATTGCGCCAGGTCAAGAGACCCTCAGGCGATAGCTGTGGACGCTCTAGTGATACCGTGGGTGTAACAGTCGGTTTATGTGTTCCCTCCTCTACCTCTCATACCAAAGGTACTGAGGATAATAAGAAGACGAGGAGTGAGGACTATACTCGTGGTTCCGGATTGGCCAAGAAAAGCTTGGTACCCAGAACTTCAAGAAATGAGCTCAGAGGACCCATGGCCTCTGCCGCTCAGACAGGACCTGCTGCAGCAAGGACCCTGTCTGTTCCAAGACTTACCGTGGCTGCGTTTGACGGCATGGCGGTTGAACACCGGATCCTAAAGGAAAAGGGCATTCCGGAGGAAGTCATTCCTACGCTGATTAAAGCCAGGAAAGATGTAACGGCAAAACATTATCACCGCATATGGCGGAAATATGTTGCTTGGTGTGAGGCCAGGAAGGCCCCAACAGAGGAATTTCAGCTGGGTCGATTTCTGCACTTCCTACAGGCAGGAGTGACTATGTGCCTAAAATTGGGTTCCATTAAGGTCCAGATCTCGGCTCTGTCGATTTTCTTTCAGAAAGAACTGGCTTCACTGCCTGAAGTTCAGACTTTTGTTAAGGGAGTGCTGCATATTCAGCCCCCTTTTGTGCCTCCAGTGGCACCTTGGGATCTCAACGTGGTGTTGAGTTTCCTAAAGTCACATTGGTTTGAGCCACTTAAAACAGTGGATTTGAAATATCTCACGTGGAAAGTGGTCATGCTTTTGGCCTTTGCTTCGGCCAGGCGTGTGTCAGAATTGGCGGCTTTATCATGTAAAAGCCCTTATCTGATTTTCCATATGGATAGGGCAGAATTGATGACTCGTCCCCAGTTTCTCCCTAAGGTGGTATCAGCGTTTCACTTGAACCAACCTATTGTGGTGCCTGCGGCTACTAGGGACTTGGAGGATTCCAAGTTACTGGACGTAGTCAGGGCCTTGAAAATGTATGTTTCCAGGACGGCTGGAGTCAGAAAAACTGACTCGCTGTTTATTCTGTATGCACCCAACAAGCTGGGTGCTCCTGCTTCTAAGCAGACTTTCTCTGGCGTCCTAGTGGATGCTGGGAACTCCGTAAGGACCATGGGGAATAGCGGCTCCGCAGGAGACTGGGCACAAAAGTAAAATCTTTATGACTAGGTGGTGTGCACTGGCTCCTCCCCCTATGACCCTCCTCCAAGCCTCAGTTAGATTTTTGTGCCCGAACGAGAAGGGTGCATGCTAGGTAGCTCTCCTGAGCTGCTTAGAGTAAAAGTTTAAATAGGTTTTTTTATTTTCAGTGAGTACTGCTGGCAACAGGCTCACTGCATCGTGGGACTAAGGGGAGAAGAAGCGAACTCACCTGCGTGCAGAGTGGATTGGGCTTCTTGGCTACTGGACATTAGCTCCAGAGGGACGATCACAGGCCCAGCTTGGATGGGTCCCGGAGCCGCGCCGCCGCCCCCCTTACAGAGCCAGAAGAGCGAAGAGGTCCGGAAAAATCGGCGGCAGAAGACGTTCCTGTCTTCAATAAGGTACCGCAGCTGTGCGCCATTGCTCTCAGCACACTTCACACTCCGGTCACTGAGGGTGCAGGGCGCTGGGGGGGAGCGCCCTGAGACGCAATAAAACACGTTTTAAACCTTATATGGCAAAAAAAATGCATCACATATAGCTCCTGGGCTATATGGATGCATTTAACCCCTGCCAGTTTTCCTAAAAAAAGCGGGAGAAATGGCCGCCGTGAAGGGGGCGGAGCCTATCTCCTCAGCACACAAGCGCCATTTTCCCTCACAGCTCCGCTGGAAGGACGGCTCCCTGACTCTCACCTGCAGTCCTGCTACAGAAACAGGGTAAAACAAGAGAGGGGGGGCACTATTTGGCAGATAATACAAATACAGCAGCTATAGAAGGGAGAAACACTTATATAAGGTTATCCCTGTATATATATAGCGCTCTGGTGTGTGCTGGAAAACTCTCCCTCTGTCTCCCCAAAGGGCTCGTGGGGTCCTGTCCTCTATCAGAGCATTCCCTGTGTGTGTGCTGTGTGTCGGTACGATTGTGTCGACATGTATGAGGAGGAAAATGATGTGGAGGCGGAGCAATTGCCTGTAATAGTGATGTCACCCCCTAGGGAGTCGACACCTGACTGGATGGTCGTATGGAAGGAATTACGTGACAGTGTCAGCACTTTGCAAAAAACTGTTGACGACATGAGACAGCCGGCAAATCAGTTAGTGCCTGTCCAGGCGTCTCAAACACCGTCAGGGGCTCTAAAGCGCCCGTTACCTCAGATGGTCGACACAGACCCAGACACGGATACTGACTCCAGTGTCGACGGTGAGGAGACAAACGTAATGTCCAGTAGGGCCACACGTTACATGATCACGGCAATGAAGGAGGCTTTGAACATTTCTGATACTACAAGTACCACAAAAAAGGGTATTATGTGGGGTGTGAAAAAACTACCCATAGTTTCTCTGACGTCCTAGTGGATGCTGGGACTCCGTCGGGACCATGGGGATTAGCGGCTCCGCAGGAGACAGGGCACAAAAATAAAAGCTTTAGGACTAGGTGATGTGCACTGGCTCCTCCCCCTATGACCCTCCTCCAAGCCTCAGTTAGGTTTTTGTGCCCGTCCGAGCAGGGTGCAATCTAGGTGGCTCTCCTAAAGAGCTGCTTAGAAAAAAGTTATTAGGTTTTTTATTTTCAATGAGTCCTGCTGGCAACAGGCTCACTGCAACGAGGGACTTAGGGGAGAAGAAGTGAACTCACCTGCGTGCAGGATGGATTGGCTTCTTAGGCTACTGGACACCATTAGCTCCAGAGGGATCGAACACAGGCCCAGCCATGGAGTCCGGTCCCGGAGCCGCGCCGCCGACCCCCTTGCAGATGCCGAAGAGTGAAGAGGTCCAGAAACCGGCGGCAGAAGACTTTTCAGTCTTCATGAGGAAGCGCACAGCACTGCAGCTGTGCGCCATTGTTAGCACACTTCACACCAGCGGTCACTGAGGGTGCAGGGCGCTGGGGGGGGGGGGGGGGCGCCCTGGGCAGCAATGATATTACCTTGTTCTGGCTAAAAATACATCACATATGGCCCCTGGGGCTATATGGATGTATTTAACCCCTGCCAGGTCTCACAAACACCGGGAGAAGAGCCCGCCGAAATAGGGGGCAGGGCCTATTCTCCTCAGCACACAGCGCCATTTTCCTGCACAGCTCCGCTGCGAGGAAGGCTCCCAGGACTCTCCCCTGCACTGCACTACAGAAACAGGGTAAAAAAACAGAGAGGGGGGGGGCACTTTTTGGCGATATTGATATATTAAGCTGCTATAAAGGAAACAACACTTCTGTAGGGTTGTTCCTATATATTTATAGCGCTTGGGTGTGTGCTGGCAAACTCTCCCTCTGTCTCCCCAAAGGGCTAGTGGGGTCCTGTCTTCGATAAGAGCATTCCCTGTGTGTCTGCTGTGTGTCGGTACGTGTGTGTCGACATGTATGAGGACGATGTTGGTGTGGAGGCGGAGCAATTGCCGGTAATGGTGATGTCACCCCCTAGGGAGTCGACACCGGAATGGATGGCTTTGTTTATGAAATTACGTGATAATGTCAGCACGTTACAAAAGTCAGTTGACGACATGAGACGGCCGGCAAACCAGTTAGTACCTGTCCAGGCGTCTCAAACACCGTCAGGGGCTGTAAAACGCCCTTTACCTCAGTCGGTCGACACAGACCCAGACACGGACACCGAATCTAGTGTCGACGGTGAAGAAACAAACGTATTTTCCAGTAGGGCCACACGTTATATGATCACGGCAATGAAGGAGGCTTTGCATATCTCTGATACTGCAAGTACCACAAAAAGGGGTATTATGTGGGGTCTGAAAAAACTACCTGTAGTTTTTCCTGAATCAGAGGAATTGAATGAAGTGTGTGATGAAGCGTGGGTTAACCCCGATAGAAAACTGCTAATTTCAAAGAAGTTATTGGCATTATATCCTTTCCCGCCAGAGGTTAGGGCGCGCTGGGAAACACCCCCTAGGGTGGATAAGGCACTCGCACGCTTATCAAAACAAGTGGCGTTACCGTCTCCTGAAACGGCCGCCCTCAAGGATCCAGCTGATAGGAGGCTGGAAACTACCCTGAAAAGTATATACACTCATACTGGTGTTATACTGCGACCAGCCATCGCCTCAGCATGGATGTGCAGTGCTGGGGTGGTTTGGTCGGATTCCCTGACTGAAAATATTGATACCCTGGATAGGGACAGTATTTTATTGACTATAGAGCAATTAAAGGATGCTTTTCTTTATATGCGAGATGCTCAGAGGGATATTTGCACTCTGGCATCGAGAGTAAGTGCGATGTCCATATCTGCCAGAAGAAGTTTATGGACGCGACAGTGGTCAGGTGATGCGGATTCCAAACGGCATATGGAAGTATTGCCGTATAAAGGGGAGGAATTATTTGGGGTCGGTCTATCGGATTTGGTGGCCACGGCAACGGCCGGGAAATCCACCTTTTTACCTCAGGTCCCCTCCCAACAGAAAAAGACACCGTCTTTTCAGCCGCAGTCCTTTCGTTCCTATAAGAACAAGCGGGCAAAAGGACAGTCATATCTGCCCCGAGGCAAAGGAAAGGGTAAGAGAGTGCACCAAGCAGCTCCCTCCCAGGAGCAGAAGCCCTCCCCGGCTTCTGCAAAGCCCTCAGCATGACGTTGGGGCTTTAGAAGCGGACTCAGGGGCGGTGGGGGGTCGACTCAAGAATTTCAGCGCACAGTGGGCTCACTCACAGGTGGACCCCTGGATCCTGCAGGTAGTATCTCAGGGTTACAGGTTGGAATTCGAGAAGTCTCCCCCTCGCCGGTTCCTAAAGTCTGCTCTGCCAACGTCTCTCTCAGACAGGGCGACGGTATTGGAAGCCATTCACAAGCTGTATTCTCAGCAGGTGATAGTCAAGGTACCCCTCCTACAACAGGGAAAGGGGTATTATTCCACACTATTTGTGGTACCGAAGCCGGACGGCTCGGTAAGACCTATTCTAAATCTGAAATCTTTGAACCTGTACATACAAAAATTCAAGTTCAAGATGGAGTCACTCAGAGCAGTGATAGCGAATCTGGAAGAAGGGGACTTTATGGTGTCCCTGGACATCAAGGATGCTTACCTGCATGTCCCAATTTGCCCTTCACATCAAGGGTACCTCAGGTTCGTGGTGCAAAACTGTCATTATCAGTTTCAGACGCTGCCGTTTGGATTGTCCACGGCACCTCGGGTCTTTACCAAGGTAATGGCCGAAATGATGTTTCTTCTGCGAAGAAAAGGCGTATTAATTATCCCTTACTTGGACGATCTCCTGATAAGGGCAAGGTCCAGAGAACAGCTGGAGGACGTAGTAGCACTAACCCAAGTAGTGCTGCAACAGCACGGGTGGATTCTGAATTTTCCAAAATCTCAATTGACCCCGACGACACGTCTGCTGTTCCTGGGAATGATTCTGGACACGGTTCAGAAAAAGGTGTTTCTTCCGGAGGAGAAAGCCAGGGAGTTATCCGAACTTGTCAGGAACCTCCTAAAACCAGGAAAAGTGTCTGTGCATCAATGCACAAGAGTCCTGGGAAAAATGGTGGCTTCTTACGAAGCGATTCCATTCGGTAGATTCCACGCACAAACTTTTCAGTGGGATCTGCTGGACAAATGGTCCGGATCGCATCTGCAGATGCATCAGCGGATAACCCTGTCTCCAAGGACAAGGGTGTCTCTTCTGTGGTGGTTGCAGAGTGCTCATCTGTTAGAGGGCCGCAGATTCGGCATACAGGACTGGGTCCTGGTGACCACGGATGCCAGTCTGAGAGGCTGGGGAGCAGTCACACAGGGAAGAAACTTCCAGGGAGTGTGGTCAAGCCTGGAGATGTCTCTTCACATAAATATACTGGAGCTAAAAGCGATTTACAATGCTCTAAGCCTGGCAAAACCCCTGCTTCAGGGTCAGCCGGTGTTGATCCAGTCGGACAACATCACGGCAGTCGCCCACGTAAACAGACAGGGCGGCACAAGAAGCAGGAGGGCAATGGCAGAAGCTGCAAGGATTCTTCGCTGGGCGGAAGATCATGTGATAGCACTGTCAGCAGTGTTCATTCCGGGAGTGGACAACTGGGAAGCGGACTTCCTCAGCAGACACGACCTACACCCGGGAGAGTGGGGACTTCATCCAGAAGTCTTCCACATGATTGTGAACCGTTGGGAAAAACCAAAGGTGGATATGATGGCGTCCCGCCTCAACAAAAAACTGGACAGGTATTGCGCCAGGTCAAGAGACCCTCAGGCAATAGCTGTGGACGCTCTGGTAACACCGTGGGTGTTCCAGTCAGTGTATGTGTTTCCTCCTCTGCCTCTCATACCAAAAGTACTGAGAATTATACGGCAAAGGGGAGTAAGAACGATACTCGTGGCTCCGGATTGGCCAAGAAGAACTTGGTACCCGGAACTTCAGGAGATGCTCACGGAAGATCCGTGGCCTCTACCTCTAAGACGGGACCTGCTTCAGCAGGGACCGTGTCTATTCCAAGACTTACCGCGGCTGCGTTTGACGGCATGGCGGTTGAACGCCGAATTCTAAGGGAAAAAGGCATTCCGGAAGAGGTCATCCCTACCCTGGTAAAAGCCAGGAAGGAGGTGACTGCACAACATTATCACCGCATTTGGAGAAAATATGTTGCGTGGTGTGAGGCCAGGAAGGCCCCGAAGGAGGAATTTCAACTGGGTCGATTCCTACATTTCCTGCAAACAGGATTGTCTATGGGCCTCAAATTAGGGTCCATTAAGGTTCAAATTTCGGCCCTGTCGATTTTCTTCCAGAAAGAATTGGCTTCAGTTCCTGAAGTCCAGACTTTTGTAAAAGGAGTACTACATATACAGCCACCGGTTGTGCCCCCAGTGGCTCCGTGGGATCTTAATGTAGTTTTGGATTTTCTCAAATCCCATTGGTTTGAGCCACTCAAATCGGTGGATTTGAAATATCTTACATGGAAAGTAACCATGCTACTGGCCCTGGCGTCAGCCAGGAGAGTGTCAGAATTGGCGGCTTTATCGTATAAAAGCCCATATCTGATTTTCCATTCGGACAGGGCAGAACTGCGGACGCGTCCTCGGTTTCTGCCTAAGGTGGTTTCAGCGTTTCACCTGAACCAGCCTATTGTGGTGCCTGCGGCTACTAGCGATTTGGAGGATTCCAAGTTGCTGGACGTTGTCAGGGCAATGAAAATATATATTTCTCTAACGTCCTAGTGGATGCTGGGGACTCCGTCAGGACCATGGGGAATAGCGGCTCCGCAGGAGACAGGGCACAAAAGCAAGCTTTTAGGATCACATGGTGTGTACTGGCTCCTCCCCCTATGACCCTCCTCCAAGCCTCAGTTAGGTTTTTGTGCCCGTCCGAGAAGGGTGCAATCTAGGTGGCTCTCTTAAAGAGTTGCTTAGAAAAAGTTTTTAGGTTCTTTATTTTCAGTGAGTCCTGCTGGCAACAGGCTCACTGCATCGAGGGACTTAGGGGAGAGAATTTCAACTCACCTGCGTGCAGGATGGATTGGATTCTTAGGCTACTGGACACCATTAGCTTCAGAGGGAGTCGGAACACAGGTCTCGCCCTGGGGTTCGTCCCGGAGCCGCGCCGCCGACCCCCTTGCAGATGCTGAAGATTGAAGAGGTCCGGAGCCAGGCGGCAGAAGACTTTTCAGTCTTCCTCAGGTAGCGCACAGCACTGCAGCTGTGCGCCATTGTCTGTCAGCACACTTCCCACAGCGATCACGGAGGGTGCAGGGCGCGGGGGGGGGGCGCCCTGGCAGCAATGTAGAATACCTGTATGGCGAAAAATACATCACATATAGCCCTTGAGGCTATATGGATGTATTTAACCCCTGCCAGACTTCACAATCTCCGGAGAAGAAGCCCGCCGAAAAGGGGGCGGGGCCTATTCTCCTCAGCACACAGCGCCATTTTCCCTCACAGAAAGGCTGAGGGGAAGGCTCCCAGGCTCTCCCCTGCACTGCACTACAGAAACAGGGTTAAAACAGAGAGGGGGGGCACTGATTTGGCGATATACATATATATTAAATGCTATATGGGAGGAACACTTATATAAAGGTTGTCCCTGTATAATTATAGCATTTTGGTGTGTGCTGGCAAACTCTCCCTCTGTCTCCCCAAAGGGCTAGTGGGTCCTGTCCTCTATCAGAGCATTCCCTATGTGTGTGCTGTATGTCGGTACGTGTGTGTCGACATGTATGAGGAAAATGTTGGTGAGGAGGCGGAGCAAATTGCCTGTAATGGTGATGTCACTCTCTAGGGAGTCGACACAGGAATGGATGGCTTACTTATGGAATTACGTGGTAATGTCAACACGCTGCAAGTGGGTTGACGACATGAGACGGCCGGCGAACAAATTAGTACCGGTCCAGGCGTCTCAGACACCGTCAGGGGCTTGTAAAAACGCCCATTTACCTCAGTCGGTCGACATAGACCCAGACACGGACACTGATTTCAGTGTCGACGGTGAAGAAACAAACGTATTTTCCTTTAGGGCCACACGTTAAGGGCAATGAAGGAGGTGTTACATATTTCTGATACTCCAAGTACCACAAAGAAGGGTATTATGTGTGAGGTGAAAAAACTACCTGTAGTTTTTCCTGAATCAGATAAATTAAATGAAGTGTGTGATGATGCGTGGGTTTCCCCCGATAGAAAATTATTGGCGGTATACCCTTTCCCGCCAGAAGTTAAGGCGCATTGGGAAACACCCCTCAGGGTGGATAAGGCGCTCACATGCTTATCAGAAAAATATCCTAAAAAGTATACACACACATGCTGGTGTTATACTGTGACCAGCGATCGCCTCAGCCTGGATGTGCAGAGCTGAGGTGGCTTGGTCGGATTCCCTGACTAAAAATATTGATACCCTTGACAGGGACAGTATTTTATTGACTATAGAGCATTTAAAGGATGCATTTCTATATATACGAGATGCGCAGAGGGATATTTGCACTCTGGCATCAAGAGTAAATGCGATGTCCATATCTGCAAGAAGATGTTTATGGACACGACAGTGGTCAGGGGATGCAGATTCCAAACGGCACAAAGATGTATTGCCGTATAAAAGGGGAGGAGTTATTTGGGGTCGGTCCATGGGACCTGGTGGCCACGGCAACTGCTGGAAGATCCACCGTTTTTTACCCTAAGTCACATCTCTGCAGAAAAAGACACCGTCTTTTCAGCCTCAGTCTTTTCGTCCCTATAAGATATCTGCCCAGGGATAGAGGAAAGGGAAGAAGACTGCAGCAGGCAGCCCATTCCCAGTAACAGAAGCCCTCCACCGCTTCTACTAAGTTCTCAGCATGACGCTGGGACCGTACAGGACCCCTGGATCCTACAAGTAGTATCAAAGGGGCACAGATTGGAATGTCGAGGCGTTTCCCCCCTCGCAGGTTCCTGTAGTCTGCTGTACCAATGTCCCCCTCCGACAGGGAGGCAGTATTGAAAACAATTCACAAGCTGTATTCCCAGCAGGTGATAATAAAATTACCCCTCCTACAACAAGGAAAGGGGTATTGTTCCACACTATAGGGTGGTAGCCAGAAGGCTAGGTGAGACCGATTCTAAATCTGAAAAATTTGAACACTTACAAGGGTTCAAATCCAGATGGAGTCACTCAGAGCAGTGATAGCGAACTGGGAACAAGGGGACTATATGGTGTCCCGGGACATCAGGGATGCTTACCTCCATGTCCCAAAATTTGCTTTTCTCACCAAGGGTACCTCAGGTTCGTGGTACAGAACTGTCACTATCAGTTTCAGACGATGCCGTTGGAGTGTCCAAGGCACCCCGGGTCTTTACCAAGGTAATGACCGAAATGAGGATTCGTCTTCAAAGAAAATGGACGACCTCCTGATAAGAACAAGGTCCAGAGAACAGTTGGAGGTCGGAGTAGCACTATCTCAAGTAGTTCTACGACAGCACGGGTGGATTCTAAATATTCCAAAACCGCAGTTGTTCCGACGACACGTCTGCTGGTCCTAGGGATGATTCTGGACACAGTCCAGGAAAAGGGTGTTTCTCCCAGAGGAGAAAGCCAGGGAGTTATCCGAGCTAATCGGGATCCTCCTAAAACCAGGAAAAGTGTCAGTGCATCATTGCACAAGAGTCCTGGTAAAAAATGGTGGCTTATTACGAAGCGCTTCCATTCGGCAGATTTCACGCAAGAACTCTTCAGTGGGATCTGCTGGACAAATGGTCCGGATCGCATCTTCAGATGCATCAGCGGATAACCCTATATCCAAGGACAAGGGTGTCTCTCCTGTGGTGATTACAGAGTGCTCATCTTCTAGAGGGCCGCAGATTCGGCATTCAGGATTGGATGCTGGTATCCACGGAGGCCAGCCTGAGAGGCTGGGGAGCAGTCACACAGGGAAAAAATTTCCAGGGAGTGTGATCAAGTCTGGAGAATTCTCTCCACATAAATATACTGGAGCTAAGAGCAAATTTGTAATGCTATAAGCTTAGCAAGGCCTCTGCTTCAAGGTCAGCCGGTATTGATCCAGTGGGATAACATCACGGCAGTCGCCCACGTAAACAGATAGGGCGGCACAAGAAGCAGGAGGGCAGTGGTCAAAACTGCAAGGATTTTTCGCTAGACGGAAAATCATGTGATAGCACTGTCAGCAGTGTTCATTCCGGGAGTGGACGACTGGGAAGCAGACTTCCTCAGCAGGCACGACCTCCACCCGGGAGAGTGGGAACTTCATCGGGAAGTTTTCCGCATGATTGTGAACCGTTGGGAAAGACCAAAGGTGGAAATGATGGCGTCCCGCCCGAACAAAAAACGGGACAGGTATTGTGCCAGGTCACGAGACCTTCAGGCGATAGCTGTGGACGTCCTGGTAACACCGTGGGTGTAACAGTCGGTGTATGTGTTCCCTCTTCTGCTTCTCATAACCAAGGTATTGAGAATTATAAGACGTAGAGGAGTAAGAACTATACTCGTGGCTCCGGATTGGCCAAGAGGGACTTGGTACCCGGAACTTCAAGAGATGCTCACAGAGGACTAATGGCCTCGGGAGCTAAGATGGGATTTGCTTTCAGCAAGAACCATGTCTGTTCCAAGAGGAACCGTGGCATCTGCCTCTAAGAAAGGACCTGCTCCAGCAGGGACCTTGTCTGTTCCAAGACTTACCGCGACTGCGTTTGACGGCATGGCGGTTGAACGCCGGATCCTAAGGGAAAAGGCATTCCGGAAGAGGTCATACCTACCCTGGTCAAAGCCAGGAAGGAGGTGACCGCACAACGTTATCACCACATGTGGTGAAAATATGTTGCGTGGGTGAGGCCAGGAAGGCCCCACGAAAAAAAATTTCAACTAGGTCGATTTCTGCACTTCCTGAAAACAGGAGTGTCTATGAGCCTCAAATTGGGGTCCATTAAGGTTCAAGTTTCGGCCCTGTAGATTTTCTTCCAGAAAAAATTGGCTTCAATTCCTGAAGTCCAGACGTTTGTCGAGGGAGTATTGCATATACAGCCCCTTGTGTGCCTCCAGTGGCACCGTGGGATCTCAACGTAGTGTTGGGATTCCTCAAATCATATTGGTTTGAACCGATCAAATCTGTGGATTTGAAATATCTCACATGGAAAGGGACCATGTTGTGGCCCTGGCCTCGGCCAGGCGATTGTCAGAATTGGGGGCTTTGTCTTAAAAAAAGCTCATATTTGTTTTTCCATTCGGACAGGGCAGAACTGCGGACTCGTCCCCAGTTTCTTCCTAAGGTGGTGTCAGCGTTTCGCCTGAAACAACATATTGTGGTGCCTGCGGCTACTAGGGACTTGGAGGACTCCAAGTTGCTAGACGTTGTCGGGGCCCTAAAAATATATATATATATATATATATATATATATATATTTCCAGGACGGCTGGAGTCAGAAAGTCTGACTTGCTGTTTATATTGTATGCACCCCAAAAGATGGGTGCTCCTGCTTCTAAGCAGACTATTGCTCGTTGGATTTGTAGTACAATTCAGCTTGCACAGTCTGTGGCAGGCCTGCCACAGCCAAAATCTGTCAATGCCCATTCCACAAGGAAGGTGGGCTCATCTTGGGCGGATGCCCGAGGGGGTCTCGGCTTTAAAATTTTGCCGAGCAGCTACGTGGTCAGGGGGGAACACGTTTGTAAAATTCTACAAATTTGATACCCTGGCTGAGGAGGACCTGGAGTTCTCTCATTCGGTGCTGCAGAGTCACCCGCACTCTCCCGCCCGTTTGGGAGCTTTGGTATAATCCCCATGGTCCTGACGGAGTCCCCAGCATCCACTAGGACGTTAGAGAAAATAAGATTTTACTTACCGATAAATCTATTTCTCGTAGTCCGTAGTGGATGCTGGGCGCCCATCCCAAGTGCGGATTGTCTGCATTACTTGTACATAGTTATTGTTACAAAAATCGGGTTATTATTGTTGTGAGCCATCTTTTTTAGAGGCTACTTCATTGTTATCATACTGTTAACTGGGTTCAGATCACAAGTTGTACGGTGTGATTGGTGTGGCTGGTTTGGGTCTTACCCGGGATTCAAGATCCTTCCTTATTGTGTACGCTCGTCCGGGCACAGTACCTAACTGAGGCTTGGAGGAGGGTCATAGGGGGAGGAGCCAGTACACACCATGTGATCCTAAAAGCTTGCTTTTGTGCCCTGTCTCCTGCGGAGCCGCTATTCCCCATGGTCCTGACGGAGTCCCCAGCATCCACTACGGACTACGAGAAATAGATTTATCGGTAAGTAAAATCTTATTTTCAAGGACGGCTGGAGTCAGAAAATCTGACTCGCTGTTTATACTGTATGCACCCAACAAGCTGGGTGCTCCTGCTTCTAAGCAGACGATTGCTCGTTGGATTTGTAGCACAATTCAACTGGCACATTCTGTGGCAGGCCTGCCACAGCCTAAATCTGTCAAGGCCCATTCCACAAGGAAGGTGGGCTCATCTTGGGCGGCTGCCCAAGGGGTCTCGGCATTACAACTCTGCCGAGCAGCTACGTGGTCGGGGGAGAACACATTTGTAAAATTTTACAAATTTGATACCCTGGCTAAGGAGGACCTGGAGTTCTCTCATTCGGTGCTGCAGAGTCATCCGCACTCTCCCGCCCGTTTGGGAGCTTTGGTATAATCCCCATGGTCCTGACGGAGTCCCAGCATCCACTAGGACGTCAGAGAAAATAAGATTTTACTTACCGATAAATCTATTTCTCGTAGTCCGTAGTGGATGCTGGGCGCCCATCCCAAGTGCGGATTGTCTGCAATACTTGTACATAGTTATTGTTACAAAAAAATCGGGTTGTTATTGTTGTGAGCCGTCTGTTCAGAGGCTTCTACGTTTGTCATACTGTTAACTGGGTTCAGATCACAAGTTGTACGGTGTGATTGGTGTGGCTGGTATAAGTCTTACCCGGGATTCAAAATCCTTCCTTATTGTGTACGCTCGTCCGGGCACAGTATCCTAACTGAGGCTTGGAGGAGGGTCATAGGGGGAGGAGCCAGTGCACACCACCTAGTCCTAAAGCTTTTATTTTTGTGCCCTGTCTCCTGCGGAGCTGCTAATCCCCATGGTCCTGACGGAGTCCCAGCATCCACTACGGACTACGAGAAATAGATTTATCGGTAAGTAAAATCTTATTTCTCTGACGTCCTAGTGGATGCTGGGACTTCCGTAAGGACCATGGGGATTAGCGGCTCCGCAGGAGACTGGGCACAAAAAGTAAAAGCTTTAGACTAGCTGGTGTGCACTGGCTCCTCCCCCTATGACCCTCCTCCAAGCCTTAGTTAGATTTTTGTGCCCGAACGAGAAGGGTGCATGCTAGGTGGCTCTCCTGAGCTGCTTAGAAGTAAAAGTTTAAATAGGTTTTTTATTTTCAGTGAGTCCTGCTGGCAACAGGCTCACTGCATCGTGGGACTAAGGGGAGAAGAAGCGAACTCACCTGCGTGCAGAGTGGATTGGGCTTCTTGGCTACTGGACATTAGCTCCAGAGGGACGATCACAGGTTCAGCCTGGATGGGTCCCGGAGCCGCGCCGCCGGCCCCCTTACAGAGCCAGAAGAGCGAAGAGGTCCGGAGAAATCGGCGGCAGAAGACGTTCCTGTCTTCAGATAAGGTAGCGCACAGCACTGCAGCTGTGCGCCATTGCTCTCAGCACACTTCACACTCCGGTCACTGAGGGTGCAGGGCGCTGGGGGGGAGCGCCCTGAGACGCAATAAAACATGTTTAAACCTTATATGGCTAAAGAAATACATCACATATAGCTCCTGGGCTATATGGATGCATTTCACCCCTGCCAGTTTTCCTAAAAAAAGCGGGAGAAAAGGCCGCCGTGAAGGGGGCGGAGCCTATCTCCTCAGCACACAAGCGCCATTTTCCCTTACAGTTCCGCTGGAAGGAAGGCTCCCAGACTCTCCCCTGCAGTCCTGCTACAGAATCAGGGTAAAACAAGAGAGGGGGGGCACTATTGGCAGCTAATATAAAACAGCAGCTATAAAGGGAGTAACACTTACATAAGGTTATCCCTGTATATATATATAGCGCTCTGGTGTGTGCTGGCAAACTCTCCCTCTGTCTCCCCAAAGGGCTCGTGGGGTCCTGTCCTCTTTCAGAGCATTCCCTGTGTGTGTGCTGGGTGTCGGTACGATTGTGTCGACATGTATGAGGAGGAAAATGATGTGGAAGCAGAGCAATTGCCTGTGTTAGTGATGTCACCCCCTAGGGAGTCGACACCTGACTGGATGGTCATATTTAAAGAATTACGTGACAGTGTCAGCACTTTGCAAAAAACTGTTGACGACATGAGACAGCCGGCAAATCAATTAGTGCCTGTTCAGGCGTCTCAGACACCGTCGGGGGCGCTAAAACGCCCGTTACCTCAGATGGTCGACACAGACCCAGACACGGATACTGAATCCAGTGTCGACGGTGAGGAGACAAACGTAATGTCCAGTAGGGCCACACGTTACATGATCACGGCAATGAAGGAGGCATTGAATATTTCTGACACTACAAGTACCACAAAAAAGGGTATTATGTGGGGTGTGAAAAAACTACCAGTAGTTTTTCCTGAATCAGATGAATTAAATGAGGTGTGTGATAAAGCGTGGTTTTCCCCCGATAAAAAACTGCTGATTTCTAATAAATTATTGGCACTATACCCTTTCCCGCCAGAGGTTAGGGCGCGTTGGGAACACCCCCTAGGGTAGATAAGGCGCTCACACGCTTATCAAAACAAGTGGCGTTACCGTCTCCCGATACGGCCGCCCTTAAGGAACCAGCTGATAGAAGGCTGGAAAATATCCTAAAAGGTATATACACACATACTGGTGTTATACTGCGACCAGCAATCGCCTCAGCCTGGATGTGCAGTGCTGGAGTGGCTTGGTCGGATTCCCTGACTGAAAATATTTATACCCTGGATAGGGACAGTATATTATTAACTATAGAGCATTTAAAGGATGCATTACTATATATGCGAGATGCACAGAGGGATATTTGCACCCTGGCATCTAGAGTGAGTGCGATGTCCATTTCTGCCAGAAGAGCGTTATGGATGCGACAGTGGTCAGGTGATGCGGATTCCAAACGACATATGGAAGTATTGCCGTATAAAGGGGAGGAGTTATTTGGGGTCGGTCTATCGGACCTGGTGGCCACAGCAACGGCTGGAAAATCCACCTTTTTACCCCAGGTCACCTCTCAGCAGAAAAAGACACCGTCTTTTCAAACTGAGTCCTTTCGTTCCCATAAGGGCAAGCGGGCAAAAGGCCACTCATTTCTGCCCCGGGGCAGAGGAAGGGGAAAAAGACTGCACCAGGCAGCCTCTTCCCAGGAGCAGAAGCCCTCCCCCGCGTCTGCCAAGTCTTCAGCATGACGCTGGGGCCTTACAAGCGGACTCAGGCACGGTGGGGGGCCGTCTCAAGAATTTCAGCGCGCAGTGGGCTCACTCGCAAGTGGACCCCTGGATCCTGCAGGTAGTATCACAGGGGTACAAATTGGAATTCGAGACGTCTCCCCCTCGCCGGTTCCTGAAGTCTGCTCTACCAACGTCTCCCTCCGACAGGGAGGCGGTAGTGGAAGCTATTCACAAGCTGTATTCCCAGCAGGTGATAATCAAGGTACCCCTCCTACAACAGGGAAAGGGGTATTATTCCACGCTGTTTGTGGTACCGAAGCCGGACGGCTCGGTGAGACCAATTTTAAATCTAAAATCCTTGAACACTTACATAAAAAGGTTCAAATTCAAGATGGAGTCACTCAGAGCAGTGATAGCGAACCTGGAAGAAGGGGACTATATGGTGTCTCTGGACATCAAAGATGCTTATCTCCATGTCCCAATCTACCCTTCTCACCAAGGGTACCTCAGGTTTGTGGTACAAAACTGTCATTATCAGTTTCAGACGCTGCCGTTTGGATTGTCCACGGCACCACGGGTCTTTACCAAGGTAATGGCCGAAATGATGATTCTTCTTCGAAGAAAAGGCGTCTTAATTATCCCTTACTTGGACGATCTCCTGATAAGGGCAAGGTCCAGGGAACAGTTAGAGGTCGGAGTAGCACTATCTCAGGTAGTGCTACGTCAGCACGGGTGGATCCTAAATATCCCAAAATCACAGCTGATTCCAACAACACGTCTACTGTTCCTGGGGATGATTCTGGACACAGTCCAGAAAAAGGTTTTTCTCCCGGAGGAGAAGGCCAGGGAGTTATCCGAGCTAGTCAGGAAACTCCTAAAACCAGGCCAAGTGTCAGTGCATCAATGCACGAGAGTCCTGGGAAAAATGGTGGCTTCTTACGAAGCGATTCCATTCGGAAGATTCCATGCAAGAACTTTTCAGTGGGATCTGCTGGACAAATGGTCCGGATCGCATCTTCAGATGCATCAGCGGATAACCCTATCTCCAAGGACAAGGGTGTCTCTCCTGTGGTGGTTACAGAGTGCTCATCTTCTAGAGGGCCACAGATTCGGCATTCAGGATTGGATGCTGGTGACCACCGATGCCAGCCTGAGAGGCTGGGGAGCAGTCACACAGGGAAGAAATTTCCAGGGCTTGTGGTCAAGCATGGAAACGTCTCTTCACATAAATATCCTGGAACTAAGGGCCATTTACAATGCCCTAAGTCAAGCAAGGCCTCTGCTTCAGGGTCAGTCGGTATTGATCCAATCGGACAACATCACGGCAGTCGCCCACATCAACAGACAGGGCGGCACAAGAAGCAGGAGGGCAATGGCAGAAGCTGCAAGGATTCTTCGCTGGGCGGAAAATCATGTGGTGGCACTGTCAGCAGTGTTCATTCCGGGAGTGGACAACTGGGAAGCAGACTTCCTCAGCAGACACGACCTCCACCCGGGGGAGTGGGGACTTCACCCAGAAGTCTTTCAAGTGATTGTAAACCGTTGGGAAAAACCAAAGGTGGACATGATGGCGTCCCGTCTCAACAAAAAACTGGACAGATATTGCGCCAGGTCAAGGGACCCTCAGGCAATAGCGGTGGACGCTCTGGTAACACCGTGGGTGTACCAGTCGGTGTATGTGTTCCCTCCTCTGCCTCTCATTCCAAAAGTACTGAGAATCATAAGAAGGAGAGGAGTGAAGACTATACTCGTGGCTCCGGATTGGCCAAGAAGAACTTGGTACCCGGAACTGCAAGAGATGCTCACGGAGGACCCGTGGCCTCTACCTCTAAGAAAGGACCTGCTCCAGCAGTGACCTTGTCTGTTCCAAGACTTACCGCGGCTGCGTTTGACGGCATGGCGGTTGAACGCCGGATCCTGATGGAAAAAGGCATTCCAGATGAATTCATCCCTACCGTGATCAAAGCCAGGAAGGATGTAACTGCGAAACATTATCACCGCATTTGGCGAAAATATGTTTCCTGGTGTGAGGCTAAGAAGGCCCCCACAGAGGAATTTCAACTGGGTCGTTTCCTGCATTTCCTGCAAGCAGGACTGTCTATGGGCCTAAAATTAGGATCCATTAAGGTTCAAATTTCGGCCCTGTCGATCTTCTTCCAGAAAGAACTGGCTTCATTGCCTGAAGTTCAGACGTTTGTCAAGGGGGTACTGCATATACAACCTCCTTTTGTGCCACCAGTGGCACCTTGGGATCTCAATGTAGTTTTAGGGTTCCTAAAATCACATTGGTTTGAACCACTCAACACTGTGGAATTAAAATATCTCACATGGAAGGTGGTCATGCTGTTAGCTCTGGCGTCAGCCAGGCGTGTCTCAGAAATGGCGGCTTTGTCATATAAAAGCCCTTACCTAATTTTTCATTCAGACAGGGCAGAATTGAGGACTCGTCCTCAATTTCTCCCTAAGGTGGTTTCAGCGTTTCACATGAACCAACCTATTGTGGTACCTGCGGCTACTAGGGACTTGGAGGACTCCAAGTTGTTGGACGTAGTCAGGGCCCTGAAAATATATGTTTCCAGGACGGCTGGAGTCAGAAAATCTGACTCGCTGTTTATCCTGTATGCACAGGACTGCCACAGCCAAAATCTGTTAAAGCCCATTCCACAAGAAAAGTGGGCTCATCTTGGGCGGCTGCCCGAGGGGTCTCGGCTTTACAACTTTGCCGAGCAGCTACTTGGTCAGGGGCAAACACGTTTGCAAAATTTTACAAATTCGATACCCTGGCTGAGGAGGACCTGGAGTTCTCTCATTCGGTGCTGCAGAGTCATCCGCACTCTCCCGCCCGTTTGGGAGCTTTGGTATAATCCCCATGGTCCTTACGGAAGTCCCAGCATCCACTAGGACGTCAGAGAAAATAAGAATTTACTTACCGATAATTCTATTTCTCATAGTCCGTAGTGGATGCTGGGCGCCCATCCCAAGTGCGGATTGTCTGCAATACTTGTATATAGTTATTGTTACAAAAAATCGGGTTGTTTATTGTTGTCAGCCATCTTTTCAGAGGCTCCTACGTTTATCATACTGTTAACTGGGTTCAGATCACAGGTTGTACAGTGTGATTGGTGTGGCTGGTATGAGTCTTACCCGGGATTCAAAATCCTTCCTTATTATGTACGCTCGTCCGGGCACAGTATCCTAACTGAGGCTTGGAGGAGGGTCATAGGGGGAGGAGCCAGTGCACACCAGCTAGTCTAAAGCTTTTACTTTTTGTGCCCAGTCTCCTGCGGAGCCGCTAATCCCCATGGTCCTTACGGAAGTCCCAGCATCCACTACGGACTATGAGAAATAGAATTATCGGTAAGTAAATTCTTATTTTTTTCCTGAATCAGATGAATTAAATGAGGTGTGTGACAAAGCGTGGGTTTCCCCCGATAAAAAACTGCTCATTTCTAATAAATTATTGGCATTATACCCTTTCCCGCCAGAGGTTAGGGCGCGTTGGGAAACACCCCCTAGGGTAGATAAGGCGCTCACACGCTTATCAAAACAAGTGGCGTTACCGTCTCCTGATACGGCCGCCCTCAAGGAACCAGCTGATAGAATGCTGGAAAATATCCTAAAAAGTATATACACACATACTGGTGTTATACTACGACCAGCAATCGCCTCAGCCTGGATGTGCAGCGCTGGAGTGGCTTGGTCGGATTCCCTGACTGAAAATATTGATACCCTGGATAGGGACAGTATATTATTGACTATAGAGCATTTAAAGGATGCATTACTATATATGCGAGATGCACAGAGGGATATTTGCACCCTGGCATGAAGAGTAAGTGCGCTGTCCATTTCTGCCAGAAGAAGTTTATGGACACGACAGTGGTCAGGTGATGCGGATTCCAAACGGCATATGGAAGTTTTGCCGTATAAAGGAGAGGAGTTATTTGGGGTCGGTCTATCGGACCTGGTGGCCACGGCAACGGCTGGGAAATCCACCTTTTTACCCCAGGTCACCTCTCAGCAGAAAAAGACACCGTCTTTTCAGACTCAGTCCTTTCGTCCCCATAAGGGCAAGCGGGCAAAAGGCCACTCATTTCTGCCCCGGGGCAGAGGAAGGGGAAAAAGACTGCAGCAGGCAGCCTCTTCCCAGGAACAGAAGCCCTCCCCCGCTTCTGCCAAATCTTCAGCATGACGCTGGGGCTTTACAAGCGGACTCAGGCACGGTGGGGGCCCGTCTCAAAAATTTCAACGCGCAGTGGGCTCACTCGCAAGTGGACCCCTGGATCCTGCAGGTAGTATCACAGGGGTACAAATTGGAATTCGAGACGTCTCCCCCTCGCCGGTTCCTGAAGTCTGCTCTACCAACGTCTCCCTCTGACAGGGAGGCAGTATTGGAAGCTATTCACAAGCTGTATTCCCAGCAGGTGATAATCAAGGTACCCCTCCTACAACAGGGAAAGGGCTATTATTCCACGCTGTTTGTGGTACCGAAGCCGGACGGCTCGGTGAGACCGATTTTAAATCTGAAATCCTTGAACACTTACATAAAAAGGTTCAAATTCAAGATGGAGTCACTCAGAGCAGTGATAGCGAACCTGGAAGAAGGGGACTATATGGTGTCTCTGGACATAAAAGATGCTTATCTCCATGTCCCAATCTACCCTTCTCACCAAGGGTAGCTCAGGTTTGTGGTACAAAACTGTCATTATCAGTTTCAGACGCTGCCGTTTGGATTGTCCACGGCACCACGGGTCTTTACCAAGGTAATGGCCGAAATGATGATTCTTCTTCGAAGAAAAGGCGTCTTAATTATCCCTTACTTGGACGATCTCCTGATAAGGGCAAGGTCCAGGGAACAGTTAGAGGTCGGAGTAGCACTATCTCAGGTAGTGCTACGTCAGCACGGGTGGATTCTAAATATTCCAAAATCGCAGCTGATTCCAACAACACGTCTACTGTTCCTAGGGATGATTCTGGACACAGTCCAGAAAAAGGTGTTTCTCCCGGAGGAGAAGGCCAGGGAGTTATCCGAGCTAGTCAGGAACCTCCTAAAACCAGGAAAAGTGTCAGTGCATCAATGCACAAGGGTCCTGGGAAAGATGGTGGCTTCTTACGAAGCGATTCCATTCGGAAGATTCCATGCAAGAACTTTTCAGTGGGATCTGCTGGAGTCCGGATCGCATCTTCAGATGCATCAGCGGATAACCCTATCTCCAAGGACAAGGGTGTCTCTCCTGTGGTGGTTGCAGAGTGCTCATCTTCTAGAGGGCCGCAGATTCGGCATTCAGGACTGGATTCTGGTGACCACGGATGCCAGCCTGAGAGGCTGGGGAGCAGTCACACAGGGAAGAAATTTCCAGGGCTTGTGGTCAAGCATGGAAACGTCTCTTCACATAAATATCCTGGAACTAAGGGCAATTTACAATGCCCTAAGTCAAGCAAGGCCTCTGCTTCAGGGTCAGTCGGTATTGATCCAATCGGACAACATCACGGCAGTCGCCCACGTAAACAGACAGGGCGGCACAAGAAGCAGGAGGGCAATGGCAGAAGCTGCAAGAATTCTTCGCTGGGCGGAAAATCATGTGATAGCACTGTCAGCAGTGTTCATTCCGGGAGTGGACAACTGGGAAGCAGACTTCCTCAGCAGACACGACCTCCACCCGGGGGAGTGGGGACTTCACCCAGAAGTCTTCCACGTGATTGTAAACCGTTGGGAAAAACCAAAGGTGGACATGATGGCGTCCCGTCTCAACAAAAAACTAGACAGATATTGCGCCAGGTCAAGGGACCCTCAGGCAATAGCGGTGGACGCTCTGGTAACACCGTGGGTGTACCAGTCAGTGTATGTGTTCCCTCCTCTGCCTCTCATACCCAAAGTACTGAGAATCATAAGAAGGAGAGGAGTAAGAACTATACTCGTGGCTCCGGATTGGCCAAGAAGGACTTGGTATCCAGAACTTCAAGAGATGCTCACGGAGGACCCGTGGCCTCTACCTCTAAGAAAGGACCTGCTCCAGCAGGGACCTTGTCTGTTCCAAGACTTACCGCGGCTGCGTTTGACGGCATGGCGGTTGAACGCCGGATCCTGAAGGAAAAAGGCATTCCAGATGAAGTCATCCCTACCCTGATCAAGGCCAGGAAGGATGTAACCGCAAAACATTATCACCGCATTTGGCGAAAATATGTTGCGTGGTGTGAGGCCAAGAAGGCCCCTACAGAGGAATTTCAACTGGGTCGTTTCCTGCATTTCCTGCAAACAGGACTGTCTATGGGCCTAAAATTAGGGTCCATTAAGGTTCAAATTTCGGCCCTGTCGATCTTCTTCCAAAAAGAATTGGCTTCAGTGCCTGAAGTTCAGACGTTTGTCAAAGGGGTACTGCATATACAGCCTCCTTTTGTGCCTCCAGTGGCACCTTGGGATCTCAATGTAGTTTTGGGTTTCCTAAAATCACATTGGTTTGAACCACTCACCACTGTGGAATTAAGATATCTCACATGGAAGGTGGTCATGCTGTTAGCCCTGGCTTCAGCCAGGCATGTCTCAGAATTGGCGGCTTTATCATATAAAAGCCCTTACCTAATTTTTCATTCAGACAGGGCAGAATTGAGGACTCGTCCTCAATTTCTCCCTAAGGTGGTTTCAGCGTTTCACATGAACCAGCCTATTGTGGTACCTGCGGCTACTAGGGACTTGGAGGACTCCAAGTTGCTGGACGTAGTCAGGGCCCTGAAAATATATGTTTCCAGGACGGCTGGAGTCAGAAAATCTGACTCGCTGTTTATCCTGTATGCACCCAACAAGCTGGGTGCTCCTGCTTCTAAGCAGACGATTGCTCGTTGGATTTGTAGTACAATTCAGCTTGCACATTCTGTGGCAGGCCTGCCACAGCCAAAATCTGTAAAAGCCCATTCCACAAGGAAAGTGGGCTCATCTTGGGCGGCTGCCCGAGGGGTCTCGGCTTTACAACTTTGCCGAGCAGCTACTTGGTCAGGTGCAAACACGTTTGCTAAATTTTACAAATTCGATACCCTCGCTGAGGAGGACCTGGAGTTCTCTCATTCGGTGCTGCAGAGTCATCCGCACTCTCCCGCCCGTTTGGGAGCTTTGGTATAATCCCCATGGTCCTTACGGAGTTCCCAGCATCCACTAGGACGTCAGAGAAAATAAGAATTTACTTACCGATAATTCTATTTCTCGTAGTCCGTAGTGGATGCTGGGCGCCCATCCCAAGTGCGGATTGTCTGCAATACTTGTATATAGTTATTGTTACAAAAATCGGGTTGTTTATTGTTGTGAGCCATCTTTTCAGAGGCTCCTACGTTTATCATACTGTTAACTGGGTTCAGATCACAAGTTGTACGGTGTGATTGGTGTGGCTGGTATGAGTCTTACCCGGGATTCAAGATCCTTCCTTATTATGTACGCTCGTCCGGGCACAGTATCCTAACTGAGGCTTGGAGGAGGGTCATAGGGGGAGGAGCCAGTGCACACCAGCTAGTCATAAAGCTTTTACTTTTGTGCCCAGTCTCCTGCGGAGCCGCTATTCCCCATGGTCCTTACGGAGTTCCCAGCATCCACTACGGACTACGAGAAATAGAATTATCGGTAAGTAAATTCTTATTATTGCTCGCTGGATCTGTAGTACGATTCAGCTTGCGCATTCTGCGGCTGGACTGCCGCACCCTAAATATGTAAAAGCCCATTCCACGAGGAAGGTGGGCTCGTCTTTGGCGGCTGCCCGAGTGGTCTCGGCTTTACAACTTTGCCGAGCGGCTACTTGGTCAGGGGCAAACACGTTTGCAAAATTCTACAAATTTGATACCCTGCTGAGGAGGACCTTGAGTTCTCTCATTCGGTGCTGCAGAGTCATCCGCACTCTCCCGCCCGTTTGGGAGCTTTGGTATAATCCCCATGGTCCTTACGGAGTTCCCAGCATCCACTAGGACGTCAGAGAAAATAAGAATTTACTTACCGATAATTCTATTTCTCGTAGTCCGTAGTGGATGCTGGGCGCCCATCCCAAGTGCGGATTGTCTGCAATTCTTGTATATAGTTATTGCCTAACTAAAGGGTTATTGTTGAGCCATCTGTTGAGAGGCTCAGTTGTATTTCATACTGTTAACTGGGTATAGTATCACGAGTTATACGGTGTGGCTGGTATGAGTCTTACCCGGGATTCAAAATCCTTCCTTATTGTGTCAGCTCTTCCGGGCACAGTATCCTAACTGAGGTCTGGAGGAGGGTCATAGTGGGAGGAGCCAGTGCACACCAGGTAGTCCTAAAGCTTTCTTTAGATGTGCCCAGTCTCCTGCGGAGCCGCTATTCCCCATGGTCCTTACGGAGTCCCCAGCATCCACTACGGACTACGAGAAATAGATTTACCGGTGAGTAAAATCTTATTTTACTCAGTACGTAAACTGTTATTATGGAGCAGTGGGGGCTAGCTGTCCTTGGAGGCAGCAGAGCCTAGGTTGTATAAGGCATTTTTTGTGGAAAATCCCAGAATATGGTAGAACCTCCTGACGGGGGCACCAGCGGTTTAAAGGGGAGAGAGTTGGGTGACACCCAAATAAAATAGAAATCTCACTAAATGGGATATCTGTTTTTTTTCCCTTTTCCAGCTGGGTACTGTCTTTAAAAATGTCTTTTTAAATATGCATATTTGTTACAATGGCCTCTACATCAGATTAAGGCCAGCCCGGATTTTCAGCTGGCATGAAAGCAAATAGCTGTTTGGGCTGGGGTACTGGAAACGTTCAGTACCTGGTTAGGAACAAGATTCCATATATGAGTCACGTTATCTTGGTTTCTGTAAGGGGTTAATATTTATTAGCATATCTGCGGTCTCTGTGACAATGCAGAGAAGAGACAGGGTTTGATTGTCCCAGGGCAGGCCAGGATAGACGTGGCTCCATTTGTAGCTAAAGGCAGCTATAGATGTTTGTAATGCTGCTGCGGTATCACCCTTTATTAAAGCGGGTGGCAGAGCTATTTTCTTTGTAAGACAGGTGATTCAGAGTCGGGAAAGGGTTTTGGGAACTTTACTTTGGAGTAGCAGACTCCAGGAAAGTCTTACCTTTTTCCCTCATTTAATCCTTATTTAGGAGTCTAACTTTGGCCTTCACGGGCATAAAATGGAAAACTAAAGGATGATGACAGCAACCAGAGGGCCAGCTGTCGAATCACATTCACCATCAGGAGATGGTGTGGGCCTCTTTCCTGGGGGATACCCAGAGTAGGGGTCTGACTTCTTCATGGTAACTATAACATGAATACAGTGATTGCCTGCAATGTGTGCATCCCGGGTTTGATACCGAGTGGGGCTGTGCAAATATTGACACTGGCAGGTGCGGGAGTGCAGAAAAGGGGTATCCTTACTTATCTTTTCCTGAAGTAGTCCTCTCGAAGGTTCCCTTGCTCCAGCTCGTCTCGGGTAGAGGCGACGGCAGGGGTTTTGTAGGAAAGCAGTTGAAATTGTTTTACCTCTGAGTGAGCCCCAGGGGCTTAATGGGGGTACTGGCCTCCTGGGCAGGGGATTCAGGTCCCATAGAAGTGGAAGTCAGTACAGCGGCTATCTCTTCACAGGAGATAATGCTTTTCAGGTAATCCAAATAGAGGGATTTGTCTAATCTGGTTGGTATAGAACACAGGTTCTCAAACTCGGTCCTCAGGACCCCACACGGTGCATGTTTTGCAGGTCTCACAGAATCACAAGGGACATAATTAGCTCCACCTGAGGACCTTTTAAAATGTGTCAGTGAGTAATAAGTACACCTGTGCACTTGCTGGGTTACCTGCAAAACATGCACTGTTTGGGGTCCTGAGGACTGAGTTTGAGAACCACTGATATAGAAGGATGGCGACTCCATTCTCATAAAACCAAAACAGATAAGTTTGGGTATCGCGTTTATATGGAAACATTACGTCCCATAGTTTGGGGATCCAGGAGAATACCTAGTATCTCTGGATAATTATCAGTTTCTGTAGGTTATGGCATGCAGACTGTATACCTCAGGAACTAAACAGTGTTGGGCCTGGTTAGTACTTGGATGGGAAATCACCTGGGAATACCAGGTGCTATATGTATTTCTCACTACCAACACGGTACTCTTGATACATTCTTTTTTTGTACACATACTGAAATGTGCACCGTGTGTGTCTAATCTTGTGACAAGCCTAGCAGAAATTTCTATGGCATTGTCCATCTGTGTTATTTCAAGGTTTTTCTCTTTAAGCAACATGTCAGTTTAGGCCTTACCCTTTGGGTTAGCCACAATCCCAGAGTATTTACCGGACAGTTTTATCCCCATAGATAGGAGATAAGTCAATTGCCATTCTTGAACACTTCTTATCCTGTCAGGATTTTATGCTATTTCTAACATACAATAACTTGTCAACAGTGGCATGGTGGGTTTTTAATGGGCAAAGCCATGTCTGGTTTTCGTAACAACGGATTACTCATAATGGATTTTGTCTGACTCAAGTCTGCAGGAAGTATTTACTTTGAAGTAAGTATCCAAGGTATGATAAGACTTGGGACTTGTTACACAGGTGATTATATCTTTTCACATAATAGTGCAAATGAGTGGTTAGCGGTGTTAACAAATCGGCATGCTGAAGTGTGCGCAATTGCACTCAGGGCTTCTACGGTATCTCATTTATCGGCAGCCGAGTCACACTGGAGATGCCCAATCTCAGATGTCCTTGGAAGCTACACAAATGTTTGTCTGGTTGGTCTTTGGGTAAAAAAACACCTGTAAGTGTCAGGTGTGGTATCTGTGAACAAGTTACTATCAGAAGTTAAGGATGGTCATTGGCCTAGTGGCTACAGACAGCTCATCTAGACAGGGGATATCATTTTGGATATCGGTTTGGAGTATCCTAACAATATATGCAAGTCTTCAGGGGTCACTGTCCAGAAGAATATTTTAGGGACCATAGACCACAGAAGTAAATTGTCTTTTAATAAGCCTGTTTACACTTCAGGCCTATACATGGTATTGTTCGGGTAAAGGACATTCCTAAGGGAAAACCAGTCCACGTCTGGCCAGACGAGGCTACGACAGTAGCGTATTTCAACTTTTCAAGAGGAAAGCGCAGATAAAAAGGAAGGAGGTAGGTCACGTACAAAAGTGGCCAGAACTCCATCTTTCAGGTTTTCCGTAGCAAGTGACTAGGAGTCTTAGATTGAGAAGCGTTTCTCAACTCGACATACCATTTTGGTAGACGAATGGGCTTAACGGTCGGTTGAGACTCAGGTACACTAATACGGGTCACACAGGATCAGGGACTGATCTTTATGGGCGCTATGGGAATTTATTTCACTTATGTGTGTCCACCAATCAATTCTGCTAAGTCAGGATGGTGAGGAAAATGAAATAAGGTAAGTGCCATGATGTAATGGTTCCGGCTTGATACAGAAGGCGTTGGTACTAAGATTTGCAGGGAATGGTGCTCCACTTCTGCTTCTCAACGCCCACATCCACTCATACAGGGTCCTGGTTGTTACAGACATCTGCATCAACTGTCTTGGACGGCATGGTTCTTGGATCTGTATCCTGAACTCCAGAGGATTCTCGCAAATAATTCAAATTATGCTCAGAACAAGGAAAGACCTTCTCAGCTCATATTTACCAAATATGGTATATTCATTGGTAACACTGAAAGAGGCTTGGACCCGAAAGTTTTTGGAGTGTCCAGAGTTCTGCCATTCCTTTATACAGGAAGGAATAGGGGTTGAGGATGGCTTTCTTGAAAATGCAAGTGTTGGCATTTACTGTATGGTTCCAAAGTAAATTGCCAAAATTACAGGTTGTGCGCACATTTCTCAGGGAATGCTGCGCATTCAATCGCTTTTTTCACCTACAGAAGACTTAAGTCTAGTCCTGTAGGTCCTTCAAAGTTGCCTATTGGGACCACTTAATAGGTGAATCTTAAATGGTTGACAACAAAGGTACTCTTTTTATGGATTATAGCATCAGATGTAGGAACGCTGTCATGTCGTTTCCTAGTTCTGGATTTTTTTATCCAGGTAAAATAGTTCCCAGACCTAGGTCTGGGTACCTTCCTAACGTGGGGTTTGTATTCCACCTTAATGAAGATATGGTAGTCCCGTCCTTTTCAGGTAGCAGGACTTCTCTGCGAGAGATGCGTCGCTGAACGTAGTCTAAACATTTAGGATCTACGTGAATCATACCGGTGCCATCAGAAAGACAGATTCTCTCTTCATTCTTTATGAATTCCATAAGAACAGATGGCTGGTTACTAAATAGACTCTGGCTAGGTAGCTTCGAATAAGGACTTCGCAAGCATATTCTCAAGCAGATCTCCCTGTTCCGGCTAATGTCTCTGTTCACACTACTCATGAGGTAGGTCCTTCATGGGCAGCACAACAGGGTGCTTCAGTAGAACAGATTGGAAGGCAGCTGCATGGCTTCCGTTAACACAATCAATAGACATTATGCTAGGTTACGTTGCCTCTCATGATGCTTAATTCGGGCATAGGGTTTTCCTGTTCAATCAGAAGCGTCCCCACCACTAGGGTTGCTTTGGGAAGTCCCATTGTTATCCTGTGGATAACCTGTGGAATCTGCCGGAGAAATATACATTATGGTAAGAACTTACCGTTGATAGCGGTATTTCTCCTAAGTCCACAGGTTCCACAGGGATCCCACCCTGACGCATCTGATTTGAGAATCTTTACACTCACTGAACCTCTTCCCTCTTGTAGGAAGGGGTGTGCGTGTGTGGTCTTCTCTCCTGAATAGGGTTCTACATAATGCTCCTGCCTAAATGCTTTGGAATAAACTGATTTGCCTCAGCTAGTGGGTGGGATATATGGACAAGCCCGTTGCATCCTGGGAGGACTGAAAGCTTGTGATCGTTTGGTGCCAATCCACTATCACTTCATCATATCCCATTGTTATCCTGTGGAACCTGTGGACTTAGAAATACCTTTATCAACGTTAAGTTCTTGCCATAACGTGTGTGTGTGTGTGTGTGTGTGTGTGTGTGTGTGTGTGTATATATATATATATATATATATATATATATATATATATAGTAGCGACAGTGGAACGGGAACCAAACAATTACACTTTTCATACTCCCAAGATGCAGTGGGTCAGCCCCCTATATCCCTGCCTCCCGGCTCAGGCAAATCAGTTTTAGTTTGGTACGGCAGGAGCCGGGCCACTAGAACAGTTGGGCTACACAAAAAATTTCTGCAGCCACAAGCTTTTGTTATTTTATAGTATTTTTTCTTTTTATGAGTGATCTCTCTATGCACCTTAATAAAGATGCTCCAACAACTCTCTGCCGGGTTGCGACAACTGTTACCTCCGAGTACACTGCTGTTTCGGCGGGCTTCAGACTGGATGTACTGATGATCCCAGGCTGCGGCCGTAGAACGGGAGAAGGTAAGGCGTCTGTTACCGATCAGCGGTTTAAGATGCGTATAACGCAACCTTATTGTCTCAGGTGGAGACTACCGGACAGTCACTAATGCTGCTGCCACATCGGGTGCACCAGCGCTAGACCTCAGAGATCATAGGTTCTGGGGAATAGTAGAGGCCGTTATCCCTGAATTTGATGTCAGCAGTGGGGAGTCAGACGCTTCCCTGGTCGTACCTCCTCCCAGTTCATGACCAGTGTCTGCAGAGTTTCCTGCCATGACCTGCTATTTCTCTAACATTCTAGTGGATACTGGGAAACTGTACTTTCATAGGGGTATAGATCGTGTCCACTGGATCATGGCACTTTAAAACCTTTAGTGTGTGTGTATGTGTGTGCTGGCTCCTCCCCTCTATGCCCCTCCTACTAGACTCAGTTTAGTAAAATGTGCCCAAGGAACCGGGTGCATCTCTCTGGAGCTCCAGAGAGTTTCCTTTAATTTTTGTTTTAGTTTATTATTTTCAGGTAGTTCTGGTTGGCAACCAGGCTACCTGCTTCGTGGGACTTAGAGGGGAAACCGATCCAACCTCCTGAGGGTTAATGGTTTGTAATCCCAGCTGACAGGACACTGAGCTCCTGAGGTGCTGATCACACATCGTTAGTATGTGTGCCCACGCCAGCAGCAAGCCGCCACCCTCTTACAGATGCCGAAGATCGAGGTGCTGTGCGTGTTACACCGGGGTCCTGGTTAGTGGGTCCCCGTTGCAGTTTGGCGGCAGGTCGTGTGGCGGTCACGAGCCATGAGCTGCAGTGCCCGCCGCTGACAAAACTGGCTCAGTGCTCACTGCTCCTTAGGGCTTGTCTGTGCTGTTATCTATATGAATTTTACGGGATCCGGTCTGAAGATCGACAGTGTCTAGGTCGACGATGTTTAGGTCGACCACTATAGGTCGACGCTCACTAGGTCGACAGGGTCAGAAGGTCGACAGGTCAAAACGTCGACATGAGTTTTTTTAAAAATAAAAAATCTTTTTTTTACTTTTTCATACTTAATGATCCACGTGGACTACGATTGGAACGGTAATCTGTACCGAGTGAAACGAGGCACCTTGCCCGAAGCATGGCGAGCGAAGCGAGGGGACACGGTGCATTAATTGGGGTTACCGATCACTCTACGAAGAAAACAACTACAAAAAACATTACAAACTCATGTCGACCTTTTGACCTGTCGACCGACCTGACCCTGTCGACCTAGTGACTGTCGACCTAGTGACTGTCGACCTATAGTGGTCGACCTAAACATTGTCAACCTAGAGATCTACACCCGAAATTTACACATGGTCAGTATAATAATGTGAGGGGCCGCACGCCATTGCAAGGGGCGGGGCTTCCCAGAGCTGGACCAGAGGCGGGATGGCGTCATTTCCTGCTGCTGCGGAACATCAAGGCTGCATGCACGCTGCTCCTCCACAGACCCACGCTGTTACAGGCTGTGTACCGGTACCAGGGGATCATAGCAGGGGGGAGCACTACAGCAGTAGGGCCGCTGCACTTTTATCAGGTTATACACATTATTTCACACGCTGTGTTCTGTGTGCTGGTCTCCGTTCCTCAGTGTCACTCCAGGGGCTCTCTAGGGTCTGTGTGGGGGTGTTTTCCAGTGAGCTGCGCTGTATTACAGTTGTGTCAAGATGTCTGTTGACATGGTTGTGTGTGCTGCTTGTAACTCTACCCCTTCATCAGTGGGGTCCCTCATGTGTGAGCAATGTTCCTTATCTCCTCAGGGACACAGTTCACAGGCACCTGACTGGCTTGATACCTTTAAAGCATGATTCAGAATGTTAATTCAGATTTAGCTGCAGCTAAAAAGGAGAGACAGGTGTTAAAACATTGTCTATTGATTGTATTGCAAAAGCAGCAGATAACAGAAAGGCTTTTCAGCCCCCTCTGTTGGTTTCACATAAACGCTCACTGCCACAGGTGCTCAAGTCTGATTCTGATCCGCCCGATGTGGATGATGATATGGATGAGGACAGCTCTCTTTTTCTCTAGGGGTGGAGGCCCTCATTTTTGCGGTAAGAGAGGTTCTTCACATTACAGATCAGGAGTCAGAACCAGATGAGGAGTTGGGCTTTAATGTAAGACCAAAGACCTCAGCAACTTTTCCTGTGTCTAAACAGTTAAACTCCCTGGCCAGGGAAGCATGATTAAACCCTGATAAGAAATGTAAAATTCCTCAGAGGTTTTTAGCTACCTTTCCCCTCCCAGCTGAGGAAGGTATGGAAAAACCCCCGTCAGTGGATATGTCTGGGTCCAGACTGTCTAAGAAATTGGTACTGCCGGTGCCAGAGGGTATATCCCTAAAAGAGCCGGTTGACCACTCTCAAGGCAATTTATTTGGCAGCGGGTGTAGCACAGTGCCCCACAATAGTTTGTCGATGGATTTCCAGGGCAATGGTCAAGTGGTCCGATAATATTATTAATGGATTACACAAACTGGGTCAGTACTGTACTGCAAAACATACAGGTTGCTGCAAATTTTATGAGCGAGGCTATAAAGGAATTGTGTAAGATAAATGGCTGTACTACTGCTATGGCAGTTTCGGCATGCAGAGCTCTGTGGTTGCGTCAATGGTCAGGGGATGCTGATTCCTAAAAGGGTGTAGAAAATCTTCCCTTTACAGGTGATGCCTTGCTTGGGGACAAATTAAATAAATGGCTTTCCCAGGCAATGGCAGGTAATTCTACCTATCTGCCGTCGGCTGCGCCACCTGCTTTCCCAGGCAATGGCGGGTAAGTCTACCTATCTGCCATTGTCTGCTCCACCCTCCTTGCAGTCCTTTCGTGTGGCAAGGTTCAGAGGCAGGGGCCGGGGAGTCTCCACCACTCCGAGAGGATCTTGTGGTAAGTCCCGTAAACCTGCAAATGCTGCCACCCTGGACCAGACCACTGGATTCCCTGCCGCTAAGCCTTCCACGTGACGGTTATCCCCAGCAGCAAGGCAACTTTTAGGTGGGTGCTTGCCTTCAACACTTTGCACGCGTGTGGGCGAAGTCCTGCCGGGATCCTTGGGTGAGGGATCTCATTTCCCAGGGATACCGGCTGGAATTTCAAGCACTTCCTCCTCACAGATTTTTCAAATCGGGCTTACCAATTCTGCCCGCTGCAAAAGTTACCTTGCAAGAGGCCATACAAAAACTTTTGCGGACAGGTGTGGTGGTTCCAGTACCTCCTCCATTACATAAACGGGGGTTTTACTCCAGTCTTTTTGTTGTTCCAAAACCGAACGGTTCGGTGCAACCTATCTTAAACCTGAAGTCTCTAGACCCGTATCTGCGGGTGTTAAAATTCAAGATGGAATCCCTGCGGGCAGTGCTGTCTGGTCTGGAGGAGGGGGAATTCTTGGTATCCCTAGATGTCAAGGATGCTTACCTACATATTCCCATGTGGCCCCCTCATCAGGCTTCCCTCAGGTTCGCCATCTTGGACGACCATTTCCAGTTTCAGGCCTTGCCCTTTGGCCCATCCACAGCTCCAAGGGTCTTCACCAAAGTCATGGTGGAGATGAGGCTGCCGCTGTGCAGGATGGGAGTCAACATAGTCCCTTACTTGGACAATATCCTGATAAAGACTATGTTCAGGGAGCGTCTATTGCACAGCATCGATCTGACGACTCGCTTACGGATCATGGGTGAATCCTAACCTTCCAGTAATCTCACCTGGAACCGACCCAATGTCTCCAATTCCTGGGAATGATACTGGGTACAGTGTCTCAAAAGGTGTGTCTTCCGATGGAAAAGGCCTTGGCTATCCAGGCTTTGGTCCGCTCAGTACTCCGTGCTCGCATGGTGTCCATACATCTTTGCATACGTTTGCTGTGCAAGATGGTTGCTGCTTACGAGGCAATCCAATACGGCAGATTTCATGGCAGGCCATTTCAGCTGGATCTGCTGGACAAATGGTCGGGGTCTCACCTTCACATGCATCAGGAGGTGAACTCTTCTCCGAAAGCCCGGATTTCTCTATTATGGTGGCAACAAGTTCCTCACCTGGTAGAAGGCAGGATTTTCAATATCCAATCATGGATTCTACTGTCGACAGATGCCAGCCTCCGTAGTTGGGGGGGCTGTGACCCAAGGGGCCCAGTTCCAGGGGATATGGTCAAGTCAGGAATCTCATCTGCCGATAAACATCCTGGAACTCAGGGCAATTTACAATGCCCTTCTGCAAGCTTCCCATCTCCTGAGGAATCGGGCGATCCAGGTTCAATCGGACAAAGCCACGGCGGTGGCGTACATAAACCAACAAGGGGGAACAAGAAGCAGAGCAGCGATGCGAGAAGTGTCACATGCCTCCTCTGGGCGGAGGTCAATGCAAGGGCCATCTCAGCCATATTCATGGAGTGGACAACTGGGATGCGGACTTCCTCAGCAGACACGACCTCCATCAGGGGGAATGGGGCCTACATCATCCCTAGGTATTTCAACAGTTAATTCACCGGTGGGGCTGTCCGCAGATAGATCTGATGGCTTCTCGTCTCAACAAGAAGCTATGCCATTACTGTTCCAGATTGAGGGATCCGCAGGCTGTAGCAGTGGGCACGCTGACGTCGCTTTTGACGTACCAGTTTGTGTACCTGTTCCCTCCTCTACCGCTAATCCCAAGGGTTCTAAATTGACTAAAAGGAAAAGCGTTCAAGCAATTCTAATTGCCCCTGATTGGCCTTGACGGGCATGGTACTTTGGCCTCCTAACCATGGCTCTGGAAGATCCCTGGCCTCTACCGCTCCAAAAGGATCTTCTTCAACAAGGTCCGTTTGTCTATCCAGACTTACAGCGGCTACGTTTGACGGCTTGGAAATTGAGAGGGAGATTCTAGCATGAAAAGGTATTCCCTCCCGGGTTATTTCTACCATGGTCCAAGCCAGGAAGATGGTGACATCAAAACATTATCATCGTATCTGGAAAAAGTATGTTCCTGGTGTGAAAGTAGAAAGGTGTCTCCCGTGGAATTTAGAATTGGTTGTTTATACTTTTCCTACACGCGGGAGTGGATATGGGCCTACGTTTAGGCTCCATTAAAGTCCAGATTTCGGTACTCTCTATTTTCTTCCAGAAACAACTTGCCATGTTGCCGGAAGTACAAACTTTCCTAAAAGGAGTTCTTCATATGCAACCGCCCTTCGTACCTCCCACGGCTCCATGGGATCTCAATGTGGTTCTGTCCTTTCTTCACTCGGATTGGTTTGAATCCTTACATAGTGTGGAGTTAAAATTTCTCACCTGGAAAACGCTGATGTTATTGACCTTGACACCTGCAAGACGTGTCTCTGAATTGGGAGCCTTATCCTGAATAGCCCTTATTTGGTTTTTCATGAAGACAGGGCGGAACTCAGGACCCGTCCTTCATGTCTATCAACCCATTGTGGTTCCAGTGTTGTCTGACGCTTCCATTGGGCCAGAGTCCTTGTATGGTGAGGGCTTTGAAGATTTATGTCAAAAGGACGGCTCGTCATCGGAAATATGATTCGCTGTTTGTCCTTTATGATGCCACCAAGATTGGTCGTCCGGCTTCCAAGCAATCCATTGCTCGTTGGCCCAGGTTGACCATTCAACAGGCTAATACTTCAGAGACTCTGCCTTTGCCGACATCTATTCAGGCCCACTACGGACTACGAGAAAAGGAATTACTGGTAGGTATTAAATTCCTTTTTCTCTCACGTCCTAGAGGATGCTGGGGTCCATATTAGTACCATGGGGTATAGACAGGTCCACCAGGAGCCATTGGCACCTTAAGAGTTTAACAGTGTGGGCTGGCTTCTCGCTCTATGCCCCTCCTACCAGACTCAGTTTAGAAAATGTGCCCGGAGGAGCCGGTCACAGCTAGGGGAGCTCTGCTGAACTTCTTTAGTAAAGTTTATTTTAGATTTTTTATTTTATTTTACAGGGAGGCTACTGGCAACAGCCTCCCTGCATCGAGGGATTGAGGGGGGGGGGGGGCAGTGTATGCCCTGCGGGGTCTGAGCCACTGTCTCCGCTGACTGGACACTGAGCTCCAGAGGGGATAAATCGCTCCCCGCCGCAGGGGAACGCTCAACGCGGTAGCATGCCGCCACTACCTTGCAGAGCTGAAGTGTGGCGAGTGAGTCATCGGCTCCCTAACAAGCAGGGAGCTGATGTGAAGATGGCAGCTACAGGGTAGGAGCGCCGTACTGACTGCGCTCCGGGGGCTCAGCGGTACAATGTGCGGCGCTGTGAGGGGCACCCTGAGCCGGCACCTTAACCCTACACTGACCAGAAAGCCTGTCAAGGTCCTCGGATCTCAGCCAGCACTAAATCCTCAGGCCAGTATAATCTTGGAAGAGCGAGAAGACAGCGTTATTAAGGGGGCGGAGCTTCTCAGCGGACCCAGCAGCATTCAGCGCCATTTTCCTGCCTGCAGACACGCTGCCAGGTGAAGAGCAGTCCCTCCAGAGCACCTCCAGCTATCTGTACGGTACCAGGGGGTTGTAGAAGGGAGGGGGGGGGGGCTGTATATGGACTGTGTCACCTATTAAGGGACACAGTCAGCGCTGGTTAAGGGTCTCCCTATACCTATATAGCGCTCTGTGTGGGTTGGCTACAATCTCTGTCTCTCTCTGCCGTTTTTGGGGGGGAAACTCTGTCTACCCTGTCCACTGTGGGGTGTGCAAGCAAACATGTCTAGGGACTCTGTCTCATATGCTGCAGAGGATATCTCTTCTCAGGAAGAGCCCATCCCATGTAATCAGGATTGCACTGTTGTAGCGCAGATGCCGGCTATGGAACCGGAGTGGTTAGCCTCTCT
Source organism: Pseudophryne corroboree (assembly GCF_028390025.1). Taxonomy (NCBI): domain Eukaryota; kingdom Metazoa; phylum Chordata; class Amphibia; order Anura; family Myobatrachidae; genus Pseudophryne; species Pseudophryne corroboree. The sequence continues at coordinate 40,652,844 of NC_086446.1, read as the reverse complement.
TATGGGGACTATTTTCTCAGATTTCTGAAAGGGTTGCTAGGACTGAAACTGCAACTCAGGTGTTACAGACCTCGATGGCTCTATGGCCCGGTCCTCTTCCCTCGGGGTCCCCTGCGGTACATTCTCATAAACGTGATCTTGCCCACATTACGCAAGATGACACTGATACCGATTCTGACCCAGCAGACGGTGATGGGGATGTATCGAGGGGGACGGCATCACTTGCTAAGGGGGTGCAGTTGATGATTGAGGCCATGCTGGATGTGTTGAATATTGCTGACACCCCTCCTGAGCAGTATGAGGAGGCTTTTTTCACAGACAGTAAGAAAGCCCCGCTCACCTTCCCTGCATCTAAGGAATTAATTGCTATATTTGAAAAATCCTGGGAAAACCCGGAGAAAAAATTCCAGATCCCTAAAAGGGTTCTGGTTGCTTTTCCCTTCCCGGAGGAAGATAGAAAAAAATGGGAGACACCGCCTATAGTTGACGTGTCTGTCTCCAGACTGTCAAAGCAGGTGATCTTACCTGTCCCGGGATCCACCGCGTTGAAAGACCCGGAAGATCGCAAGGTTGATGCTACGCTCAAATCCATTTACACGGCTACGAGGGCGATCCTGCGGCCCACTATTGCCTGTGCATGGATTTCAAAAGCAATAGCAAAGTGGTCAATCACTGTGCAGGAGGACTTGACTACGATGGATAAAGGTGATGTTGATTTGTTTTTACGTAACATGCAGGGTTCCTGGTAGAATCTATGAAGGATCTGGGTTCCATGGCTGCGGGGATCTCCGCCATGTCTATCTCGGCTTGCAGGGGTCTCTGGCTGCGCCAATGGTCTGCAGACACGGAATCCAGAAAAAGTGTGGAGAACCTACCCTATACAGGTCAGGCTCTTTTTGGGGAGGTGCTGGATGTGTGGATGTGTGAAATCCTCAGCTGCACCGGCTACGAAGAAACCTTTTACTCCCAACACGTGACAGTCCTTTCAGCCCGCTAGGACTGGAAAGAACAAACCCTCTCACACCTTCTTTAGAGGTGGTCGAGCCAAATCCAAGAAACCAGGACCAGAAGCCTGCTTCTGGTGCCTCAAAATCTGCAGCATGACGGTGGACCGCCCAGCCTCGACATTTCAGCCACATCTGGATGTCGTCCGGCCTACATTCCTAGGTACTGGATATTGTGTCCCAGGGGTACAGGCTGGAGTTTCAAACTCTTCCACCTCACCGATTCTTCAAGTCAGGCTTGCCGGCAGACAGGGAAATCCTTCTGGACGCCATAAAAAAATGGGTAATGTCAGAAGTCATTGTTCCAGTTCCGCCTCATCAGCTGAACAAGGTTACTATTCGAACCTTTTTGTGGTACCGAAACCGGATGGTTCGGTCAGGCCAATTTTGAACTTGAAGTCGCTGAACCCTTATCTGAAGGAGTTCAAGTTCAAAATGGAGTCTCTGAGAGCGGTGATCTCAGGTCTGGACATCAAGGATGCATACCTCCACATTCCGATTTGGTCATCGCATCAGGCTTATCTCAGGTTTGCACTGTTAGACAATCACTATCAGTTTCAAGCACTGCCATTCGGTCTTTCCACAGCACCGAGGGTCTTCACCAAGGTGATGGCAGAGCCTATGGTTCTCTGCAAGCAGGGGGTGAACATAATTCCATATCTGGATGATCTGCTGATCAAGGCGTCGTCCAGGTAGAAGTTGTTATGGTCCATTGCTCTCACAACGCATCTGCTCAGTGAGCAGGGTTGGATCCTGAACCTTCCCAAGTCTCATCTGGAGCCGACAAGGAGGCTGTCTTTCCTGGGGATGATCCTCGACATAGAGGTGCAGAGGGTGTTTCTCCCGGTGGAGAAAGCGTTGGTGATACAGTCAATGGTTCGGGATGTCTTGAAGCCTACCCGGGTATCGGTTCATCAGTGCATCAGCCTTCTGGTGAAGATGGTTGACTCCTACGAGGCTCTGCAGTACAGAAGGTTTCATGCTCGGTCCTTTCAACTGGATCTCCTGGACGACTGGTCGGGATCTCACCTACACAGAGGATACATCTGTCGCCGAAAGCAAGGATTTCACTCCTCTGGTGGCTGCAGCTGCGTCACCTTCTGAAGAGCCGAAGGTTCGGGGTTCAGGACTAGATCCTTCTAACCACGGATGCAAGTCTCAGAGGTTGGGGAGCAGTCACTCAAGGGGAAACCTTCCAAGGGAGGTGGTCAAGTCAGGAATCCCTTCTTCCAATAAACATCATGGAGCTAAGAGCTGTGTACAACGGCCTTCTTCAAGCAGCACACCTTCTACAGGATCGGGCTGTTCAGGTGCAGTCGGACAACGTGACCACAGTGGCCTACATAAACCGATAAGGCGGAACGAAGAGCATGGCTGCAATGTCAGAGGTGGCAAGAATCCTCCTCTGTGCAGAAAGACACGCGGTGACAATGTCGGCAGTCTTCATTCTGGGAATGGACAACTGGGAAGCAGACTTCCTCAGCAGACACGATCTCCATCCAGGAGAAATGGGCCTCCACCCGGAGGTGTTCGAGGAGGTAACCGGTTGGCGGGGGGTTCCTCATATAGACATGATGGCCTCCCGCCTCAACAAGAAGCTGCGGAGGTACTGTTTCGGGTCGAGAGACCCACAAGCAGTGGCAGTGGATGAACTGGTAACACCGTGGGTGTTCCCGTCAGTGTATGTGTTCCCTCCACTTCCTCTCATTCCAAGAGTTCTACAACTTGTAAGAAGAACAAAGGTTCTGGCAATCCTCATTGCTCCGGACTGACCAAGGAGGGCTTGGTACGCGGACCTGCTGGATCTACTGCTGGAAGATCCAAGGCCTCTGCCTCTTCGGGAGGATCTTCTAATACAGGGGCCGTTTGCTTATCAGGACTTACCACGTCTACGTTTGATGGCAAGGTGGTTGAGCGCCAGATCTTAGCTCGGAAGAGTATTCATAGCGCAGTTATTCCTACCCTTATACAGGCTAGGAAGGGGGTAATGTCTAAACATTACCATAACATTTGGAATAAATGTGTCTTGGTGTGAATGCAAGAAGTTTCCTGTGGTGGAGTTTCAACTTGGAAGTTTTCTCCTGTTCCTGCAAGCAGGTGTGAATATCGGCCTGAGATTGGGATCCCTCAAGGTCCAGATTTCGGCTTTATCCATTTTCTTCCAGAAACAATTGGCTGCCCTCCCTGAGGTTCAGACCTTTTTGAAAGGGGTTCTGCACATCCAGCCTCCCTTTGTGGCGCCGACGGCACCCTGGGATTTGGATGTGGTGTTGCACCTACTGCATTCAGATTGGTTTGAGCCTCTACAGGATGTTGAGGTCAGTTTTCTCACGTGGAAGGCTGTCACTTTGTTGGCCTTAGCTTCTGCGCGACGTGTGTCGGAATTGGGGGCTTTGTCCTGTAAAAGTCCCTATTTGGTCTTCCATGAAGATAGGGCAGAACTCGGGACACATTAACAGTTCCTTCCTAAGGTTGTGTCGGCTTTTCATATCAACCAACCTTTCTCATACGCCCTAGAGGATGCTGGGGTCCTCTGCATGACCATGGGGTATAGACTGTTCCGCAGGAGCCATGGGCACTCTTAAGACTTTTCAATGGGTGTGAAATGGCTCCTCCCTCTATGCCCCTCCTCCAGACCTCAGTTTTAGAAATGTACCCAGGCAGACTGGATGCACTCCAAGGGAGCTCTACTGAGCTTTTCTGAAAATACTTATGTTAGGTTTTTTATTTTCAGGGAGAACTGCTGGCAACAGTCTCCCTACTTCGTGGGACTGAGGGGGCAGAAGTAGGAACCAACTTCCTGAAGAGTTTCATGGCTCTGCTTCTGGTGACAGGACACCATTAGCTCCTGAAGGGTACTGAACGCTAGCCGTGTCTAGATGCTCACTCCCACAGCACGCCGTTACCCCCCTCACAGAGCCAGAAGTCAGAAGACAGGTGAGTGTAAGAAGATACATCTTCAATCAAGTAAAGTGACGGCTGAGGTACAGCGAGGCTGGCGGGAGCGCAGCGCGCCATTGCTGCCCACACACACAAGCACTCAAGGGGGGGGGGGCGCCCTGGGCAGCAAAATATCTATATAAACTGGCTAAAAGGGGTATATATCGTTTTAGAAAAGAAGAATGGCTAAAAGGGGGCATAAGATGCCCAGGCACAGCCCTACCCCTGCCAGTATAAATATTATAAAAACTCTCTGAGGTAAAAATGCGCCTTTGCGGGGGCGGAGCTTCTTCCTCAGGCAGCCAGCACACTGCTCAGCGCCATTTTCTCTCTCTCTCTCTCCTCTGCAGAGACATCGCTGGTTGTCCTCCACTTCTGACTACAAGTATCAGGGTGCAAAACAGAGGGGGGGGCACAAGCGAATTTGGTGCTTTACAAGTGTGTTTACTGTGTAAAACAGCGCTGCATGTCAGTGGGCATTTTGTGTTCACAGGCATTATATACTGGCGCTGGGGTTGTGAACTGGCTGCTCCTAAACTCTGTGCCTCTGACAGATTTTACTGTGGTCTGTCTCCTATAAGTCCCAGTGTGTGTGTTGTGCACGTGTGTAAGACATGTCAGAGGCAGGGAGTTCTTCCCCAGAGGAAGCCATTTTAGGGACACAGAGTTGTAATGTGGTGGCGCTGCTGGCACACCAAGAGCCTACATGGGTGAAAGAAATACGTGACAGTATGCATCATATCAATAGGAGGTTAGATAAGTCTGAATCTCATGCAGAATGCTGGAGAAAGTCTGTGGAAGATGTGATTTTTCAGGGTTCTGTTCTTCCACCCGCAGGCGACTCCTCTGGGTCACATAAGAGACCGTTTACAAATATTGTAAATACGGATACCGACACGGACACTGATTCCTGTGTCGACGATAGTGACTCCAGGGAAATAGATCATAAATTGGCGAAAAATATACAATATATGATTGTGGCTATAAGAGAAGTTCTGGAGGTTACTGAATCCACTCCTGTACCTCAGGAGAAGGCCTATTTCTCTGATGTCATAGTGGATGCTGGGAACTCCGTAAGGACCATGGGGAATAGCGGCTCCGCAGGAGACTTGGCACAACTAAAGAAAGCTTTAGGACTACCTGGTGTGCACTGGCTCCTCCCACTATGACCCTCCTCCAGACCTCAGTTAGAATCTTGTGCCCGGCTGAGCTGGTTGCACACTAGGGGCTCTCCTGAGCTCCTAGAAAGAAAGTATATTTAGGTTTTTTATTTTACAGTAAGATCTGCTGGCAACAGACTGACTGCAGCGAGGGACTAAGGGGAGAAGAAGCGAACCTACCTAACTGGTGGTAGTTTGGGCTTCTTAGGCTACTGGACACCATTAACTCCAGAGGGATCGACCGCAGGACCCGACCTTGATGTTCGTTCCCGGAGCCGCGCCGCCGTCCCCCTTACAGAGCCAGAAGCATGAAGATTGTCCGGAAAATCTGCGGCAGAAGACTTCGGTCTTCACCAAGGTAGCGCACAGCACTGCAGCTGTGCGCCATTGCTCCTCATGTACACCTCACACTCCGGTCACTGATGGGTGCAGGGCGCTGGGGGGGGGCGCCCTGAGGGCAATATTACACACCTTGGCTGGCAAATCTACACCATATATAGTCCCAGAGGCTTATATAGGTGTAAATTAATACCCCTGCCAGAGTTTCAAAAACGCGGGAGAAGTCAGCCGAAAAATGGGCATGGCTATCTCCCTCAGCACACTGGCGCCATTTCTCCCTCACAGCTCCGCTGGAAGGAAGCTCCCTGGCTCTCCCCTGCAGTATACAAGTACAGAAGGGTAAAAAAAAGAGGGGGGGGGGCACTAAATTTAGGCGCAGTATATATATATATATATATATATATATATATACATATATACATAGCAGCTATAAGGGGATATAATTCAGTTAGTCCCTGTATTATATAGCGCTCTGGTGTGTGCTGGCATACTCTCTCTGTCTCTCCAAAGGGCTTTGTGGGGTCCTGTCCTCTGTCAGAGCATTCCCTGTGTGTGTGCGGTGTGTCGGTACGGCTGTGTCGACATGTTTGATGAGGAGGCTTATGTGGAGGCGGAGCAGATGCCTATAAATGTGATGTCACACCATACGTGGGCGGACACCTGAGTGGATGGACTTATGGAAGGAATTACGTGAAAGTGTCGACTCCTTACATAAAAAATTTGACATGCCAAATGCGGGACAGCCGGCTTCTCAGCTCGTGCCTGCCCAGGCGTCTCAAAAGCCATCAGGGGCTCTAAAACGCCCGCTACCTCAGATGGCAGACACAGATGTCGACACGGATACTGATACCAGTGTCGACGACGAAGAGACTAATGTAATGTCCAATAGGGCCACTCGTTACATGATTGAGGCAATGAAAAATGTATTACACATTTCTGATATTACCCCAGGTAACACAAAAAAGGGTATTATGTTTGGGGAGAAAAAACTACCAGTGGTTTTTCCCCCTTCTGAAGAATGAAATGAAGTGTGTGAAGAAGCGTGGGCTTTTCCCTATAAAAAAATTGGTAATTTCTAATAGGTTACTAATGGCGTACCCTTTCCCGCCAGAGGATAGGTCACGTTGGGAGACACCCCCTAGGGTGGATAAAGCACTCACACGCTTGTCAAAGAAGGTAGCACTACCGTCTCCGGATACAGCCGCCCTAAAGGAGCCTGCTGATAGAAAGCAGGAGGCTATCCTGAAGTCTGTATATACACACTCAGGCATTATACTGAGACCAGCTATTGCTTCAGCATGGATGTGCAGTGCTGCAGCTGCGTGGTCAGACTCCCTGTCGGAAAATATTGAGACCCTAGACAGAGACACTATATTGCTAACCATAGAGCATATAAAAGACGCAGTCTTATACATGAGAGATGCACAGAGGGATATCTGCCGGCTGGCATCTAAAATAAGTGCAATGTCCATTTCTAGTAAAAAGATTACTGTTAAAATAGTGCGCTGTTAACAACACAGTATATTGCAGCGGATAGACACACAAAGAGTAATCACCCACTACTCCTAAAAACAAACAGTAAAGAAAGAAGTGTGCTTAGTCTCCGCGCACCACTGTTTGAGACATGTAAACCCTTCACCTTAGTATAACAAGATAATAAATACTAAGCTTATAATATCCAAGTTCTTTTATCGATGTTTTGTTCCACAATGAACAACTTTTGAAGATTTCTTCTGTTCCAAAAGTCACGTTTATCTGGAAAGACTGTGTTCCAAACCAATGAAAAATAAGGAATTTGATCGCATATCAATATCCAATATCTCATCTAAGGTACAGCAAAGCAGCTCACTGACGTCTCCAGAAAGCCTCCAAGATTTAACAACCGCCTCAAAGTAAAAAATGAGACAATGATCGTGCAGTATTAAAAACAAGGCAAATCGTTTTAATTAAGTTGCACTTACACAAAGATAAATTAAAATTCGCATATATAAGCCCAATGGCACATCAGGACACAGCAATACAGCTCACAAACGTTTGCAGATGGTTTCCGAGAGGTAATGGCGGTCTCAATGCCGGTATTTGAAATCGCCAGTGCTCAAGGTAGTAAGCAGCGTCCTCAGGTGTCCACCAGGTATAAAATCCACAGCCACACTTAACGCGTTTCGGATCACATATGATCCTTCATCAGAAGTGTGGAAAGAGTCCATAGTATGGTCTTTTTATAGACCTCCTAATTACAAAATTAGTAAAACGTGTGACAAACAATTTAGATGCACCTCCTTCCGGCGGATCTTCCTCCAACCGGAAGTTGCGTGTGCGTTCCAGCGTTAGTTCATATCGTGAATAAAAAGGTCAGGAATAACTTGTAGTAATACCTAACAACATATTACATGATTCTAAAAGACAAAACACTAGTGTGCAATACGGCAAAATCACAGAAAAACACACGGGATCGTCTCATTGTACATAGCGTCTATGCGGATGTGACGCAACCAGGATATCCGGTATGCGTTCCAGCGCCGGTTTGCGTTCCATCATCGTTTTCTTCCATCATGACTATTACTTCTTTTGAGGAAATTATTTTGCGTAAGCGATAATGCGCATCCCGGCGCTGGCTCATCTCACACAGGAAAACCATCCAGTCAAACATATTCTAGGATACAAAAAATATACATATATATATATAAGAGTTTTAACACATAAAAATCCTAACATAAATAAATCCATAAAAAGAAACATGCTCCATATACCAAGAGTGAGGGACAGAAAGATATAGCCACGTGATTTTAAACAAGGAAACATCCAAGATCGAAGTCGCTATTCATACCCTTTGGAGCTAAAGTTTTTAATTGGTAAATCCATCGGGTTTCTGCCATTGCCAATCTCTTATCCATATCCCTAGTTCTAGATTTCGGTAATATTAATTCTATTCCATAAAAAGTTTTTATATGACATTCATTTTTTCCATGATATTTTTTAAAATGGACAGGGACAGTGTGTGTCTCAAGTCCTTTTCTAATGTTGTATATGTGTTCTGCTAACCTCGTTTTTAATGCCCGCGAGGTCCGCCCCACATATCTAAGTCCACAAGTACATTCGAACACATACACAACATTCCTAGAATTGCTGGAAATAAACTGATTTATGGGATATGTTTTTCCATCTACTACAAATTCTTTGAATTTATTTACATTGCTTTTTACTGTTCTACACATTAGACAGCACCCGCAACGGTGAAAGCCTTTCGTACGTATACTTTGACGTATATCAGTTTCCAGGCTACTTTTCACCAATTTATCTTTTAGTGTCGGGGCTCTTCTGTAGATAAACGACGGGTATTTAGGTATATATTCACCAAGAATAGGATCTTGCAACAGGAGCTTCCAATTAGCTTTAAATATTTTTTCCACATTTTTATAGCTATTACTATATTTGCTAATAAATGCCCATTGGTATTTGTCATTTTTCTCTTCCTTCTCAATACTGGTAGTTTTCAACAGATCTTCTCTCTCCACCTTAGAGATTCTCTCTCTAGCTTTTTCAATGGTGGATGTAGTGTACCCCTTTCTAGAGAAACGTTCTGATACTTCATCCAATTGGTTCTCACATACAGTAGCATCACTACAGTTTCGCTTCACCCTTGTGAACTGGCCGAAGGGTATACCCTCTAACCAATTCACATGATGAAGACTTGATCTTTCTATATAATTATTAGAGTCCGTAGGTTTACGGTAAATTTTAGTTTTTAGGATGCCACTTTCACTGTAAATACATAAATCAAGAAAATGTATTTGCACTTTACTATATTCAAATGTAAATTTGATTGATAAATTATTTACATTCAATCCATCTTGAAAGGAAAGAAGAGATTCTTCATCGCCTGTCCATATAAATAGGACATCGTCGATGAAGCGTTGCCAGGATACTAGGCCCGCCCCTAGCACGCCACCCATCCATATCTGTTGTTCTTCCCAATGGGCCATAAACAAATTGGCGTAGCTAGGGGCGAACCTAGTACCCATCGCTGTCCCAACGATTTGCAAATAAAAGGTTCCATCGAATACAAAATAATTATTATTCAGGATAAATTCTATCCCTTCTAATATAAATTCCTTCAATGGTTCAGTAAGGTCACTTTTTTCTAAGAAGAAGGAAACTGCTCTTAAACCCTCTTCCTTATGTATTATTGTATATAATGTACTTACATCGGCACTACACAAGAAAGAATTGCTACCCCAAGGGAGATCTTTTAATTTACATAAGACATCCCCAGTGTCTTTGAGGTACGCCCTTGTTGATCGAACCAATGGTTGGAGGTGATGATCTATTAAGGCAGATAGATTAGAAGTAATACTATCACAACCAGAGACGATCGGGCGTCCTGGGGGATTCTGACTGTCCTTATGTACCTTGGGTAAGGTGTAAATCGTCGGAATCGTGGGATTTTTAACATTTATAAAATCCATTTCTTTTTGTGTGATAACCTTTCTCTCTAATGCCTTTTTTGTAAGTTCCAGAAGTTCCTTTTCTATCCTATTAGTCGGATCACCTTTTAGTCTTCTATAGGTTATCCCGTCATTAAGTTGTCTCAATACTTCCTCTATATATTTACTTTTGTCCATTAGGACAACCCCCCCACCCTTATCAGCTGGTTTTATTATTAATTCAGAATCATCTCTCAATGATCTTACTGCTTGAAATTCTTTTTTAGTCAAATTAAGCTTTCTATTATCTTTCCCCTTAGCCTTTTTAAATGATTGTTCAATTTCACTACAAACTATTTTATTGAAACTTTCTATTTGGCTACCTTTAAAAAAGGTGGGGTAAAAGGTAGAGGGGGGTTTAAATTGCGACTTATCATTTGCTACGGGTATATTCTCCCCAGGTGTTTCCTTCTCCTTATTGATGAAAAATCTTTTAATCGTTATTTTTCGGATAAACTTTTGTACATCAATAAAGACGTCAAAAGGGTTGGGTTCATAAGATGGTGCAAATTTTAGCCCCTTTTTTAGGACTTTTTCCTCATTAGTATCTAGAACCCTTGAGCTTAAATTGAAGATTTTTACATCCTCCTCACATATTGTTTCCAATGGTTCTATAGGAATAACAGATGCCCTTTTTTTGGCCAAATATCTCTCTTTCTTTTTACTCTTATTCCCTGCTCTTTTTCCTCTGAATCTCTTTTTAATATTTTTTACCTTGTTCTTCTTGGAGTTCTCGCATCCCAGTTTAAATGGGCCGAGTGTGATTCAGTGTTCACATTTGAAAAAGAACGATCTTCATCACCCACTAGAGGGAGTCCCATAAACCTATTTGAGGTATAAACCTCTCTTAGTGGTACATCAGGGTAAGTTTTTCGTGTATTCCACCTAGAATATTGATCTCTCTCCCACTTTGGACGATACCTATTCTCATTAGATGGATAATTATTTCTTGATTGCCGAAAATTCCCAGATTCAATCAAATCGTGGGTGTGGTTAGAGCCATAGTCCCACCTTTTATTTTGTATTGGTTTTCTTTGGGGCGGGGCATTTTTTCTCCATTTTGGGGTTTTATCTACGGGTACATTATTCACAGGTACTTCCTGTATTTTAATTGTACCTGTGTCCCTCAGGTATTTTTTATGTTTTTTTTCCCTCAGTTCTTTGGTATTTTTATTGATTTTTTTCAAAAGTTCTTTTTCAGCATTTCTGAAATCTTCTAACTCTTTATATGGGGTAACTAGTGACTGTAATACATTAATTTCCTCATTTAATGTTGATAATGTACTCTTTCTTTCTCTAGTAATGAGATCTATTAATGATAAAGAACATTTGTTCAAAATCGAATCCCATTCTTTTTGGAAAGAGTCATCACCAGTGCTAAAGGAGGGTGTTTTATTAATTTTCAATCCTTTTGGCACCAACTGTTCAGCTTGATATTTCTCTAAAGTAACTATGATCCTTCATCAGAAGTGTGGAAAGAGTCCATAGTATGGTCTTTTTATAGACCTCCTAATTACAAAATTAGTAAAACGTGTGACAAACAATTTATGATGAAGGATCATATGTGATCCGAAACGCGTTAAGTGTGGCTGTGGATTTTATACCTGGTGGACACCTGAGGACGCTGCTTACTACCTTGAGCACTGGCGATTTCAAATACCGGCATTGAGACCGCCATTACCTCTCGGAAACCATCTGCAAACGTTTGTGAGCTGTATTGCTGTGTCCTGATGTGCCATTGGGCTTATATATGCGAATTTTAATTTATCTTTGTGTAAGTGCAACTTAATTAAAACGATTTGCCTTGTTTTTAATACTGCACGATCATTGTCTCATTTTTTACTTTGAGGCGGTTGTTAAATCTTGGAGGCTTTCTGGAGACGTCAGTGAGCTGCTTTGCTGTACCTTAGATGAGATATTGGATATTGATATGCGATCAAATTCCTTATTTTTCATTGGTTTGGAACACAGTCTTTCCAGATAAACGTGACTTTTGGAACAGAAGAAATCTTCAAAAGTTGTTCATTGTGGAACAAAACATCGATAAAAGAACTTGGATATTATAAGCTTAGTATTTATTATCTTGTTATACTAAGGTGAAGGGTTTACATGTCTCAAACAGTGGTGCGCGGAGACTAAGCACACTTCTTTCTTTACTGTTTGTTTTTAGGAGTAGTGGGTGATTACTCTTTGTGTGTCTATCCGCTGCAATATACTGTGTTGTTAACAGTGCACTATTTTAACAGTAATCTTTTTACTATTGTTGATTCATTCATCCATATCTGTTATTTGGTGCTGCAGGCATGTTTACATTCAGAGAAAACCGTAAAGACCTGATTTTCTCAACCTTTTCTAAAACTAATGATATCATTGAAGTATGTGATGATGACTTAGACAGTGTTTTTAAGAAATTAGAGACTCTAATGCTTAGAGAAAATAGATTGTGGTGGGAACTAGTTACTTTAGAGAAATATCAAGCTGAACAGTTGGTGCCAAAAGGATTGAAAATTAATAAAACACCCTCCTTTAGCACTGGTGATGACTCTTTCCAAAAAGAATGGGATTCGATTTTGAACAAATGTTCTTTATCATTAATAGATCTCATTACTAGAGAAAGAAAGAGTACATTATCAACATTAAATGAGGAAATTAATGTATTACAGTCACTAGTTACCCCATATAAAGAGTTAGAAGATTTCAGAAATGCTGAAAAAGAACTTTTGAAAAAAATCAATAAAAATACCAAAGAACTGAGGGGAAAAAAACATAAAAAATACCTGAGGGACACAGGTACAATTAAAATACAGGAAGTACCTGTGAATAATGTACCCGTAGATAAAACCCCAAAATGGAGAAAAAATGCCCCGCCCCAAAGAAAACCAATACAAAATAAAAGGTGGGACTATGGCTCTAACCACACCCACGATTTGATTGAATCTGGGAATTTTCGGCAATCAAGAAATAATTATCCATCTAATGAGAATAGGTATCGTCCAAAGTGGGAGAGAGATCAATATTCTAGGTGGAATACACGAAAAACTTACCCTGATGTACCACTAAGAGAGGTTTATACCTCAAATAGGTTTATGGGACTCCCTCTAGTGGGTGATGAAGATCGTTCTTTTTCAAATGTGAACACTGAATCACACTCGGCCCATTTAAACTGGGATGCGAGAACTCCAAGAAGAACAAGGTAAAAAATATTAAAAAGAGATTCAGAGGAAAAAGAGCAGGGAATAAGAGTAAAAAGAAAGAGAGATATTTGGCCAAAAAAAGGGCATCTGTTATTCCTATAGAACCATTGGAAACAATATGTGAGGAGGATGTAAAAATCTTCAATTTAAGCTCAAGGGTTCTAGATACTAATGAGGAAAAAGTCCTAAAAAAGGGGCTAAAATTTGCACCATCTTATGAACCCAACCCTTTTGACGTCTTTATTGATGTACAAAAGTTTATCCGAAAAATAACGATTAAAAGATTTTTCATCAATAAGGAGAAGGAAACACCTGGGGAGAATATACCCGTAGCAAATGATAAGTCGCAATTTAAACCCCCCTCTACCTTTTACCCCACCTTTTTTAAAGGTAGCCAAATAGAAAGTTTCAATAAAATAGTTTGTAGTGAAATTGAACAATCATTTAAAAAGGCTAAGGGGAAAGATAATAGAAAGCTTAATTTGACTAAAAAAGAATTTCAAGCAGTAAGATCATTGAGAGATGATTCTGAATTAATAATAAAACCAGCTGATAAGGGTGGGGGGGTTGTCCTAATGGACAAAAGTAAATATATAGAGGAAGTATTGAGACAACTTAATGACGGGATAACCTATAGAAGACTAAAAGGTGATCCGACTAATAGGATAGAAAAGGAACTTCTGGAACTTACAAAAAAGGCATTAGAGAGAAAGGTTATCACACAAAAAGAAATGGATTTTATAAATGTTAAAAATCCCACGATTCCGACGATTTACACCTTACCCAAGGTACATAAGGACAGTCAGAATCCCCCAGGACGCCCGATCGTCTCTGGTTGTGATAGTATTACTTCTAATCTATCTGCCTTAATAGATTATCACCTCCAACCATTGGTTCGATCAACAAGGGCGTACCTCAAAGACACTGGGGATGTCTTATGTAAATTAAAAGATCTCCCTTGGGGTAGCAATTCTTTCTTGTGTAGTGCCGATGTAAGTACATTATATACAATAATACATAAGGAAGAGGGTTTAAGAGCAGTTTCCTTCTTCTTAGAAAAAAGTGACCTTACTGAACCATTGAAGGAATTTATATTAGAAGGGATAGAATTTATCCTGAATAATAATTATTTTGTATTCGATGGAACCTTTTATTTGCAAATCGTTGGGACAGCGATGGGTACTAGGTTCGCCCCTAGCTACGCCAATTTGTTTATGGCCCATTGGGAAGAACAACAGATATGGATGGGTGGCGTGCTAGGGGCGGGCCTAGTATCCTGGCAACGCTTCATCGACGATGTCCTATTTATATGGACAGGCGATGAAGAATCTCTTCTTTCCTTTCAAGATGGATTGAATGTAAATAATTTATCAATCAAATTTACATTTGAATATAGTAAAGTGCAAATACATTTTCTTGATTTATGTATTTACAGTGAAAGTGGCATCCTAAAAACTAAAATTTACCGTAAACCTACGGACTCTAATAATTATATAGAAAGATCAAGTCTTCATCATGTGAATTGGTTAGAGGGTATACCCTTCGGCCAGTTCACAAGGGTGAAGCGAAACTGTAGTGATGCTACTGTATGTGAGAACCAATTGGATGAAGTATCAGAACGTTTCTCTAGAAAGGGGTACACTACATCCACCATTGAAAAAGCTAGAGAGAGAATCTCTAAGGTGGAGAGAGAAGATCTGTTGAAAACTACCAGTATTGAGAAGGAAGAGAAAAATGACAAATACCAATGGGCATTTATTAGCAAATATAGTAATAGCTATAAAAATGTGGAAAAAATATTTAAAGCTAATTGGAAGCTCCTGTTGCAAGATCCTATTCTTGGTGAATATATACCTAAATACCCGTCGTTTATCTACAGAAGAGCCCCGACACTAAAAGATAAATTGGTGAAAAGTAGCCTGGAAACTGATATACGTCAAAGTATACGTACGAAAGGCTTTCACCGTTGCGGGTGCTGTCTAATGTGTAGAACAGTAAAAAGCAATGTAAATAAATTCAAAGAATTTGTAGTAGATGGAAAAACATATCCCATAAATCAGTTTATTTCCTGCAATTCTAGGAATGTTGTGTATGTGTTCGAATGTACTTGTGGACTTAGATATGTGGGGCGGACCTCGCGGGCATTAAAAACGAGGTTAGCAGAACACATATACAACATTAGAAAAGGACTTGAGACACACACTGTCCCTGTCCATTTTAAAAAATATCATGGAAAAAATGAATGTCATATAAAAACTTTTTATGGAATAGAATTAATATTACCGAAATCTAGAACTAGGGATATGGATAAGAGATTGGCAATGGCAGAAACCCGATGGATTTACCAATTAAAAACTTTAGCTCCAAAGGGTATGAATAGCGACTTCGATCTTGGATGTTTCCTTGTTTAAAATCACGTGGCTATATCTTTCTGTCCCTCACTCTTGGTATATGGAGCATGTTTCTTTTTATGGATTTATTTATGTTAGGATTTTTATGTGTTAAAACTCTTATATATATATATATGTATATTTTTTGTATCCTAGAATATGTTTGACTGGATGGTTTTCCTGTGTGAGATGAGCCAGCGCCGGGATGCGCATTATCGCTTACGCAAAATAATTTCCTCAAAAGAAGTAATAGTCATGATGGAAGAAAACGATGATGGAACGCAAACCGGCGCTGGAACGCATACCGGATATCCTGGTTGCGTCACATCCGCATAGACGCTATGTACAATGAGACGATCCCGTGTGTTTTTCTGTGATTTTGCCGTATTGCACACTAGTGTTTTGTCTTTTAGAATCATGTAATATGTTGTTAGGTATTACTACAAGTTATTCCTGACCTTTTTATTCACGATATGAACTAACGCTGGAACGCACACGCAACTTCCGGTTGGAGGAAGATCTGCCGGAAGGAGGTGCATCTAAATTGTTTGTCACACGTTTTACTAATTTTGTAATTAGGAGGTCTATAAAAAGACCATACTATGGACTCTTTCCACACTTCTGATGAAGGATCATATGTGATCCGAAACGCGTTAAGTGTGGCTGTGGATTTTATACCTGGTGGACACCTGAGGACGCTGCTTACTACCTTGAGCACTGGCGATTTCAAATACCGGCATTGAGACCGCCATTACCTCTCGGAAACCATCTGCAAACGTTTGTGAGCTGTATTGCTGTGTCCTGATGTGCCATTGGGCTTATATATGCGAATTTTAATTTATCTTTGTGTAAGTGCAACTTAATTAAAACGATTTGCCTTGTTTTTAATACTGCACGATCATTGTCTCATTTTTTACTTTGAGGCGGTTGTTAAATCTTGGAGGCTTTCTGGAGACGTCAGTGAGCTGCTTTGCTGTACCTTAGATGAGATATTGGATATTGATATGCGATCAAATTCCTTATTTTTCATTGGTTTGGAACACAGTCTTTCCAGATAAACGTGACTTTTGGAACAGAAGAAATCTTCAAAAGTTGTTCATTGTGGAACAAAACATCGATAAAAGAACTTGGATATTATAAGCTTAGTATTTATTATCTTGTTATACTAAGGTGAAGGGTTTACATGTCTCAAACAGTGGTGCGCGGAGACTAAGCACACTTCTTTCTTCAATGTCCATTTCTGCCAGGAGAGGCTTATGGACTCGGCAGTGGACAGGGGATGCAGATTCTAAAAGGCACATGGAAGTTTTGCCTTATAAGGGTGAGGAATTATTCAGGGATGGTCTCTCAGACCTGGTTTCCACAGCAACAGCTGGGAAGTCAGCATTTTTGCCCCATGTTCCCTCACAGCCTAAGAAAGCACCGTATTATCAGGTACAGTCCTTTCGGCCCCAGAAAAGCAGGCGGGGAAAAGGCGGGTCCTTTCTGCCCAGAGGTAGGGGGAAAAAGCTGCAACAAACAGCCGGTTCCCAGGAGCAAAGGTCCTCCCCCGCTTCCTCCAAGTCCGCCGCATGACGGTGGGGCTCCACAGGTGGAGCCAGGTACGGTGGGGGGGCCGCCTCAAAAATGTCAGCGATCAGTGGGCTTGCTCACAGTTAGATCCCTGGATCCTTCAAGTAGTATCTCAGGGGTACAAGCTAGAATTCGAGACGTCACCCCCCCGCCGTCCTCAAATCTGCCTTGCCGACAACTCCCTCAGGCAGGGAGGCTGTGCTGGAGGCAATTCACAAGCTGTATTCCCAGCAGGTGATAGTCAAGGTGCCCCTACTTCAACAAGGACGGGGTTACTATTCCACAATGTTTGTGGTACCGAAACCGGACGGTTCGGTGAGACCCATTTTAAATTTGAAATCCTTGAACACATATATAAAAAAATTCAAGTTCAAGATGGAATCGCTCAGGGCGGTTATTGCAAGCCTGGACGAGGGGGATTACATGGTGATCCTGGACATCAAGGATGCTTACCTGCATGTCCTCATTTACCATCCTCACCAGGAGTACCTCAGATTTGTGGTACAGGATTGTCATTACCAATTCCAGACGCTGCCGTTTGGGCTGTCCACGGCACCGAGGGTATTTACCAAGGTAATGGCCGAAATGATGATACTCCTTCGAAAAAAGGGAGTTTTAATTATCCCGTACTTGGACAATTTCCTGATAAAGGCGAGGTCCAAGGAGCAGTTGTTGGTCGGGGTAGCACTATCTCGGGAAGTGCTACTACAGCATGGTTGGATTCTAAACATTCCAAAGTCACAGCTGGTTCCTACGACACGTCTACTGTTCCTGGGGATGGTTCTGGACACAGACCAGAAAAAAGTGTTTCTCCCGGAGGAGAAAGCCAAGGAGCTGTCATCTCTAGTCAGAGGCCTCCTGAAACCAAAACAGGTATTGGTGCATCACTGCACGCGAGTCCTGGGAAAAATGGTAGCTTCCTACGAAGCAATTCCTTTCGACAGGTTCCATGCAAGAACTTTTCAGTGGGACCTGTTGGACAAGTGGTCCAGATCGCATCGGCTGATAACCCTGTCTCCAAGGACCAGGGTATCTCTGCTGTGGTGGCTGCAGAGTGCTCATCTTCAAGAGGGCCGCAGATTCGGCATACAGGATTGGGTCCTGGTGACCACCGATGCCAGCCTTCGAGGCTGGGGGGCAGTCACACAGGGAAGAAACTTCCAAGGACT
The DNA here is from genome assembly GCF_028390025.1 of Pseudophryne corroboree. Lineage (NCBI taxonomy): Eukaryota > Metazoa > Chordata > Amphibia > Anura > Myobatrachidae > Pseudophryne > Pseudophryne corroboree. The sequence goes on along the minus strand of NC_086446.1, from coordinate 40,634,592 downwards.
TTGGTCAAGTCAGGAGACTTCCCTACACATAAATATTCTGGAACTGAGTGCCATTTACAATGCCCTAAGTCATACACCCGGGAGAGTGGGGATTTCATCCAGAAGTCTTCCAACTGATTGTAAACCGTTGGGAAAGGCCACAGGTGGACATGATGGCGTCCCGCCTAAACAAAAAGCTAGAAAGATATTGCCCCAGGTCAAGGGACCCTCAGGCGATAGCTGTGGACGCTCTAGTGACACCGTGGGTGTACCAGTCGGTTTATGTGTTCCCTCCTCTACCTCTCATACCAAAGGTACTGAGAATAATAAGAAGACGAGGAGTAAGAACGATACTCGTGGTTCCGGATTGGCCAAGAAGAGCTTGGTACCCAGAACTTCAAGAAATGATATCAGAGGACCCATGGCCTCTGCCGCTCAGACAGGATCTGCTACAGCAGGGGCCCTGTCTGTTCCAAGACTTGCCGCGGCTGCGTTTGACGGCATGGCGGTTGAACACCGGATCCTAAAAGAAAACGGCATTCCGGAGGAAGTTATTCCTACGCTGATGAAAGCTAGGAAAGAAGTAACCGCAAACCATTATCACCGCAATTTGGCGAAAATATGTTGCGTGGTGTGAGGCCAGGAAGGCCCCAACAGAGGAATTTCAGCTGGGTCGATTTCTGCACTTCCTACAGTCAGGAGTGACTATGGGCCTAAAATTGGGTTCCATTAAGGTCCAGATTTCGGCTCTGTCGATTTTCTTCCAGAAAGAACTGGCTTCACTGCCTGAAGTTCAGACTTTTGTAAAGGGAGTGCTGCATATTCAGCCCCCTTTTGTGCCTCCAGTGGCACCTTGGGATCTCAACGTAGTGTTGGATTTTCTAAAATCACATTGGTTTGAACCACTTAAAACCGTGGATCTAAAAAATCTCACGTGGAAGGTGGTCATGCTATTGGCCTTGGCTTCGGCCAGGCGTGTGTCAGAATTGGCGGCTTTGTCGTGTAAAAGCCCTTATCTGATTTTCCATATGGATAGGACAGAATTGAGGACTCGTCCACAGTTTCTCCCTAAGGTGGTATCAGCTTTTCATTTGAACCAACCTATTGTGGTGCCTGCGGCTACTAGTGACTTGGAGGATTCCAAGTTACTGGACGTAGTCAGGGCCTTGAAAATGTATGTTTCCAGGACGGCTGGAGTCAGGAAAACTGACTCGCTATTTATCCTGTATGCACCCAACAAGGTGGGTGCTCCTGCTTCAAAGCAGACTATTGCTCGCTGGATTTGTAGCACAATTCAGCTGGCGCATTCTGCGGCTGGACTGCCGCATCCTAAATCTGTAAAAGCCTATTCCACAAGGAAGGTGGGCTCTTCTTGGGCGGCTGCCCGAGGGGTCTCGGCTTTACAACTTTGCCGAGCTGCTACTTGGTCAGGGGCAAACACGTTTGCAAAATTCTACAAATTTGATACCCTGGCTGAGGAGGACCTTGAGTTCTCTCATTTGGTGCTGCAGAGTCATCCGCAGCATCCACTAGGACGTCAGAGAAAATAAGATTTTACTCACCGGTAAATCTATTTCTCGTAGTCCGTAGTGGATGCTGGGCGCCCATCCCAAGTGCGGATTGTCTGCAATACTTGTATATAGTTATTGCCTAACTAAAGGGTTATTGTTATGAGCCATCTGTTGAGAGGCTCAGTTATAGTTCATACTGTTAACTGGGTATAGTATCACAAGTTATACGGTGTGATTGGTGTGGCTGGTATGAGTCTTACCTGGGATTCAAAATCCTTCCTTATTGTGTCAGCTCTTCCGGGCACAGTATCCTAACTGAGGTCTGGAGGAGGGTCATAGTGGGAGGAGCCAGTGCACACCAGGTAGTCCTAAAGCTTTCTTTAGTTGTGCCCAGTCTCCTGCGGAGCCGCTATTCCCCATGGTCCTTACGGAGTTCCCAGCATCCACTACGGACTACGAGAAATAGATTTACCGGTGAGTAAAATCTTATTTTCTATAAAGAAAAGAAATATAAGTTTCCTTTCCCTCCTTCCCACAAGCTAAATACTCTCTTTGAAGGGGTGTGGGTGAATCCAGAAAATAAATTTTGTATTCCCAAGAGGATTCAGATGGCTTATCCTTTCCCTACAGAGGACAGGAAAAAGTGTGAGTCACCCCCAGTGTTAGACAGTGCACTGTCCAGGTTGACAACGAAGTCATTCTCCCTGCACCTGGGACGGCTTCACTAAAGGAGTCGGCAGAACGCAAAATGGAAACTACATTAAAATCCATTTATGTTGCCAATGGTACGCTGCTCAGGTCCACAATTGCTTGCGCGTGGGTGAGTCGCGCTATTGAAAAATGGTCAGAAAGCTTGTCATCCGAAATTGACACGATTGATAAAGATGAGATACTCCTTAAGTTAGGGAATATCAAAGATGCTGCCGCATACATGCTAGAAGCGATGAAAGATATTGGACTCTTGGGTTCAACAGCTGCTACCATGGCAGTATCGGCTCGACGGGCGTTGTGGATTCGCCAGTGAAACACGGATGCAGATTCCAAAAAGAATATGGAGGCTGTCCCGTATAAAGGTGAGGCCATATTTGGTGATAGACTGAATGCGTTAGTCTCAGCGGCTACCGCAGGTAAGTCGACTTTTTTTGCCTTCTGCTCCTGCACCAGCAAAAAAGACATATCACTCTCACACGCAGTCCTTTCGGCCCAATAAATACAAAAAGGCCAAAGGTTCTCTCTTCTTTGCAGGTAAGGGAAGGGGAAAGAAGTCCTCCACGACTTCAGGATCCCAGGAGCAGAAGCCAATCCCTACTTCTGCCAAATCTACAGCATGACGCTGGGGCTCCCTTGCGGCAGGCCGCTCGGGTGGGGGCACGTCTCAAACTGTTCAGCCAACGTTGGGTTCAGTCTGGACTGGACCCCCGGGTTTTGCAGATAGTATCCCAGGGGTACAAGCTGGAGTTTCAAGACCTTCCCCCATGCCAATTTTTCAAATCGACCATGCCAGTTTCTCTTCCAGAACGAGAGGCAGTAACAGCGGCAATTCAAAAATTATGTCAGGATCAGGTCATAGTCCTGGTAACTTTGTCACAGCAAGGGGAGGGGTTTTATTCAAGCCTCTTTGTAGTTCCGAAGCCGGACGGCTCGGTCAGACCGATTCTAAACCTAAAAAAATCTGAATCTCTACTTGAAACGGTTCAAGTTCAAGATGGAATCACTCAGGACAGTGATTTCCAGTCTGGAGGAGGGGGTTTACATGGTGTCAGTGGACATAAAGGATGCTTACCTGCATGTTCCCATTTATCCTCTTCACCAGGCTTATCTGAGATTTGCGGTTCAGGATTGCCATTACCAGTTCCAGACGTTGCCTTTCGGTCTCTCCACGGCGCCAAGGGTATTCACCAAGGTGATGGCTGAGATGATGCTCCTCCTTCGTCAAAAAGGAGTCCATATCATTCCTTATCTGGACGATATCCTGATAAAGGCGAGATCCAGGGAACAGTTGCTACAGAACGTCACGCTCTCCCTGTCCATACTCCAACAACACGGTTGGATCAGAAATTTTCCAAAGTCACAGTTGCAGCCGACGACAAGATTGTCTTTTCTCGGGATGATTCTGGACACAGAAGTTCAGAGAGTATTTTTTCCGGTGGAAAAGGCTCTGGAAATCCAGAAAATGGTAAAACAGATATTGAAACCGAGTGTGTCGATCAATCAGTGCATTCGGTTGTTGGGGAAGATGGCGGCCTACGAGGCCATACAGTTTTTTAGGTTCCATGCCAGGGTATTCCAGTGGGACCTGTTGGACAAGTGGTCGGGATCCCACCTACAGATGCATCGGAAGATAGTCCTGTCTACAAAAGCCGGGATTTCGCTCCCTTGGTAGCTACACAGCTCGCAACTACTAGGGGGACACAGGTTCGGGATTCAGGACTGGCTCCTGGTAACCACGGATGCAAGTCTCCGAGGCTGGGGAGCTGTCACTCAGGGGGAAAGCTTCCAAGGAAAATGGTCAAGTCTGGAAACCTGCCTTCACATAAATGTGGTGGAATTGAGAGCCATTTACAATGGCCTTCAACAAGCGGTACATCTTCTTCAAGATCATCCCGTGCAGATCCAGTCGGACAATGTAACAGCAGTCTCGTACATAAACTGTCAAGGCGGAACGAAAAGCAGAGCGGCAATGGCAGAGGTGACGAAGATCCTCCTCTGGGCAGAAAGACATGTAAAGGCTCTGTCTGCAATTTTCATTTCGGGAGTAGACAACTGGGAAGCAGACTTCCTCAGCAGACACGATCTCCATCCAGGAGAGTGGGGCATCCACCAAGAAGTCTTCGCAGAGGTGACAAGTCTTTGGACGTGATGGCGTCACGCCTCAACAAGAAGCTTCGGAGGTATTGTGCCAGGTCAAGGGACCCTCAGGCAGTAGCGGTGGACGCCCTGGTGACACCATGGGTGTTTCAGTCGGTCTATGTGTTTCCTCCTCTTCCTCTCATCTCAAAAATACTGAGGATCATAAGACGAAAAAGAGTGCAGACAATACTCATTGTTCCAGATTGGCCTCGAAGGGCCTGTTCAGATCTTCAGGAAATGCTCAGAGAAGATCCGTGGCCTCTTCCTCTCAGGGAAGACCTGTTGCAGCAGGGGGCCCTGCGTGTTCCAAGACTTACCGCGGTTACGTTTGACGGCATGGTGGTTGAACACAAAATCCTAGCGGGGAAGGGTATTCCGGAGGAAGTCATTCCTACTCTGATAAAGGCTAGGAAGGAGGTGACGGCGAAACATTATCACCGTATCTGGAGGAAGTATGTATCTTGTTGTGAAGCCAAGAATGCTCCTATGAAAGATTTCCATCTGGGCCTTTTTTCTCCACTTTCTACAGACGAGTGGATATGGGCCTAAAGTTAGGCTCCATTAAGGTACAGATTTCGGCCCTATCAATTTTCTTTCAGAAGGAATTGGCTTCTCTCCCAGAAGTCCAGACTTTTGTAAAGAGAGTGCTGCATATCCAACCTCCTTTTGTGCCCCCAGTGGCACCATGGGACCTTAACGTGGTGTTACAGTTCCTAAAATCTCACTGGTTTGAGCCTCTTCAAACAGTTGACTTTAAATTTCTCACTTGGAAGGTGGTCATGCTGTTGGCCTTGGCATCTGCAAGGCGGGTGTCAGAATTGGCGGCTTTGTCTCACAAGAGCCCCTATCAGATTTTCCATGTGGATAGAGCAGAATTGAGGACTCACCCTCAATTTTCGCTTAAGGTGGTTTCATCTTTTCATATGAACCAACCCATTGTGGTGCCTGTGGCTACGGGTGACTTGGAGGATTCCAAGTCCCTTGATGTGGTCAGGGCCTTAAAGATTTATGTAGCCAGGACGGCTCGGGTTAGAAAAACAGAGGCACTGTTTGTCCTGTATGCAGCCAACATGGTTGACGCTCCTGCTTCTAAACAGACTATTGCTCGCTGGATCTGTAACACGATTCAGCAGGCTCATTCTACAGCTGGATTGCCGTTACCAAATTCGGTAAAGGCCCATTCCACTAGGAAGGTGGGCTCTTCTTGGGCGGCTGCCCGAGGCGTCTCGGCATTACAGCTTTGCCGAGCGGCGACTTGGTCAGGTTCAAACACTTGCTAAATTCCACAAGTTTGATACCTTGGCTGAGGAGCCCGTCTATACCCCATGGTCTTTACGGAGTCCCCAGCATTCTCTACGGACTAGGTTAAAAAGATTTACCGGTAGGTTTAAAATCTTATTTTCCCCTCTGACGACAGGGAGAAATGGGTGTCGTCTCCCAATGTGGACAAGGCTCTATCCCGATTGTCCAAAAAGGTGGCGCTTCCGTCTCCTGACATGGCTGCCCTCAAGGATCCTGCGGATCGCAAGCAGGAGACGACATTAAAGGCCATTTATGTCACTACGGGTGCGCTCCTCAGGCCTGCTGTGGCGTCAGCGTGGATGAGTAGTGCTATTGCTAAGTGGGCTGATAATTTGGCATCTGACATGGATACCCTTGATAAGGATAACATTCTTTTGACTATTGGTTATATCAAGGACGCTGCAGATTACCTAAAGGATGCTGCGATGGATATTGGCCTCTTGGGATCAAGAGCCAATGCCATGGCGGTCTCGGCCAGGAGGGCGCTGGGTCTTGTTTGGTGATGGCCTTGCTGACCTGGTGTCTACCGCTACTGCGGGTAAGTCATCTTTTCTTCCTTATGTTCCCAGACAACAGAAAAAGGCGCCCCATTATCAGATGCAGTCCTTTCGGCTTTTAAATACAAAAAAGGAAAGGGCTCGTCCTTCCTCGCTTCAAAGGGTAGAGGAAGGGGAACACCTGCCGTGTCAGGCACCCATGACCAAAAGTCCTCCCCCGCCTCTACCAAGTCCACCGCATGATGCTGGGGCTCCCCTGCGGGAGTCCGTGCCGGTGGGGGGCCGTCTCAAAAATAAAAATTCTTCAGTCAGGTCTGGTTTCAATCGGTCCTGGATCCTTGGGTCTTAGACATAGTGTCCCAAGGTTACAAACTGGAGTTTCAAGTCGGCCTTGCCAGTTTCTCTTCCAGAAAGGGAACTGGTAATTGCTGCGATACAAAAGCTGTGTCAACAGAGGGTCGTTGTGCCGGTTCCCCCGTCCCAACGGGGGGAAGGGTTCTATTCGAGCCTCTTTCTCGTGCCGAAGCCGGACGGATCGGTCAGACCGATTCCAAACCTAAAATCCCTCAATCCATACTTGAAAACTTTCAAGTACAAAATTGGATCGAGCTGTGATCTCCAGCCTAGAAGGGGGGAATTTTATGGCGTCAGTCGACATAAAGGATGCCTACTTACATGTCCCGATATATCCTCCTCATCAGGCCTTCCTAAGATTTGCGGTGCAGGATTGTCATTACCAATTTCAGACGTTGCCGTTTGGGCTTTCCACGGCCCCAAGGGTTTTCACCAAGGTAATTGCGGAAATTATGGTACTCCTTCGCAAGCAGGGGGTCATAATTATCCCGTACTTGGACGTTCTCCTGATAAAGGCGAAATCAAAGGAAAAGTTGCTAAGAAATGTGGAACTCTCCCTGTCGGTTCTGCGAAATAACGGTTGGATTCTAAATTTGCCAAAGTCTCAGTTGATTCCCGACAACTCGGCTGCCCTTCTTGGGCATGATCCTAGACACGGAACTACAGAGAGTATTTCTTCTGGCGGACAAAGCTCTGGAAATACAGACCATGGTCAAGGAGCTTCTGAGACCGCCAAGAGTATCGATTCATCAATGCACTCGAGTGCTAGGGAAGATGGTTGCGGCTTACGAAGCCATTCCGTTTGGCAGGTTTCATGCCCGGGTGTTTCAGTGGGATCTGCTGAACAAATGGTCCGGGTCTCACCGCACATGCACCGGAAAATAAGTCTATCTTCCAGGACCAGGATTTCTCTCCTGTGGTGGGCTGCAAGATTCTCACCTTCTAGAGCAGGCATTCCCAACCGCGGTCCTCAAGGCACACCAACAGTGCAGGTTTTAGTGATATCCAGGCTGAAGCACAGATGGTTAAATCAAAATAACTGAGCTTCTAATTTAGTCACCTGTGCTGAAGCCTGGATATCACTAAAACCTGCACTGTTGGTGTGCCTTGAGGACCGTGGTTGGGAAAGCCTGTTCTAGAGGGACGCCGATTCGGAAATCCAGGACTGGGTTCTGCTGACCACAGATGCAAATCTCCGAGGCTGGGGTGCATTCACACAATGAAGAAGTTTCCAGGGAAAATGGTCAAGCCAGGAATCTTGTCTCCACATAAATGTTCTCGAGTTAAGAGCCATTTACAACGGCCTCCTGCAAGCGAAGAACCTTCTTCAGGGTCTCCCTGGACAACATAACAGCGGTGGCGTACGTAAACCGCCAAGGCGGAACAAAGAGCAGGGTGGCAATGGCGGAGGCCACAAGAGTTCTCTGCTGGGCGGAACAGCATGTGAGCGCACTGTCAGCAGTCTTCCTTCCGGGCGTGGACAACTGGGAAGCAGACTTCCTCAGCAGACACGATCTCCATGCAGGAGAGTGGGCCCTTCATCAAGAGGTATTTGCAGAAGTGACAAGGAGTTGGGGAATTCCTCAAATAGACATGATGGCGTCTCGCCTCAACAAGAGGCTTCCGAAGTATTGTTCCAGGTCGAGGGACCCCCAAGCCAGTGCAGTGAATAGTGGTAACTCAGTGGGTGTTTCAGTCGGTGTATGTGTTCCGACCTCTTCCTCTCATTCCAAGAGTGTTGAAGATTTTAAGATGAACAAGGGTTCAGGCAATACTTGTCGTTCCAGATTGGCCAAGGAGTGCCTGGTATCCGGATCTTCGGGAGTTACTAGTAGAAGATCCTTGGTCCTTCCTCTAAGAGAGGACCTGTTACTGCAGGAGCCCTGTGTGTTTCCGGACTTACCGCGGCTGCGTTTAACGGCGTGGAGGTTGAACGCCAAATCATAGCTCGGAAAGGTATTCCCGGGGAGGTCATCCCCACTCTCCTTTAGGCTAGGAAGGAGGTCACAGCAAAACATTATCACTGTATTTGGAGAAAATATGTGTCGGGGTGTGAAAGCAAAACAGCTCCTGCGGAGGTGTTTCACTTGGGTCGTTTCCTCCACTTTTTGCAGGCAGGCGTGGATGCAGGCCTGAAATTGGGTTCCATCAAAGTCCAGATTTCGGCTTTATCTATTTTCTTTCAAAAAGAATTGGCTGCCCTTCCTGAGGTTCAGACGTTTGTGAAGGGAGTGCTGCATATCCATCCTCCATTTGTGGCACCGTGGGATCTTGAAGTAGTGTTACAGTTTCTTATGTCTCACTGGTTTGAACCTTTAAGAAAGGTTGAGTTAAAGTTTATCACTTGGAAAGTGGTCATGCTTTTGGCTTTGGCGTCTGCCAGACGAGTGTCTCACAAGAGCCCATATTTGATTTTTCATGTGGATAGAGCAGAATTGAGGACTCGCCAACAATTTCTGCCGAAGGTGGTTTCTTCGTTTCACATAAATCAACCTATTGTGGTACCTGTGGCAGTCCCAAAATCTCTTGATGTCGTAAGAGCTTTGAAAATTGATGTCGCCAGAATGGCGCTTGTTAGGAAAACGGAAGCTCTGTTTGTCCTGTATGCTTCCAACAAGATTGGAAATCCTGCTTCCAAGCAGACTATTGCACGCTGGATTTGTAATGCGATTCAGCACGCTCATTCTTCGGCTGGGTTGCCATTGCCGAAGTCAGTAAAGGCCCATTCTACCAGGAAGGTGGGCTCTTCTTGGGTGACTGCCCGAGGGGTCTTGGCACTTCAACTTTGCCGAGCAGCTACGTGGTTGGGTTCAAACACTTTTGCTAAGTTCTATAAGTTTGATACCCTGGCTGAGGAGGACCTCATGTTTGCTCAATCGGTGCTGCAGAGTCGTCCGCACTTTCCCGCCCAGTCTGGAGCTTTGGTATAGACCCCATGGTTGTTTTCGGTTACACAAAGGTTGTGTATCAGTTAGATTCAGCTTGTTGCTGTTGTTGGTTCATACTGTTATCTGGTATTCCTGCTAATCCAGTTGTACGGTGTGTTTGTGGTGTGACTTGGTATGTCTCTCGCCCTTAGTTTAACAAAAATCCTTTCCTCGAAATGTCTCTCTCCTGGGCACAGTTCCTATAACTGAGGTCTGGAGGAGGGGCATAGAGGGAGGAGCCAGTTCACACCCAGTCAAAGTCTTTTTAGTGTGCCCATGTCTCCTGCGGATCCCTTCTATACCCCATAATCCTTTTGGAGTCCCCAGCATCCTCTACGGACTAGGAGAAAAGGATTTACCGGTAGGTATTAAAATCCTATTTTCCATCTGCGTATTGTTCGAAAAGAGAAGTTCCTCCAAAAGTAGATGCACATGTACTGCGACTTGTGCATAAGTCTGCTTTACCACTGTCATCTACCTCACTAAATGATGTCACTGACAGAAGGGTAGATAGCTTCTTGAAAAATATATTTTCTCTCTTAGTAGCAGCGGTAAGACCTGCTATGGCTTCGGCCTGGATAGCAAAGGCAATGGGCGAATGGATAGAGGAACTAGAGAATGGCCTCTCTCCTAATAGGGAGCAAAAGTATCATTTGAGCCGATTGAGAAAAGCCGCCCAATATTTGGAAGAAGAAGCAATTGATATGGGTACAATTGCTTCTAAAGCTTCAGCCTTGACAGTAGCCGCTCGTAGAGCAGTTTGGCTACGTACCTGGAAAGCAGATGCTGAATCCAAGAAAGAATTGGAAGCATTGCCTTTCATTGGTAATATATTGTTTGGAAAACAATTGTCTGATATTCTAGAATAGGAAGCTGAATCAAAGAAGGTCAGATTTCCGGCTAGTTATAACCCTAAGACCAAGGGTTCGAAGTTTCGGCCATTTCGATGGCAAGGCAAAGCGAAAGCTAAAGAAGAGTCTAAGCAACCCCAGTCCAATAGATCGGCCGGGGGTAGGAAGCAATGGGCTAGTAGAAAGCCAGCTTCCAAGCCTGAACAGAAACCATCAGCCTGAAAGAGATGGGCCTCCGCCTGAAGGATTCCAGGGTTGGTGGCCGATTCCTTCATTTTGCACACATATGGCAAAAGTCGACAACAGATGCTTGGGTGCCGAAGGTGGTATCTCAGGGGTATGGGTTCCCATTCAGGAGGCAGCCTCCTCAAAGATTTTTTTGCACCGGCCCGTCTTGTATAGAGTCGAAGGCCAATGCCCTGCAAGAAGCAGTCCAAAAATTACTGCAGTCAGGTGTGATTGTCGCAGTACCTCCATTACAAAGGGGACAGGGGTTTTACTCCAATCTATTTCTGCTCCAGAAGCCAAATGGGTAATTTCAACCAATTCTCATTCTGAAAATGTTAAACAAATACATTTGGATCCCAAGGTTCCACATGGAGACATTACGCTCCATAATGTTGGCTATGGAACCGGGAGATTACATGGTATCTCTGGATGTACAGGATGCTTACCTACATGTGCCTATAGCACGGTCTCATCAGTGTTACCTCAGGTTTGCCATCCTTCAGGAACATTTTCAGTTCCAAGCCTTGCCCTTCGGCCTAGCAAAAGCACCCAGGGTGTTTACCAAAATTATGGTGGTGATGGCAGCTTATCTCCGCAAGCAGGGGATAAGAATATTCCCATACCTAGACGACCTGTTAATCCTAGCACATTCGCAGGAGTTACTTTAGAGAAATCTTCAACAGACAGTAGTTTGTTTACAGAGACACGGGTGGCTCATAAATTGGGAAAAGTCGTCTCTGAATCCGTCACAGTGGATTGTTCATTTGGGGGCCATATTGGATTCAGGTCTACAGAAAGTTCTCTTACCAGATAAAAAGATAGTCGAGGTGCAGGTCATGACTCAGGAAGCGTTGCACACCCAGACAATGTCAGTCCATGCAGCAATGCGACTGTTGGGTCTGATAGTATCAACCTTCGACATGGTGGAATATGCGCAATTCCACTCCAGACCTTACAGCACCTTATTCTGACCAAATGGAACGGAAATCATCAGACGTTGAAAAAGCAGATGATAAAGTTTCCAGTAAATGTAAAAAGGTCTCTAGCGTGGTGGCTACAGACAGACCATTTAAACAAGGGGAGACCCTTTTGGATAAAAGAATGGTAAGTCCTGACAACAGATGCCAGTCTGCAAGGCTGGGGGTGCGGTACTCGGAAGGTTTTGATTCCAGGGAAAATGGACCGTAAGGGAAAGTCGCCTGCCAATAAATCTGTTGGAAATAAGGGCCATTTATATGGCTCTAGTTCAGGCAAAGGACAGTCTGCAAGGAAGACCGGTCCAGATTCACTCAGACAATGCGACAGCAGTAGCGTACCTCAATCATCAGGGAGGAACTCACAGCAAGAGACTGATGGAGGAAGTAACTCCCATTCTAAGTAGGGCAGAACTCCATCTCCCAGCATTGTCAGCAGTGTTTGTCCCAGGTGTACTGAACTGGGAAGCGGATTTTCTCAGTCGACACACCATTCAGGAAACCAAATGGGCTTTACGCCCAGAAGTGTTTCAGACAATAGTGAACAGATGGGGTCTACCGGAGATAGATCTCATGGCGTCTCGTCTAAACAACAAAGTTCCGAGGTACGGATCAAGAACAAAGGATCCCGGAGCGGTCCTTGTAGACGCACTGTCAGTAGAATGGAAATTTCATCTGGCGTATCTGTTTCCTCCAATATTTCTGTTACCCAGAGTAGTGAGAAAAATAAAGCAAGCAAAGGGAGCCATAATTCTAATAGCTCCAGCTTGGCCAAGAAGGCATTGGTACATAGATCTACTGAGAATGTCCGTGGAAGCACCGATACTGCTCCCTCAACGTCCATATCTGCTAATGCAGGGTCCTTGTTGTCACAGTCATCTGGATCGTCTGTCTTTGACGGCGTGGCTATTAAAACCTCTATCTTAGAAGCTAGAGGATTTTCAAAACAAGTAATCCAAACTATGCTTAGAGCAAGAAAGCCTTCTTCAGCTCGTGTTTATCATCGAATATGGCAAGCCTATATTCATTGGTGTACTGAAAAAAGTTTGAATTCAAGATCTTTTAAAGTATCCAGGATTTTGGATTTCCTTTAAGCAGGATTGGATAAAGGTTTGAAAGTAGCTTCCTTGAGAGTTCAAGTATCAGCATTAACTTGTATGGTTTCAGCGAAAGATTGCTGATTACAGGATGTACGTACTTTCTTTCAGGGAGTTGTGCATATTCAACCTCCATTTGTTCCTACTGCAGCTCCCTGGGATTTGAATCTAGATCTTAAATTCCTCCAAGGACCTCCGTTTGAACCACTTAAGAGAGCAGAGCTTAAATGGTTAACGGCTAAAGTACTTTTTCTACTGGCAATGGTGTCAGCCAGAAGAGTGTCAGATTTAGGAGCATTATCGTGTAAGTCTCCTTTCCTAAGTTTTTTTCCAGATAAAGCAGTTCTCAGAACCAGATCTGGTTATCTTCCGAATGTGGTTTCAAAGTTTCACCTTAATGAAGAGATTGTAGTCCCAGCTTTTCAGGTATCGGGACTTTCTGCGGGAGAAGCGTCGCTGGACGTAGTCCGAGCATTAAGAATCTACATAGATCGTACTAGTGCCATCAGAAAAACAGATTCTCTCTTCATCCTCTACGGATTTCATAGAAGAGGATGGCCTGCTAGTAAACAGACGCTGGCAAGATGGCTCCGAATGGTAATATCAGAAGCTTATTCTCGTGCAGATCTCCCTACTCCGGCTAATGTCTCTGCTCACTCTACACGTAAGGTAGGTCCTTCATGGGCAGCACGACAGGGTGCTCCAGCAGAACAGAATTATAAGGCAGCCACATGGTCTTCCATGAACAGATTCATCAGACATTATGCCTTGCATACTTTTGCCTCTCATGACGCAGACTTCGGGCGAAAGGTCCTCCTGTGTAATCAGAAGCGTCCCCACCACTAAAACTGGTTTTGGGAATCCAAATGTTATCCTGTGTATAACCTGTGGACCCAGCCAGAGAAATAGACGTTATGGTAAGAACTTACCGTTGATAACGTAATTTCTCTTATGTCCACAGGTATCCACAGGGGTCCCACCCTGACGCACCTGATTTGAGGATCTTGACAATCACTAAACATCTTCCCTCTTGTATGGAAGGGTGTGCATGTGTTTTCTTATCGCCTAAATAGGTTTCTACCTGATGCTCCTGCCTAATCGCGGTGGAAAGAACTGATTTGACTGAGTCAGTGGGCGGGATTATAGTGTGAAGTCCCGATGCACCTGGGAGACCAGAAAGCTTGTGACCGTTTGGTGCCATTTCCGCTGTCGCTCCGGCATATCCCAATGTTATCTTGTGTATACCTGTGGACATAAGAGAAATTACGTTATCAACTGTAAGTTCTTACCGTATCGTCTTATTTTCCAGGTATTGCTTCACATTCAACCTCCTTTTGTTTCCCCCTAAAGCTCACTGGGATCTAGAATGAGTTCTCAGGGCACTTCAAGTTGCTCATTTTGAACCACTGTTTCGAGTGGATCTCAAATGGTTGACAGCTAAAGTTCTTTTCTCTTACATCCTAGAGGATGCTGGGGTCCATTTTAGTACCATGGGGTATAGATGGGTCCACTAGGAGCCATGGGCACTTTAAAAGTTTGATAGTGTGGGCTGGCTCCTCCCTCTATACCCCTCCTACCAGACCCAGTTTAGAAAAGGTGCCCGGAGGAGCTGGTCACAGCTAGGAGAGCTCTTAGAGGAGTTTTTCTAGTTTTTATTGTTTTCTGAGTTGTTCGGTCACAGGCAGGCTCCTGGCAACAGCCTCCCTGCTTTGTGGGACTTAAGGGGGGGAGTAGGAACCAACTCTAGAAGTTAATGGTTCTCTATCTCCGCTGACAGGACACTGAGCTCCTGACGGTGATGATCGCAAGCCCCCGAGGCGACCGCTCACTCCCGCAAGACGGCCGCCACCCCTTAACAGAGCCAGAAGAAAGAAGAGGTGGTGAGTATGATGCTGGCTGCCCGCTGCCAGCCTGGGTATCGGTTCATCAGTGCATTCGCCTTCTGGGGAAGATGGTAGCGTCTTACGAGGCTCTACAGTATGGAAGATTCCACGCACGGTTCTTCCAATTGGATCTCCTGGAAACGTGCACCAGCGGATATGCCTGTCGCCGAAAGCCAGGATTTTGCTCCTATGGTGGCTGCAAGCTTCTCACCTTCTCGATGGCCGCAGGTTCGGAATTCAGAATTGGATCCTTCTAACCACGGATGCAGTCTCAGAGGTTGGGGAGCAGTCACCCAAGGGGAAAACTTTCAAGGAAAGTGGTCAAGTCTGGAATCCATCCTTTCCGATAAACATTCTGGAACTGAGGGCCGTATACAACGGTCTTCTACATGCGGCACATCTTCTGCAAGATCGGGCCACTCAGGTTCAGTTGGACAATGCAACGGCAGTGTTCTACATAAAACGTCAAGGCGGAACGAAGAGCAGAGCGGCGATGTCAGAGGTGACAAGAATCCTCCTCTGGGCAGAAAAGCACGTGCTGGCGCTGTCAGCCATCTTCATTCTGGGAGTGGACAACTGGGAAGTGGACTTCGTCAGTAGACACGATCTCCATCCAGGAGAATGGGGCCTCCACCCGTAGGTGTTCGCAAAGGTAACAAGTCGTGGGGAGTTCCTCAGATAGACCTGATGGCCTCCCGCCTCAACAAAAAGCTTCGGAGGTACTGTTCCAGGTCGAGAGACCCACAAGCAGTGGTGGTGGATGCCTTGGTAACTCGTGTATGTGTTTCCTCCACTTCCACTTATTCCAAATGTTCTCAAACTAATAAAGAGAACAAGAGTTTAGGCAATCCTCATTGCTCTGAACTGGCGAAGACAGGCTTGGTACGTGGATCTCCTGGAATTACTGCTGGAGGATCCGAGGCCTCTTCCTCTTTGCGAGGACCTTCTCCTACAGGGGCCGTTCGCCTATCGAGACTTAACACGGCTACGTTTGATGGCATGGAGGTTGAACGCCTGATTTTAGCTCGGAAGGGTATTCCGAAGAAGGTCATCCCTACCCTGATCCAGGCTAGGAAGGGAGTAACGTCTAAACATTACCATTGGATTTTGAAGAAGTATGTGTCTTGGTGTGAATCCAAGAAGTTTCCTATGGTGGAGTTTCAACGGGACGGTTTCACCTCTTTCTGCAAGCGGGTGTGGATGTAGGCCTACGCTTGGGCTCCATTAAGGTCCAGATTTCGGTCTTATCCATTTTCTTCCAGAAACAATTGGGTGCTCTCCCTGAGGTTCAGACTTTCTTGAAAGGGGTTCTGCACATCCAGCCACCCTTTGTGCCTCCTACGGCATCTGGGATCTTAATGTGGTGCCGCAGTTCTTACAGTCGGATTGGTATTTGCCTTTGCAGAAGGTGGAAGTCAAGTTTCTTACTTGGAAGGTGGTCACACTGTCGGCTCTAGCATCTGCTAGACGTGTGTCGGAATTGGGGGCTTTGTCCTGCAAGAGCCCCTACTTGATTTTTCATGATGATAGAGCTGAGCTCAGAACGCGTCAGCAGTTTCTTAAGGTTGTATCAATTTTTCATATCAACCAACCTATTGTGGTGCCAGTGGCTACTGACTCCTCAATTTCCTCCAAGTCCTTGGATGTTGTGAGGGCTTTGAAGATTTATGTGAAGAGGACTTCTCGTCACAGGAAATCGGACTCTCTCTTTGATCCCAACAAAGTTGGGTGTCCTGCTTCTAAGCAGACGATTTCTCGCTGGATCAGGTTCACTATCCAGCATGCTATTTCTACGGCAGGCTTGCCATGTCCAAAATCTGTCAAGGCCCACTCTACTCGTAAGGTGGGTTCCTCCTGGGCGGCTGCCCGGGGTGTCTCGGCTTACAGCTTGGCCGAGCAGCTATTTGGTCAGGGTCGAACATGTTTGCTAAGTTCTACAAGTTTGATACTTTGGCCTCTGAGGACCTCATGTTAGTCAGTCTGTTCTGCAGGAGTCTCAGCACTCTCCCTCCCATACTTGGAGCTTTGGTACATCCCCTTGGTACTAAAATGGACCCCAACATCCTCTAGGATGTAAGAGAAAATAGGATTTTAATTACCTACCGGTAAATCATTTTCTCGTAGTCCGTAGAGGATGCTGGGCGCCCGCCCAGTGCTTCGAAAATGCACAGCAGCGATCAGATCTGCATTGGGCCCAATGTGTCTGGCCTCTTTACTCGTTAGGTAGGACCTTCTTGGGCAGCCTACCATGGCGCCTCAGCTGATCAAATTTGTAAGGCAGCTACATGGTCATCCATTAAAACATCCATTAACACATTCATTAGACATTATGCCTTTGACACATTTGCATCTCAGGATGCTGCATTTGAGGCGAAGGATTCTCCTTTGCAATCAGGAGAATTCCCTCCACTAGTAGCTACTTTGGGACGTCCCAAGGTAGATCCTGTGGATCACTGTGGACCCTGATAGAGAAAGCAGAGGTTATGGTAGACTTACCTAGACAACCCTCTTTCTCTGAAGTCCACAGAGAATCCCACCCAGAGGCACCTGATTTGAAAATCTGTTCGCTTACTAACCTCTTCCTGTCCTTTGGTATAGAAGTGTGTGTATGTTCTTCTCACCTGAATAGGTCTTCTCTTGAACTGCTCCTGCCTTGAGCTTTGGAATAAACTGAATTGCCTGAACCGGGAGGCAGGGATATAGGGGGCTGGCCCATTGCATCCTGGGAGTCTGAAAAGCTTAACTGTTTGGTGCCCGTTCCGCTGTCGCTACTATATATCCCAAGGTAGTACCTGTGGACTTCAGAGAAAGAGGGTGATATAGGTAAGTCTACCATAACCTCTGCGTTTGTTATTTTATGGGCTGTTTTGTGAGGAGTTCTATTATTTTAATATTTTTTAATAAAAGCTTGTGTTTTATATATGAGAAGTGACCGGCGCCCATTCAGCTGCAGATTTCTGCTCTTTGTGTATACACTGTGGTAGTAGGTAGCATCTCCTTAAATTCACATTGACTAACATAACACTAAGAATGTCAGGATAACCTGTGACGATGTTCTTTTTCTATAGTGTGTATCATTGGGTGTGTCAGGTGCCTATAAGGTGTCAGGATGTCACTGTCCATCTCTCCATGCAGGAGGGGGAATATATAGAGGAACACAGGGGTCTGTACAAGGACGTGATGATGGAGAATCACCGGCCCCTCACATCACTGGGTAAGAGGAGACTGTCATGTATTGTACAGGGGAGAGCAGGTATGGGGGCCCCTATATACACACATCATCTGATAATCACATATATACACTGTACTCAGTCTCTGTGTGTCTCCTACAGATGGGCCCAGTAACAGAGCTACCCCAGAGAGATGTCCCCATCCTCTGTATTCCCAGGACTGTACAAAGGAGAATCACAGGATCCCACAGGAGGATAAGGTAGGTGGGATTTAGGGTCTCACCAATAAACCAAAGTGACTATCTGTGACCGGACACCTGCGACAGCACTCACCACCTCGCGTCCCAATGTCACAGAATGGAGTCCAGGTCACACGGGACCTGGCCATTTATGGGATTCCCGCTTACCGCCAGTAACCGCGTGTTACTGACTCCACCCACTGCGCAGTGGGCGGGTACTATGCTGCCACCACCAGACTTCTTCCTGTGGCGTCTGTGATATCGTTGCTGTCTAGGTAGCCTGTGGATCCCTTCAAGTATCATGTCACCTCTGGATATCAGGTCATAATGTATTGCTGAGAGAACTCAATAAGACACACAGCCGTATGTCTCATAAGTAATCTGTTTACTGTGTTGTCTTCAGAGCATATATAAGGCACATTGTACATATTAGTCATGGTGGTCAGCTCACATTACTGTCCCCGAAGGTGGGGGCACACTCAATATAACATATGTTCTTTCCATCTTTGGTAATCAGCAAATGTGCAGTGTACAGTTCATTTTACAGCATTGGTTACATCATACACTTTCTATAGATGTTTCTCCCTACCAGCAGAGTATATTCTTAACTCTGTACTTATATTGCTGTCTCCAGCTGTCCTTTACTTCATATAGATAAATATAGTACAGATAAGTTTGCTGACTGTCTCTAAGCTCAATACAGTTCATTAAATCTGCTTCATATAGTGAGGCTTATAACATATTCAGCCCTTACTTGGAACTCACTTCTTTATTTAACACAAAAACCTCCTATATGTGTATTTATCCATTTGATTATTATAACACAATATAGTAATAAAACATTAAGCTAACATTTCCCTCCTTTTTATAATAAATCAAAGATTACAGGTTTATCTAGCACATTCCTAACAAGTCTATGCAATAACAGTCTACTCTAATGATACTGATGGTTACCTATCTCCCTACAGGTAGGAAGCTACACCCTATTTGTCACAAAATTGGTGTCTTTGTCTTGGCTTTGGTTGGTAGACCTTTGATTCATATCCATTAGGGCAGACTGTTGTTGGACCTGCTTCGCTAGACGCTTCTGTATTGACCTATATTTGGAGGTGTCCAAAGCATCCTTTACTCGTTTCTGGCAAACTGAAAAACAACAAAGCAGCATCTTAAAACACAAATATAATAAAATTGCAATTCCAACTGCTTTTAACAAATACATTAGGATTCCTACAATCCATCCTTTAATTCCACTGAACCATGAAACTGGATTCAGCCATGACAGCCAACCCCATTCACCCTCTAGAGTGTCAGGGATGTTATGTTTGTTGCCATAAGTCAGCTTTGCATCTTCTATCTCTTGTACATGTTTTTCCACTATTTCTTGAGCATTATCTGTTTCATTGGTAATAAATGTACAACACAACTTTCCTGTCTGTGTATACAAGGTCATGCAATAACCTCCTGTCTGAGCTGTTAAATAATCCAACAAAAGCCTGTGTTGTAACTGTTCTTTCTTTATTTCTTGAATTTCTTTACCTACATATCTGAAGGTACTATCATAAATTTCTGTAATGTCATCTAAGAATCCTGCAGGAGATTCAACTCTGTAATATGCATTTGACCCAAAGAGGTCCAGAAATCCCATTCTCTCATGCCAGGGTGCATAGATTAGCTTCTTTGCATTTCTCCCTGCTTGCTTTACCTCTCCTACCTCTGTGCATAGGACTATACTTGTTCACTTGCCCTTTTTGGTTTTTAATCATTTCTTTCAGCTCCTCATGATCTATTGCTCTTGCTAATGGTACTATGCATCCTAAGGTGCAATTCCCATAATCACCATAGTTGAGCCACTTATAGGCATATTTTCCACATAGAAAATACAGATCTCTTGGAAGCTAAGGGGCTATATAGTCCCACATACTTTTTATGTTCTCTAGTCCTACTCTGGTATCTCCATGTACCATTAACTGAGCAGGGGTGCTTCCCGTCTCATTCATCCAGTTAGGGAAATCTGGTCCTGGCCATACTCCAATATTTATCATTGATCTCCCTTCAAGTGGTATCCCTCTATAGGTTGTAAGGGTTATGGGGTATGGAGCTTCTCCTGGCTTTGTCTCCCCCTTTACACCACCTACTCTGAATGGGGCTATAGTACAAGGGTAAAATGTTCCTAAGTAGACATTTGATGGATACTGTTGAACCTGTCTGTGGTCAACTGCACTTTCCCTTTCCCTTTTTTCAAATTCAATGCAAAAGAATACCTCTGGGGTAACTAGATGTGCCAGCAACTTAGGTGGTTTCTGGTTAAAATATCTATCTGATCTTGCCTTAAATAATACTTCATCAGTGTAGTCTTCTTGAAATTCCTCCCATTCCTCAAATGTGATGGGAAGTAATGTCCACTCTCCCCGTCCTGCTGAGGTGGGACCATGAGAGCAGACCCAACAATTTGTTGTGTCAAGGGCATTCCCTACTAACTGATGCAACTGTAGCAACATGTTTTGGTCTGATCCACTAGGGGCCTTACACCATTCTGTACATGACTCTTCTGGTGGATGTCCACAGTGCTCACAAATACATTTTGGGGTGAGTGACAGATTTCTGCATTCATGGATAGGGTTTTTTACTTCCCTTTCCTGGCGTGTGACGTTCACTTCACTGCCTCCTCCTTTCTCCAAAATGTCATGTAACTCTCTTTTGTGTTGCCCTATTTCATCACTTATGTTTTTCTTGTATGTGTGGTTTTGACCTGTCAGTTTCTTGTTACACATACAATCTTTTTCCCCAACTACAACGTATATGGCAAGAATAGTGCCTACTGTTACCAGTGGGACACCAATATTATTCCCCAAAGTGCTTTATCTGGCCTGGGGCCTAGTAATTTGTACATTTTTTTTGTTTCTTCTTATCCAAACTTAACTTTCAAAAGTTTGCAGTGTGATGCATGCACCCAAGCCTCTCTGTCCTTCAATTTCACAGATGTTGGTGTAGTTAGTAACACCTGGAATGGGCCATCATATCTGGGCTCCAGAGATTTCCTCACGTGTCTCTTCAGGTACACCCAATCTCCTGGCTGGAGATGATGTGGATTCTGATCTGCAGTAGAATCTGGAAGGGAATCATGTGCTACAACATGAAGATGGGTTAGTCTCTCAGTTAGACTTTTCACATAAGCAGTTAAATCACCATGTTTATGCTGCAATTCCTGTGGATAATAACATCCTATCTTAGGTATACTACCAAACAAGATTTCATATGGTGAATAACCTGACTTTTTGTTAGGTGCAGTTCTAAGACTAAATAGTGCCAAAGGCAAACAGTCAACCCATCCCTTCCCTGTGTCTTGCATAGCCTTCATGAGCTTTGCCTTGATGCTATAGTTCGTTCTCTCCACTAATCCACTTGCCTGTGGACGGTAGGCCGTGTGGAAGGCCTGTTGTATGCCCATGTCCTCCATGATATGAGTCATGACTGCTCCTGTGAAGTGACTTCCTCTATCTGATTCAATCACTTCTGGTACTCCGTACCTGCATACTATTTCAGTCAATATTTTCTTTGCTGTATTCTTTGCTGTGGCTTTAGCTACTGGGAAGGCCTCTACCCATTTGGAGAAGGTATCGACACAAACCAGTACAAACTGGAACGGGCCTTGAGTTGGCATCTGAATATAGTCTATCTGTAGTCTCTGAAATGGCATATTGGCTTTTGGAATGGCTCCTGCTGGAGTCTTGGTTCTACTTCCTGGATTTGAAATTCCACATATCCAACATGCTTGTGTGTGCTTTTCTGCTGCACCTTGGAATCCTGGGGCTATCCATTTTTGGTTGACTTGTCTCGTCATTTGATCTTTTCCTGCATGGGTAATTCCATGGCTTACTTGGCACATAGCTGAATATAGCACTCTTGGCAAACATGTCTTATCTTCTGTTTTCCAGAGTCCTGTATCTTGGTCTTCTTTTGCCATGTGGCTTTTTCTAAGGGACCTGCTTGATTCTGGAAAATGATGAGTTGCTGTAGATCAGCCATGTGTGCTGGGTTCTGAGTTTCATCTTCAGCTAGCATTATTTGTACTTCTGATTTGTCAGAGCTTTTGGCTGCTCTCTTTGCTTCGGCATCCGCCAAGTTATTTCCTCTTGTTTCTTTAGTTTGGTTCTTGGTGTGTGCTTGGATTTTTATGATGGCTACTTTGGTTGGCTTGTCCAGAGCTTCAAATAGTTTCTTTAGCAGATCTGCATGCTGTATCTGTTTTCCTGTAACTGTCTTGAAGTCTCTGCTTTTCCAAATCTGGCCATAATCTTGCGTAATTCCCCAAGCATATCTGGAGTCTGTGTATATATTAGCTGTTGTGTTTTCTGCATACTCCAGAGCTTTAGTGAGAGCTATTAGCTCTGCAGCTTGTGCTGATAGCTGTGCTGGTAAACTTCCTGATTCAATGATATCAGTCTCTGTTGTAACAGCATACCCTGTATATGGGGTTCCATTATCATAGTATCTTGATCCATCCACATAGAGGTTGTGCTGGGCATCAGGAAGGGCTGTGTCTGTGACATGAGGTAACAGTTGAGTCTCTTGTTCCATCAGAGCCATGCAGTCATGGGAAAAATTTGTATTGTGTATATTTTTATCACTTTCTGCATTCCCATAGTTCATGTGGTCCTCATCATCCTGGTTATTCTGGGTACCATTGCTAGAGATATTATATGTCTCTCTTCTCCCTCCTTTTGAATCTAGGGATTCACACTCTGCTGCTTCTTCCTGCAATAGGGCTGGTAGTAGAGTTGCTGGGTTGAGGGTGGTACATCTCTTAATGGTGACATTTGTGGCACTTAGTAGAGCTACTTCATACTTGGTGAGTCTTGCAGCTGATAAGTGCTTGGTTCTGGCTTGCTGTAGTATTTCAGTCACCGCATGTGGTACCTGAATGATCAGTTCATGATTAAGCACAATGTCTATGCATTTCTGTTTGAGAACTGCTGTTGCTGCAACTGCTCTGATACAGGTGGGTGCTCCTTGGATAATGTTGTCCAGTTTGCTTGAAAGATAAGCCACCGGGCATTGCTTGCTTCCATGCGTCTGTGTAATGACTCCAAGTGCATGACCTCTTTCCTCATGGCAATAAAGAGTAAATGGCTTGGTGTAGTCTGGCAGACCCAAAGCCGGTGGAGTTGCTATGGCAGCCTTAAGGTTCTGAACTGCTTCAACTTGTTCTGTGGTGTAGATTGGAGCATCTTTCTTTGTGCTGTCATACAAAACTGGCATGTAGATAGAAGCATGTGGTATCCATTCTCTGCAGTACCCAACAAGACCTAGGAATGATCTGGTCTGTTTAATAGTCTTTGGTACTTTGGTTTGTAGAATAAGCCGTTTCCTTTCTTCTGTAAGGTGTCTGGCTCCTTGTGAGATACAGTGACCAAGGAAGATGACCTTCTTCTGGCATAGTTGAAGCTTTGCTTTGGAAGCTCTGCAGTTTTGTTCTTCCAAAAATTTCAACAGTGATACAGTCTCTTGTTTACATTGGTCTTCTGTGCTTGTGGATAGCAGTAGATCATCTACATACTGTATGAGCTGGGTGTTTTCTGGAAACACTGGTCTCCAAGCTTGTAAGATGAGTGACATTGCTTCGGTGTAGTCTGATGGACTGGTTGCTCCTCCTTGTGGAAGTCTGGTCCAACAGTACTGTCTTCCATCATGGGTGAAGGCTAGCATTGCCTGTGATTCTTCAGTGATCGGTACGGAAAAATATGCGTTGGCCAAATCAATTACCGTAAACCAGGCCCCTGAAGGTGGGATCTGGTTCAGCAAGGTATGAGGATTTGGCACAATAGGAGAATTGATCACCAGTCTCTTGTTGACTTCTCTTAGATCATGAACAAGTCTATATTGTACTTCTTGTGCTTCATTTTGACCTTGACCTTGACCACCTTTCTTTTTTACAGGAAACAATGGAGTATTCCATGGGGATCTACACTGGACAATGATCCCATTTTCTTGAAAGGCTTGGATTTGCTTTGTAATAGCTTCAGTTTGTACTGGGGTGAGAGGATACTGCCTGATTGAGACAGGTATGGTTCCAGGCTTGAGCTGTAGGTGGACAGGTTGAACTCGTAGTAGTCCAGTATCCATCTTTCCTTTTGACCATAGTCTGTCTGGAACTTGAGAAGTAACCCATTCTGGGAGGGTTAGTTCTGAGCTGGACTTGGCAGTTTCTTGCAGTAGCTAAACTTCAATTGCTGCTTCAATGTTAGGCTTCATGATAGCTGGAATATTGCTGGTGTACTTGATTCCTTGTGGAGTATACTGAATAGTAGCTTGCATGACGTTAAGGATATCAGCTCCCAACAAATTCACTGGGCATGTAGGTGAAGTCAGAAATTCAATGGGTACAGGTGTAAGTTCGTCATTTATAAGGAGAGAAGTTGGCTTACTTCTTTGAAGAGGGAGGGGCTGTCCTCCCAGTCCTGTCCCATTAACATAGTGATTGGTTAAAAGTTCTTTTGGGACATCAGTTTTCTTAAGTACAGTGACTGCTGTTCCAGTGTCCAAAAGGCATTCCAGGGTGTTTCTTGTAGGTAGAGTAAGCATAACAGTAACTTTAATGGGGTCAGTGTAGGTGTTGCTTGAGCAGGTGGATCCCGGAGCAGGAATCTGTCATTCCCGTTCTACCGTGAAAGCTGGAACACCATCCTTAGACTTCAGCCACGCAAGGTATTTTCTGCATTCCTTCTTTTGATGACCTGTAACCTTGCACCAAAAACATTTAACAGTCATGTCTTCACCTTGTACATCCCTTGTAGTGTAGGGTCTGGAGTTATTAACACCTCTACCTTGGTTTTGGACCTTATGTGTCTTGGTGTTAGACTGGGCAGCCTGTACCACATGTATAGTAACAGCTGGTGCTTTGGATGTTTTTTTATTCTGTTTTCCCTGTTCATGATCCTCAATTCCTTCTAGGACTTCTACTAATGAGGTAATGTTCATCAAATTTGCTTCTGGTCTGACAGCATACAACTGCTGCCTGTATTCATGTCTAAGTCCATTAAGGAATCTAGTCTTGAACAGTCTGGCATTATTAGGCTCTGCAATGGGAAAACCTTCATTTTCTTGTTTGATAGACAGTCTGTCATAATATTCCCTTATGCTGAGGTTTTCTGTATCAGATCAGGCTCAGCTGGTGCAGTGTCTCTGATTTGCTTACATCTGACTTGTACTCTATACAACAGTTGTGAGCCTGAAGCCATAGTATAGCGGTTGGCTTCAAGGGGAGCATTCTCAATTTTCCCTCTATCACCATCTGCCTCCTGAGCAGCTATGGCAAGAAGCATATTATATTCACCTATTCCTATAGAAGCTCTAAGAATCTGTTCTAAATCAACCCAACACGGTCTATACACAAGATACACTTGTTTAATCTTTTTTTCAAACTCTGCTGGGCTTTTTCTGATATTTGGTAACTCATTTACAATTCGCATAATGTCTGAGGGGAACCATGGTATGTACTGTTCCTGTTCCACATATTCTGCAATGTAACCATTATCACTAGGTAACAAATTAGTTGTATGTCTGGGATTAGCATGACTACTAACTCTAACAGGCATTACATTGTAATTTTTACGAGATATTCCTCTTGGATCTCTGTTAGGACTACTAGCAAAGTTCCACAACCTCCTAAATATCCCATGAGTTTTTGGTTTAACATTTCCCCCGTCATTAACATTTTGTGATTCACATGGTCCTGAATTTGGCTCTACCCAGTTACCACAAAAGAAACATTTTTCACTTCCCTCCGGAACACATCTCCCACAATAAAGACACTTTCTTTCAGGGTAGTGGATAACATCCCTAAGAACCAGTGTACCTTCTGGATTTTTTTTTTTCATAACTTAAAGTATTTACATAACGTTTTTCAGGTGTCATTTGTTCTGCATATGTTGCTGAAGGAGTTAAAACTCCTGCTTTATTATGTGTCCTTGATTCTGCATGCATTGATATCAGTGAGGGATATAAGCTCCCTGTAACAGCTGGTGACTTTAGCTCTGTGTGCATTGATACTGCTGAGGGGGCTGACCCCCCTTCCACATTCCCATCATTATAAATAGCATTACATGTTATTGGAACATAGGGTGGTGGTATTACATTAGACATACAATCATCCTGCCTAATTCTTCTCTCATCTTCCAGTTCTTGTGAGACAATAAGCCATATATTTACAGTGTCCAAATAACCTTTCTTTTGTAACCAGTGACCATCTGTGGCCTGGAACCTTTTCCAAGCCTGAGTATCTAATATTCCTTCCTTTGGAAAATTAGCTCTTTTAAGGATAGCGTTAATACGCTTAATTCGTCTCCTTCCCTCTCGCTGTGCTACAATGTCTATAGGTAAGCGCTTTTTCATTCTACTCCCTTTCCCTCCCATTGGGGTAATTAAGCCCTCTGGGTGTGGCCGAATCCACCTGCGGTGAAGAGGGATATGTCCTTGAACGAGAAGTATCTGTATATCACTGGCTATAAGTTTTGTTTGGACACAAACCTTTCTTAGCCTATTTTTGTTTCTACTGAAAATTAACTTAACTTGTCTGGCTTTAACCTACCACATCTATAATGCATGTAATTTAAAACACCATATTCACCATTTACTAATGTCTGAGAACTTGCTGTGCACACTGCCAGTCTGCTACAATGATCATATGATCATCATAGTCAATCATTTAACTATAAAGAATTCATTTCTATGCACTGACAATAATTGAGCATTCAAATGATATCCCACTATTCTAGCAAATTCTGTTAAAACGCCTTTCCTATTTTGATTTGCTATCTATGTTGCAAAAAACACTGGGTAAATACTGCAAAATAATTAACCTTGGTACGCCTTTGTACCGCACACAATTGCAAACTTGGTACGCCTTTGTACACAATTTCAATTGTTCTGTGGGCGCATGCGCTAATAAGACATAAACAAAGATTCAGTCATTCAGCCACTTTAGACTTTGTACAACATGTAACAATGTTTTTATCAATGGTGTAGGCAAGGCAAGGTTTGTGTCTCATATGACCACCCAGGTGCTTCCATTGACAGGTGACAGGACAAGCCTACAGTTGCGCGTGCCAAGGGCTGTCTTTGATGACCTTATGGACCAACCTCCTTTATACACTTTACACCGTTTCTTGTTATCTTAAAACAGACACTTTACATGACACAGACAAGACAGTAAGCTGTTCATTATGGCATCAACTGTTGGTCAGCATACCACAAATTCTAGCTAGCATTCAGGTCCCGTAAATGGCTGACCCAACTCTCATACAAACATATGACAACAACTGCAATATGCCTTATGCCTTATCTTTATACTGTAGCTGCAACAAGCAATGCACCTTAGCTTAAGCAATATACCTGTATATGCCTTAGATTACAACAAGCAATAAACTTTAGCTGCGCAAGCAATACACCTGTATCTGCCTTAGATTACAACAAGCAATACTTTAGCTGCGCAATACAACATAATTTAAGTAATCTAGGCTGTGTGACAAGATACTTGGGTTTCTTTATAATGACCGTTCAAGGAAAAACATAAATGCCTATTGTCTCTATAATGTACTAAAAATTACACTCAGGGAGTCTGATTTTGAGTAAAATATGACTGTATTAGAATCGTTTTACTCACCCAATATGAAATCAGAGTCCGTGAGAACAATTTTGCTTCCAACACAGAAACTTCTCATTAGATGCTTTTCCTTGTGTTAGTCATCCCGTCAAGAGCCCTCATTTAATGATATCGTTGCTGTCTAGGTAGCCTGTGGATCCCTTCAAGTATCATGTCACCTCTGGATATCAGGTCATAATGTATTGCTGAGAGAACTCAATAAGACACACAGCCGTATGTCTCATAAGTAATCTGTTTACTGTGTTGTCTTCAGAGCATATATAAGGCACATTGTACATATTAGTCATGGTGGTCAGCTCACATTACTGTCCCCGAAGGTGGGGGCACACTCAATATAACATATGTTCTTTCCATCTTTGGTAATCAGCAAATGTGCAGTGTACAGTTCATTTTACAGCATTGGTTACATCATACACTTTCTATAGATGTTTCTCCCTACCAACAGAGTATATTCTTAACTCTGTACTTATATTGCTGTCTCCAGCTGTCCTTTACTTCATATAGATAAATATAGTACAGATACGTTTGCTGACTGTCTCTAAGCTCAATACAGTTCATTAAATCTGTTTCATATAGTGAGGCTTATAACATATTCAGCCCTTACTTGGAACTCACTTCTTTATTTAACACAAAAACCTCCTATATGTGTATTTATCCATTTGATTATTATAACACAATATAGTAATAAAACATTAAGCTAACATCTGGAACCACGGTTCTGCTGTGTATGCGTCGACACGCTGTCTTACCACACCTGTGTGGTGTTGACTGATCCCCAGTAATCGCTTGCCCAAGCACGGAATGGTAGCTGGCAGAAGGCGGAGCTTAGAGATGCTGGGTGCACCCAAAACAGCCAAATAACGGGGCTATGTTTGACATAACCCTGCAGGTCAGAGGATGAAGCGGTCGTCTTTAGGCAAAAGATGTTTATTCGCTCAAATAGTTTTAAAAAGAACTGTTCTCTAATTTTAGGGGCAACAGCAATACAGCTGATCACTGCAGACAGAAGATTCTATATACCCCATAAAGCTCGCAGGACCATTTTTATACAGTAAAACCACACTGAATCTCATGGGGTAGTCCCACCTGAGTCTTTTCCATCCAATCAGGATATCTTACAAAATATAAATAAATTACATTTTAAAAGGATATAACTGCATAAAGCAATTTCCTCCTTCCTGTCACACAGACAAAGTTTGATGTCGTTTAAACTGCTTCCTTTACCACCTGGTAATTTACAATTCTCCTTTGATCACACAGATTCTTTAGTTTCTACAGTAGTGTCTGTATTTGTAACATATGGTACAGGAAAACAACTTATACAAAGTATAGAAATTGTTTCCCCCTGCCATTCACGTATCTGGAGTGAATATTCAGGAAATCATTGAAAACAAACTGATTTCTCCAATAGCATAGACACACCAAAAGAACACCTAGGGGTCATTTCACAGGAAGTGATGTAACCAAAGCATTGGTCATTTCACTCTTACACCTTCTCACAGGAACTGCAGAACCCAAGCACATTACCTGCGGTGCCCTGACCAACACATCAAAAGATCTGATCACACTAGGAGGTTACTGAGCATATGACTTCCTATGTGAGAGTGTACCATGACTTATCCTATAGTTACTTAGAGCATCTTGGATACAAATACATTCTAAAACGTGCAGTTTATAACTCTCCAACTACGCACAGCGCAGTGATATAACATAGACACATTTTTAAACACTCCGCTCCCGGCGCTGTTAGTACATTTGAATGGAGTGCCTAGCGCCCATTGTCTGTAAAATGGGGCCGTACATGGAGGAATAACCCCTTCAGTGCCGCTGACGCCATTGTCCCTGTGGCTGACGGGGTCTCCGACCACACTCTCCCTATATGATCTGTAGAGAAGCTGTGTGTCTTATACAGTGATATTCTGTTGTCCAGTCTTAAAGTAATCAGACATTACTAAAGTGTTATTTTGTTGTTATTCAGGGTGAGCACCTTTCTGATATGAAGGCCGAAGATATAGAGGGAGAAGAAGAGACGTATGTGACTGATATGAAGGCAGAAGATATAGAGGGAGAAGAGACGTATGTGACTGTTATGAAGGCAGAAGATATAGAGGGAGAAAAAGAGACGTATGTGTGGAGAGATCAGAAGTGTAAGGAAGAGGAAATCCCTACAGGTATCAGCACAGGTAATAATCCTTATTACAGAAAAGAGTCGCATATCCTTGCTGCATCACTACAGAAGTCTCTTCCCCTACAACCTCCTCTGTCAGTACAGACTAATGAGGAAAATGTATCTGCTCAATGTGGGAGTCGGGTAACAACAGCCCCTATTATATTCCTGCTCTCTCCCTCACATCATGTAATTGTCTTACCAGCCCAGAGATCTGGCCAGTCTCCTCCCCACACTCTCTGGTGTATCTCATACATCAGGAGCCATCATCCCCTATTGTACTCCTGCTCTCCCCCTCACATCATGTCACTGTGTGTTACCAGCCCAGAGATCTGACCAGTCTCCTCCCCACATTCTCTGGTGTATCTCATACATCAGGAGCCATCAGCACCTATTATAGTCCAGCTCTCCCCCTCACATCATGTCACTGTGTGTTACCAGCCCAGAGATCTGACCAGTCTCCTCCCCACACTCTCTGGTGTATCTCATACATCAGGAGCCATCAGCCCCTATTATACTCCTGCTCTCTCCCTCACATTATGTCACTGTGTGTAACCTGCCCAGAGACCTGATCAGTCTCCTCCCCACACTCTCTGGTGTATCTCATACAACAGTAATTAGGTCGTCACTATAATGATTGACTTTTTGGCTTAATTTACTAGCATAAGTCTGGTGGGACTATTCTACCTGGGGATGACCAGATTACCATATAGAGGCTGCTGTTGCAACATACGTATCCACCTGGAGCACTTTGTGTAGTGTGAAAGCAGATGTTGGTAGTTCAGCCCACAAGTGTCTGGTATGTATGTGTGGGGGCAGTCTGGATAGATATTGTGGTTTAGCAATGTCACTAGCTGAAGAGACTTTCCTGTTCTGTAATGCTGGCCTGTGTACATTACATAACAGAGTCTGCATTATGTGGGGGAGAGATAATCATTGTTGATGTGCCATTTGCATGTCCCTGTGGCTGGGGCTATGACAGATGTGATTTTGGGAGCAGAAGACAATATGTAATCTGTTCTCCAAGAGTCTTACTTGATGTTGGTACACTTATAATTGTAATGATGTGGTCATAGTTTATAAGCTGAAATTTACCAACTAAACATTCATAATAGTGACACGGTGATGTAGTGGTGAGCAGTGTTGTCTCGCAGCATTAGTGATGAGTTCAGTTCCCAACCAATGTTTTATCTGTGTGGAGTTTGTATGTGTTTCCTGCAGCTCTGCAAAAATCATACTGGTAGGTTAATTGGCTTCTGACATATATGAACCCTAGTGTGTCATGTGGAATGTAGATTGTTAGCTCCACTGGGGCAGCGAATAATGTGATTTTCTAGTTATTCTCTGTAGATCGGAGTAATATGTGTGCACTGTATATAGAACTGTGCATTATACTAGTTATATTATTTCCAGCAGATGGAGGCACAAGCAGGAATTCCTTGGAGGGAGATCTCATCTTGTCTGCAGATAGTAAAATAGAAGATAACACCACACAGGATTCTCCAGGAGACATCCCCATTACTCTAACTATACATCCAGTACCTCACAGTGCTGATACTTCATCTGATCCCTCTAATCGCGATGACTATTCATCCAATACCTCAGATTTTGTTACACATCATGCAGCTCATACATGTGATAAAATATTTCCATGCTCTGAGTGTGGGAAAAGTTTTGCACGCAAATCAAAACTTGTTATACATCAGAGAAGTCATACAGGTGAGCGACCATTTCCATGTTCTGAGTGTAGGAAATGTTTTCTGTGTAAATCAGATCTTGTGAGACATTACAGAAATCACACAGGTGAGAAACCATTTCCATGCTCTGAGTGTGGGAAAAGTTTTGCACTCAAGGGACAGCTTGTTAAACATCAGAAAATTCACACAGGTGAGAAACCATTTCCATGCTCTGAGTGTGGGAAATGTTTTCTGTATAAATCAGAACTTGTTATACATCAGAGATGTCACACAGGCGAGAAACCGTTTCCATGCTCTGAGTGTGGGAATAGTTTTGCATTCAAAGCACATCTTGTTAGACATCAGAAAATTCACACAGGTGAGAAACCATATCCATGCTCTGAGTGTGGGAAATGTTTTATGTATAAATCAGAACTTTTTTTACATCAGAGATGTCACACAGGTGAGAAATCATTTCCATGCTCTGAGTGTGGGAAATGTTTTCTGTGTAAATCAGAACTTGTTAGACATCACAGAACTCACACAGGTGAGAAACCATTTCCATGCTCTGAGTGTGGGAAAAGTTTTGCATTCAAATCACAGCTTGTTAGACATCAGAGAAGTCACACAGGTGAGAATACATTTCCATGCTCGGAGTGTGGGAAATGTTTTCTGTGTAAATCAGAACTTGTTAGACATCACAGAACTCACACAGGTGAGAAACCATTTCCATGCTCTGAGTGTGGGAAAAGTTTTGCATTCAAATCACATCTTGTTGTACATCAGAAAAGTCACACAGGTCAGAAACCGTTTCCATGCTCTGAGTGTGGGAAAAGTTTTGCATTCAAAGCACATCTTGTTAGACATCATAGATGTCACACAGGTGAGAAACCATTTCCATGCTCTGAGTGTGGGAAAAGTTTTGCATTCAAATCACATCTTGTTATACATCAGAGAAGTCACACAGGTGAGAAACCATTTCCATGCTCTGAGTGTGGGAAAAGTTTTGCAAGCAAATCACAGCTTGTTAGACATCATAGATGTCACACAGGTGAGAAACCATTTCCATGCTCTGAGTGTGGGAAATGTTTTCTGTATAAATCAGAATTTGTTATACATCAGAGATGTCACACAGGCGAGAAATCATTTCCATGCTCTGAGTGTGGGAAAAGTTATTCAGGCAAATCACAGCTTGTTAAACATCAGATATCACACAGAAGTAAAGCATTACTATGAGCTGATACATAACAGGGTTGAAGCAACACTCCAGTGACACTTTAAGTTACCCATCTACATATAATTGGAAGGTGTGTCATTAATATAAGACTGGAAAAGATCAGTCAGATAAAACTTACTAATTCTATATACTCGCGTATTTCTCATACGTCCTAGAGCAGTGATTTTCAACCTTTCTCGACTCGAGGCACGCCGAACAAGACTTCAAAATTCCCAAGGCACACTATCGGTTACCCACGAGGGAAAAAAACAAAAACATTGGCCCCCACAGATATAAAATAAGCACATTGGTCCCCACAGTAATTAAACACATTGGCCCTAACAGTTATGAAGCACATTTCCCCCACAGGTATAAATCAAACACACTGGCCCCTACAGTAATTGCACACACACTGCCCCCCCCATCCCCTTGTAATGGCACTCACAGCCCTCACAGAAATGGCACACACTGCTTACCCCTGTAATAGTAATAACAGCCCCCACAGAAATGGCACACACTGCTTACCCCTGTAATAGTAATAACAGCCCCCACAGTAATGGTACACACACACACTGCCCTCCCCCTCCCCCCATGTAATAGTACTCACAGCCCCCTCTTTAATGTCAGCCTGAAGTACTGCATATCCGAGCTGGAGTAGTATGAGCTGAGCAGGGCAGTCCGTAGCACACATCAGCACCAAGCGCGGGCGGAAATGCGCACGTCACCATAGGTCACGGACCGGGCAGCAGGAGAGCTGACTGTGCTGCCGTGCATGACTGCTGGAGGACCCAGGTATCTCTGGTGTGCGGCGGAGGAGCACTGTCGGCGGGCGGCGGAGCACTGTGCAGGGCAATTCTGGTGTCCGGTGACCGGCAGGCTGCGGCACACCTGACAACTGCTGGCGGCACACTAGTGTGCCGCGGCACAGGGGTTGAAAAACGCTGTCCTAGAGGATGCTGGGGTCCACTTCATGACCATGGGGTATAGATGGTTCCGCAGGAGCCATGGGCACTTTAAGAATTATCAAATGGTGTGAACTGGCTCCTCCCTGTATGCCCCTCCTCCAGACCTCATTTTTAGAAATGTGCCCCGACAGACACTGGATGCACACCAGGGAAGCTCTACGGAGTTTCTCTGAAAAGACTTGTTAGGTTTTTTATTTTCAGGGATTACTGCTGGCAACAGTCTCCCTGCTTCGTGGGACTGAGGGGGCAGAAGTATGAATCAACTTCCTAAAGAGTTTCATGGCTCTGCTTCTGGTGACAGGACACCATTAGCGCCTGAAGAGTACTGAACGCTAGCCGTGTCTAGATGCTCACTCCCACAGCACGCCATCACCCCCCTCACAGAGCCAGAAGACAGGTGAGTGTAAGAAGATAGATCTTCAATCAACATAACACACAGGGTGCTGGGCGCACGGGGGGGTGGGCACCCTGGGCAGCAAAATACCTTACAAACTGGATAAAAGTGGGCATAAGATGCCCAGGCACAGCCCTACCCCTGCCAGTATAAATATTATATGAACATTTTTGAGGTGAAATTGCACCATTGCGGGGGCGGAGCTTCCTCTTCAGTCAGCCAGCACACTGCTCAGCGCCATTTTCACTCAGGCTGCAGAGACAACGCTGGTCCTCCTCCACTTCTGACTACAAGTATCAGGGTGCAAAATGGAGGGGGGGGCACAGCGATTTTGGTACTTTACAGGTGTATTTACATTGTAAAACAGCACGGCATGTCAGTGTGCATTTTGTGTTCACAGACATTATATACTGGCGCTGGGGATGTAAACTGGCTGCTCCTAAACTGTGTCCGTCTGGCAGATTTTAATGTGGGTCTGTCCCCTACAAGTCCCAGAGTGTCTGTGTGTGTGTGTAATACTCGAGTGTGACATGTCTGAGGCAGGGAGTTCTTCCCCGGAGGAAACCATTTTAGGGACACACAGTTGTAATGTGGTGGCGCTGCCGGCACACCAAGAGCCTGCATGGGTGAAAGAAATACGTGATAGTATGCATCATTTCAATAGGAGGTTAGATATGTCTGAATCTCATGCAGAATGCTGGAGAAAGTCTGTGGAAGATGTGATTTTTCAGGGTTCTGTTCTTCCACCCGCAGGCGACTCCTCTGGGTCACATAAGAGACCGTTTGCAAATATTGTAAATACTGATACCGACACGGACACTGATTCCTGTGTCGACGATAGTGACTCCAGGGAAATAGATCATAAATTGGTGAAAAATATACAATATATGATTGTGGCTATAAGAGAAGTTCTGGAGGTTACAGAAACCACTCCTGTACCTAAGGAGAAGGCCTATTTCTATAAAGAAAAGAAATCTAAGGTTACTTTCCCTCCTTCCCACGAGCGAAATACTCTCTTTGAAGGGGTGTGGGTGAATCCAGAAAATAAATTTCGTATTCCAAAGAGGATTCAGATGGCTTATCCTTTCCCTGCTGATGACAGGAAAAAGTGGGACTGTGTTAGACAGTGCACTGTCCAGGTTGACAAATAAAGTGATTCTCCCTGCACCTGGGACGGCTTCACTAAAGGAGCTGGCAGACCGCAAAATGGAGACTACATTAAAATCCATTTATGTTGCCAATGGTACGCTGCTCAGGCCCACAATTGCTTGAGTCGCGCGATTGAAAAATGATCAGAAAGCTTGTCATCAGATATTGACTCGATTGATAAAGATGAGATACTCAAGTTAGGGAATATCAAAGACGCTGACACATACATGCTAGAAGCCATGAAAGATATTGGACTCTTGGGTTCAACAGCCGCTACCATGGCAGTATCGGCTAGGCGGGCGTTGTGGATTCGCCAGTGGAACGCGGATGCAGATTCCAAAAATAATATGGAGGCTCTCCCGTATAAAGGTGAGGCCTTATTTGGTGATGGACTGGATGCGTTAGTCTCGGCGGCTACCGCAGGTAAGTCGACCTTTTTGCCTTCTGCTCCAGCAGCGGCAAAAAAGCCATCACTCTCACATGCAGTCCTTTCGGCCCAATAAATACAAAAAGGCCAAAGGTTCCCTCATCTTTGCAGGTAGGGGAAGGGGAAAAGGAAAGAAGTCCACAGCGGCTTCAGGATCCCAGGAGCAGAAGTCAACACCTACTTCTGCCAAATCTACAGCATGACGCTGGGGCTCCCTTGTGGGAGGCCGCTCGGGTCGGGGCACATCTAAAACTGTTCAGTCAAGGTTGGATTCAATCTGGCCTGGATCCCTGGGTTTTACAAATAGTGTCCCAGGGGTACAAGCTGGAGTTTAAAGACGTTCCCCCATGCCGATTTTTCAAATCGACCTTGCCAGTTTCTCTACCGGAAAAAGAAGCAGTAACAGCGGCAATTCAAAAATGATGTCAGGATCAGACAAACCCCTCACAACAAGGGGAGGGGTTTTATTCAAGCATCTTTTTAGTTCCGAAGCCGGACGGCTCGGTCAGACCGATCCTAAACCTAAAAAATCTGAATCTACTTGAAACGGTTCAAGTTCAAAATGGAATCACTGAGGGCAGTGAGTTCCAGTCTGGAGGAGGGGGACTACATGGTGTCAGTAGACATAAAGGATGCTTACCTGCATGTTCCCATTTATCCGCCCCACCAGGCTTATCTGAGGTTCGCGGTTCAGGATTGCCATTACCAATTCCAGACGTTGCCTTTCGTTCTCTCCACGGTGCCGAGGGTATTCACCAAGGTGATGGCTGAGATGATGGTCCTCCTTCGTCAAAAAGGAGTCAGTATTATTTGTTATTTGGACGATCTCCTGATAAAGGCGAGATCCAGGGAGCAGTTGCTACAGAACATCACAGACTCCCTGTCTATACTCCAACAACACGGTTGGATCATAAATTTTCCAAAGTCACAGTTGGAACCAACGAAAAGATTGTCTTTCCTCGGAATGATTCTGGACACAGAGGTTCAGAGAGTTTTTCTTCTGGTGGAAAAGGCTCTGGAAATCCAGAAAATTGTGAAACCTATATTAAAGCCAACAAGTGTGTCGATCCATCAGTGCATTCGATTGTTCGGAAAGATGGTGGCGGCCTATGAGGCCATACAGTTTGGCAGGTTCCATGCCAGAGTATTCCAGTGGGACCTGTTGGACAAGTGGTCGGGTTCCCACCTACACATGCACCGGAAGATGGTCCTGTCGTCAAAAGCCAGGATTTCGCTCCTGTGGTGGCTACACAGTTCTCACTTACTAGAGGGATGCAGGTTCGGGATTCAGGACTGGTTCCTGGTAACCATGGATGCAAGTCTCCGAGGCTGTGGAGCTGTCACTTAGGGGGAAAGCATCCAAGGAAAATGGTCAAGTCAGGAAACCTGCCTTCATATAAACGTGCTGGAATTGAGAGCCATTTACAACGGCCTTCAACAAGCGGTACATCTTCTGCAAGATCACCCGTGCAGATCCAGTCGGACAATGTAACAGCAGTCGCGCACATAAACAGGCAGGGCGGAACGAAAAGCAAAGCGTCAATGGCAAAGGCGAAAAAAATCCTCCGCTTGGCAGAAAAACAACTACGAGCTCTGTCGGCAATATTAATTCCGGGAGTAGACAACTGAGAAGCAGACTTCCTCAGCAGACACGATCTCCATCCAGGAGAGTGGGGCCTCCACCAAGAAGTTTTCACAGAGGTGACAAGTCTTTGGGGAGTTCCTCAAGTAGACATGATGGCATCTTGCCTCAACAAGAAGCTTCAGAGATATTGTTCCAGGTCGAGAGACCCTCAAGCAATAGCAGTTAATGCGCTGGTGGCCCAGTGGGTGTTCAGGTCGGTATATGTCTTCCCTACACTTCCGCTGATCCTAAAAGTTCTCAAAATAATAAGAACAAGAGTTTGTGCAGTCTTCATTGCCCCAGCCTGGCCAAGGAGGGCTTGGTACCTAGATCTTCAGGGGTTGCTCATAGAAGACCCTCGGCCTCTTCCTCCTCGAGAGGACCTGCTACAGCAGTGGCCGTGCATATGTATCAATACTTACCTCGGCTACGTTTGACAGCATGGCTGTTGAGCGCCGGATCCTAGCTTGAAAGGGTATTCCCAAGGAAGTCATTCCCACTCTTATTCAGGCCAGGAAAGGAGTAACGTCTAAATATTACCACCGTATTTGGAGAAAATGTGTCTTGGTGTGAATCCAAGAAATCTCCTGCCGAAGAGTTTCATTTGGGACGTTTTCTCCATTTTCTACAGGCTGGTGTAGATGTGGGCCTTCGTTTGGGGTTGATCAAGGTCCAGATTTCGGCCTTGTCAGCTTTTTTTTTAAAGACAATTGACCTCTCTTCCAGAAATTCAGACCTTCGTGAAAGGGGTTCTGCACATCCAGCCTCCATTTGTGCCTCCAGTGGACCTTAATGTGGTGTTGCAGTTCCTTCAATCGGATTGGTTTGAACCTCTACAAGAGATAGAGTTGAAGTTTCTCACTTGGAAAGTGGTGATGCTTTTGGCTTTGGCATCCGCAAGGCGGGTGTCTGAATTGGGGCCTTTGTCTCACAAGAGCCCTTACCTGATCTTCCATGAAGATAGGGCAGAGGTTCGAACTCGTCAACATTTTCTTCCTAAGGTGGTTTCATCTTTCCACATAAACCAACCTATTGTGATGCCAGTGGTTACTGACACGTTCTCTGACTCAGTCTCTAGATGTCGTTAAGGTTTTGAAGATTTATGTCGCTAGAACAGCTAGGATACGGAAAACAGAGGCTCTGTTTGTCCTGTATGCTCCCAACAAAATTGGGTGTCCTGCTTCCAAGCAGACTATTGCAGCTGGATCAGAGGAACGATTCAGCATGCTCATTCTACGGCTGGATTGCCGTTGCCTACGTCGGTGAAGGCCCATTCTACTAGGAAGAGGGGCTCATCCTGGGCGTCTCGGCATTACAACTTTGCCGAGCAGCTACTTGGTCAGGGTCAAACACATTTGCAAAGTTCTACAAGTTTGACACCTTGGCCGATGGGGACCTCAAGTTCAGTCAATCGGTGCTGTAGGGTCATCCGCACTCTCCCGCCCCTAATGGAGCTTTGTTATAAACCCCATGGTCATGAAGTGGACCCCAGCATCCTCTAGGACGTATGAGAAAATAGGATTTTGATACCTACCGGTAAATCCTTTTCTCCTAGTCCATAGAGGATGCTGGGCGCCCGTTCCAGTGCGTACTTTACCTGCAGTTTGGTTTATTAGAGTTACACATGTTGTGTTATATTAGTTTCAGCATGTTGCTGTACTTGGTTCATGCCTGTTGGCGTGTGTTATTTTGAATGCCATGTTGTGCAGCATGGTTGAGGTGTGAGCTGGTATGTATCTCACCATTAGTATTAAAGTAAATCCTTTCCTCGAAATGTCCTTCTCCCTGGGCACAGTACCTATAACTGAGGTCTGGAGGAGGGGCATAGAGGGAGGAGCCAGTTCACACCCTTTGAAAAGTCTTAAGAGTGCCCATGGCTCCTGCAGAACCGTCTATACCCCATGGTCATGAAGTGGACACCAGCATCCTCTGAACTAGGAGAAAAGGATTTACCGGTAGGTATCAAAATCCTATTTTTGCAGTTATACAGGTATACCTATCGTATAATATACCTTACATGGAAAATGAGCATATTCCATAAACACATTATTTCAATTATAAGATACAGTACATGTTCTTTTAACAGACTTTGTACAAATACTTCTTATTTCTGGGAAGCAGGTCCAATGTGTGTAATAGAATTGGAATTAGCCAAAAATAAGGCTAACCAGCTTCTAGCTTGTTACCAAGGACAGTAGGTGCTAATATGAACATAGAGCTTAGAGAGATTCTTCAAGAATGTATGAGATCAGTGGGTGTGGTAAAAGGATTGGGTGTAACCAAGTATTATAAAATAAGTGCACCATCAAATTTCAAGTTATCTTCCTGTAACCTTGAGAGAAACCAATGCTGTCTCTCAGTCTGTACAAAGGCGTGGTCTTTGGAATAAATAATTCTTTATTAAACTGAATCCAATTCATTCTGTTACTTCATACAACATGAAAATAAACTATTCAACAGACATAGAGAAGCTAGCGCGAGGACATGGAGTTGCAGGTAAACGGGAAACTTTAGGAGGAAGGTTACTAAACACATAGTGTCTGGACTGTAGGTATAAGAAAAATAGGGAATGTGGGACATTGTACTTTGTACACCTTTGTTGCTAGGAATAAATA
Source organism: Pseudophryne corroboree (assembly GCF_028390025.1). NCBI lineage: Eukaryota > Metazoa > Chordata > Amphibia > Anura > Myobatrachidae > Pseudophryne > Pseudophryne corroboree. The sequence goes on along the minus strand of NC_086446.1, from coordinate 40,594,836 downwards.
GTGCCCCAAGATTTCCTGAAATGCTGGAATACCTTTATCTTTCCATGTCTGATAGTGAGCTATTGTGAGAGAGTAAGAGGTCAGGGTTGCCTGAAAATGGAACATATCTGGAACAATGCAGATCTGTATGTAAACATGTATTAATAGTCACCCAAGTCTTATAAGTGTCTGTAAATAAAATATGTGACAGTATACCTCTAGGATGTTATGTACGGGGCAGATGCAGAAGGGCGGCAGGAGAGAATGGTGAAAATAGCTCTTCCTCTAATGGTAAACTAGTGAAACGAGACAATCGTGAACATTGGGAAATATAAGAAAATGCTTATTTAGAAAACGTCTGAATATCTGGGAGATGAAGGCCTCCTCTAGACTTTGGTTGAATCATCTTGAGTTTGGAAATTCTAGGTTTTTTTGCCTTTCCATATACATTTAGAAAAGGCTTTTGTCCACCGAAGGTCATTAATTTTGAAAGCTAGATCACCAAAAATCTGTGCTCAAAGGGTTAATGTTTTCTTAACCAGAACTCCACATTACTAGTGCCTAATAGAAGCAGCTCCCAGCTGACATAGCCAGTCACAGATAGCTTTAACAAGAGAATGAGTGATGCAAGTTACTCTGGTAGAGAGCGCTTATACATTTATTAGAACTTAGTAGAATTTGTCCATTCAGGACACACAATTAGTTAAAATGACTATAAAAGTAGCAATGATGTATCAAAATGTTAATACAACTCTCCTCCACAGCAATGGATATAAACAGTGACAGATAGCTTTACCTATCACAGGCAGTAAGAACGCAGTGTTCAGTTAGTGAATGGTCAGCCAGCGGTATGCTGCTACCTCGCGCTCACATTAGTTATTCTCACCAGCTGTATCTATAGCCGTCCTGGATATAAAGTCTCCTATGCTCCATTGAGCTGCTCGGGTGTAGTGGAGTGTAGCAAGTGCTTTGTGATATGCAGCGGGAGGGAGGCTGCGGCTCACGTACTCCTGTCTGTCTCCATGCTGTATGGTGGCAATTGGCAAAAGGAGCGCAGTAGGTGTGGGAGGGTGCTGCCCGTACTTAACGCGTTTCGCCACTGTCCGTTCTGGCAGCTTGTTCAGAAGGAACGGTAATAGTGTGCACTCCATGTAGTCACCTTTTTAAAGGCATCAGTGTCCAATCCAATGTCTCAGTTCATTATTAAGGTGATGCTCACACCTGGAGAATGTATTCAAAAGCAACTGCCCCATGTGAAGTTTGATAAAGTATATCTTATCATTATAGAAATAGTATTATAAACATGGCCTCATTGAGAAATTGCTAGTTTAATAAGCAACATATATAAAAAGCATACATATATATATATATATATATATATATATATATATATCTTCATTGTTGATTCATATACATATATTCAAAATGTAATCTTTAACATTCAGTTCCAGCAACAAGAGTCCTCTATGTGCTAAATAGCCTAGTGGGTTAAAGCGCTGGTATACCGACCATAGAGGTCCGCAGTTGATCCCCCTGTTGGGCTTTGGTAAATTATTTTTTCTTTCATCAAATTATATATTCTTTATATCCTCCATTATATAAATAGCTTATCTGGTCAAGTCTCATAACTTATCCAAATCATTGGTGCATCACATACAAATGTAATCTCTCATGAACACATTACAGCTATCTTGTTTTACTTTTTCTTTTTCTCTATCGTCCTAGTGGATGCTGGGGTTCCTGAAAGGACCATGGGGAATAGCGGCTCCGCAGGAGACAGGGCACAAAAAGTAAAGCTTTACGATCAGGTGGTGTGTACTGGCTCCTCCCCCTATGACCCTCCTCCAAGCCTCAGTTAGATTTTTGTGCCCGGCCGAGAAGGGTGCAATCTAGGTGGCTCTCCTAAAGAGCTGCTTAGAAAAAAGTTTAGCTTAGGTTTTTTATTTTACAGTGAGTCCTGCTGGCAACAGGATCACTGCAACGAGGGACTTAGGGGAGAAGAAGTGAACTCACCTGCGTGCAGGATGGATTGGCTTCTTGGCTACTGGACATTAGCTCCAGAGGGACGATCACAGGTACAGCCTGGATGGTCACCGGAGCCTCGCCGCCGGCCCCCTTGCAGATGCTGAAACGAGAAGAGGTCCAGAATCGGCGGCAGAAGACTCCTCAGTCTTCTTAAGGTAGCGCACAGCACTGCAGCTGTGCGCCATTTTCCTCTCAGCACACTTCACACGGCAGTCACTGAGGGTGCAGGGCGCTGGGAGGGGGGCGCCCTGGGAGGCAAATGAAAACCTTTTTTGGCTAAAAATACCTCACATATAGCCTCCGGGGGCTATATGGAGATATTTAACCCCTGCCAGAATCCACTAAAGAGCGGGAGACGAGCCCGCCGAAAAAGGGGCGGGGCCTATCTCCTCAGCACACAGCGCCATTTTCCTCACACAGCTCCGCTGGTCAGGAAGGCTCCCAGGCTCTCCCCTGCACTGCACTACAGAAACAGGGTAAAACAAGAGAGGGGGGGCAAAATTGTGGCAAAACTATATTATTAAAGCAGCTATACAGGGAGCACTTATTATAAGGCTATCCCTGTCATATATAGCGCTTTTGGTGTGTGCTGGTAAACTCTCCCTCTGTCTCCCCAAAGGGCTAGTGGGGTCCTGTCTTCGTTAAGAGCATTCCCTGTGTGTCTGCTGTGTGTCGGTACGTGTGTGTCGACATGTATGAGGACGATATTGGTGTGGAGGCGGAGCAATTGCCAAATATGGGGATGTCACCTCCTAGGGGGTCGACACCAGAATGGATGCCTTTATTTATGGAATTACGGGATAGTGTCAACACGCTAAAGCAGTCGTTTGACGACATGAGACGGCCGGACAATCAATTAGTGCCTGTCCAGGCGCCTCAAACACCGTCAGGGGCTGTAAAACGCCCTTTGCCTCAGTCGGTCGACACAGGCCCAGACACAGGCACTGATTCCAGTGACGAAGGTGACGAATCAACCGTATTTTCCAGTAGGGCCACACGTTATATGATTTTGGCAATGAAGGAGGCGTTACATATTGCTGATACTACAGGTACCACAAAACAGGGTATCATGTGGGGTGTGAAAAAACTACCTATAGTTTTTCCTGAATCAGATGAATTAAATGAGGTGTGTGATGAAGCGTGGGTTGCCCCCGATAAAAAAATGCTAATTTCAAAGAAGTTATTGGCTTTATACCCTTTCCCGCCAGAGGTTAGGGCGCGCTGGGAAACACCTCCTAGGGTGGACAAGGCGCTCACACGCTTATCAAAACAAGTGGCGTTACCCTCTCCTGAGACGGCCGCACTTAAAGATCCAGCAGATAGGAGGATGGAAAATATCCAAAAAAGTATATACACACATACAGGTGTTATACTACGACCAGCTATAACGACAGCCTGGATGTGCAGTGCTGGGGTAGCTTGGTCAGAGTCCCCGATTGAAAATATTGATACCCTGGATAGGGACAATGTTTTACTGTCTTTAGAGCAAATAAAGGATGCATTTCTTTATATGCGTGATGCACAGAGGGATATCTGCACACTGGCATCACGGGTAAGTGCTATGTCCATTTCGGCCAGAAGAAGTTTATGGACGCGACAGTGGTCAGGCGATGCGGACTCAAAACGGCATATGGAAGTTTTGCCGTATAAAGGGGAGGAGTTATTTGGTGTCGGTCTATCGGATTTGGTGGCCACGGCTACAGCCGGGAAATCCACCTTTTTACCTCAAGTCACTCCCCAACAGAAAAAGACACCGACTTTTCAACCGCAGCCCTTTCGTTCCTTTAAAAACAAGAGAGCAAAGGGATATTCATATCTGCCACGAGGCAGAGGAAGAGGGAAGAGACAGCAACAGGCAGCTCCTTCCCAGGAACAGAAGCCCTCCCCCGCTTCTACAAAAGCCTCAGCATGACGCTGGGGCTTCTCAAGCGGACTCGGGGGCGGTGGGGGGTCGTCTCAAGAATTTCAGCGCGCAGTGGGCTCACTCGCAGGTAGATCCCTGGATCCTGCAGATAATATCTCAGGGGTACAGGTTGGAACTAGAGACGGATCCACCTCGCCGTTTCCTGAAGTCTGCTTTACCAACGTCCCCCTCCGACAGGGTGACGGTCTTGGAAGCCATTCACAAGCTGTACTCTCAGCAGGTGATAGTCAAGGTACCCCTTTTACAACAAGGAAAGGGGTATTATTCCACTCTATTTGTGGTACCGAAGCCGGATGGCTCGGTAAGACCTATTCTAAATCTGAAATCCTTGAACCTGTACATAAAAAAGTTCAAGTTCAAGATGGAGTCACTCAGAGCAGTGATAGCGAACCTGGAAGAAGGGGACTTTATGGTATCCTTGGACATCAAGGATGCGTATCTCCACGTTCCAATTTACCCCTCACACCAGGGGTACCTCAGGTTCGTCGTACAGAACTGTCACTATCAGTTTCAGACGCTGCCGTTCGGATTGTCCACGGCACCTCGGGTCTTTACCAAGGTAATGGCCGAGATGATGATTCTTCTTCGAAGAAAAGGCGTATTAATTATCCCATACTTGGACGATCTCCTAATAAGGGCAAGGTCCAGAGAACAGCTAGAGATGGGATTAGCACTGTCTCAAGAAGTGCTAAAACAGCACGGGTGGATTCTGAATATTCCAAAATCCCAGTTAATTCCGACAACACGTCTGCTGTTCCTAGGGATGATTCTGGACACGGTTCAGAAAAAGGTTTTTCTCCCGGAGGAAAAAGCCAAGGAGTTATCCGAGCTTGTCAGGAACCTCCTAAAACCAGGAAAGGTGTCTGTACATCAATGCACAAGAGTCCTGGGAAAAATGGTGGCTTCTTACGAAGCAATTCCATTCGGCAGATTCCACGCAAGAATTTTCCAGAGGGATCTGTTGGACAAATGGTCAGGGTCGCATCTTTAGATGCACCAGCGAATAACCCTGTCTCCAAGGACAAGGGTATCTCTTCTGTGGTGGTTGCAGAGTGCTCATCTATGGGAGGGCCGCAGATTCGGCATACAGGATTGGATCCTGGTGACCACGGACGCCAGCCTGAGAGGCTGGGGAGCAGTCACACAAGGAAGAAACTTCCAGGGCGTGTGGTCGAGCCTGGAAACGTCTCTTCACATAAACATTCTGGAACTAAGAGCAATCTACAATGCTCTAAGCCAGGCAGAACCTCTGCTTCAAGGAAAACCGGTGTTGATCCAGTCGGACAACATCACGGCAGTCGCCCATGTGAACAGACAAGGCGGCACAAGAAGCAGGAGTGCAATGGCAGAAGCTGCAAGGATTCTTCGCTGGGCAGAGAATCATGTGATAGCACTGTCAGCAGTGTTCATCCCGGGAGTGGACAACTGGGAAGCAGACTTCCTCAGCAGACACGACCTTCACCCGGGAGAGTGGGGACTTCATCCAGAAGTTTTCCACATGCTGGTAACCCGTTGGGAAAGACCAATGGTGGACATGATGGCGTCTCGCCTCAACAAAAAACTGGACAGATATTGCGCCAGGTCAAGAGATCCGCAGGCAATAGCTGTGGACGCGCTGGTAACGCCTTGGGTGTACCTGTCGGTGTATGTGTTTCCTCCTCTGCCTCTCATACCAAAAGTATTGAGAATTATACGGCAAAGAGGCGTAAGAACGATACTAGTGGTTCCGGATTGGCCAAGAAGGACTTGGTACCCGGAACTTCAAGAGATGATCACGGAAGATCCGTGGCCTCTACCTCTGAGAAGGGACTTGCTTCAGCAGGGTCCCTGTCTGTTTCAAGACTTACCGCGGCTGCGTTTGACGGCATGGCGGTTGAACTCCGGATCCTAAAGGAAAAAGGCATGCCGGAAGAAGTCATTCCTACTTTGATTAAAGCAAGGAAGGAAGTAACCGCGCAACATTATCACCGCATTTGGCGAAAATATGTTGCGTGGTGCGAGGATCGGAGTGCTCCGACGGAGGAATTTCAACTGGGTCGATTCCTACATTTCCTGCAATCAGGATTGTCTATGGGTCTCAAATTGGGATCTATTAAGGTTCAAATTTCGGTCCTGTCGATTTTCTTCCAAAAAGAATTGGCTTCAGTTCCTGAAGTCCAGACTTTTGTTAAGGGAGTGCTGCATATACAGCCCCCTGTGGTGCCTCCAGTGGCACCGTGGGATCTCAATGTTGTTTTGAACTTTCTCAAATCTCATTGGTTTGAACCACTAAAAACTGTGGATTTGAAATATCTCACATGGAAAGTGACCATGCTACTAGCCCTGGCTTCGGCCAGGAGAGTGTCAGAACTGGCAGCTTTATCCTACAAAAGCCCATATCTGATTTTCCATTCGGACAGGGCAGAACTGCGGACTCGTCCGCATTTTCTCCCTAAGGTGGTGTCAGCATTTCATCTGAACCAACCTATTGTAGTGCCTGCGGCTACAAGCGACTTGGAGGACTCCAAGTTGTTGGACGTTGTCAGTGCTTTAAAAATATACATTTCAAGGACAGCTGGAGTCAGGAAATCTGACTCGCTGTTTATACTATATGCTCCCAACAAGTTGGGCGCTCCTGCGTCTAAGCAGACAATTGCTCGCTGGATTTGTAGTACGATTCAGCTTGCACATTCTGTGGCAGGCCGGCCACAGCCAAAATCGGTAAAAGCCCACTCCACAAGGAAGGTGGGTTCTTCTTGGGCGGCTGCCCGAGGGGTCTCGGCATTACAACTCTGCCGAGCGGCTACGTGGTCGGGGGAGAACACGTTTGTAAAATTCTACAAATTTGATACCCTGGCTAAGGAGGACCTGGAGTTCTCTCATTCGGTGCTGCAGAGTCATCCGCACTCTCCCGCCCGTTTGGGAGCTTTGGTATAATCCCCATGGTCCTTTCAGGAACCCCAGCATCCACTAGGACGATAGAGAAAATAAGAATTTACTTACCGATAATTCTATTTCTCGGAGTCCGTAGTGGATGCTGGGCGCCCATCCCAAGTGCGGATTATCTGCATTACTTGTACATAGTTACAAAAATCGGGTTATTATTGTTGTGAACCATCTTTCAGAGGCTCCGCTGTTATCATACTGTTAACTGGGTTTAGATCACAGGTTGTACGGTGTGATTGGTGTGGCTGGTATGAGTCTTACCCGGGATTCAAGATCCTTCCTTATTGTGTACGCTCGTCCGGGCACAGTATCTAACTGAGGCTTGGAGGAGGGTCATAGGGGGAGGAGCCAGTACACACCACCTGATCGTAAAGCTTTACTTTTTGTGCCCTGTCTCCTGCGGAGCCGCTATTCCCCATGGTCCTTTCAGGAACCCCAGCATCCACTACGGACTCCGAGAAATAGAATTATCGGTAAGTAAATTCTTATTTTAAACTTTAACATTAAATTCCAAGATCATAATTTTTCAATGGGCTAAATAGCCTAGCGGACTAAAGCGCTATTACACTGCGCAGTAAGACCCGGGTACAATCATCCAGCAATACTCCAACTTTTCTTCAGAAAATAAAATTACTCAATCTTCAGGTTAAACAATACTCCTTAGTCATCTATTATTCATATTAACTTCCACCACTATAAGAGCAAATACACACACACACACACATATATATATGATAATAAAAATAAATAAAGGGAACACTTAAACAACACAATGTAACTCCAAGTCAATTACACTTCTGTGAAATCAAACTGTCCACTTAGGAAGCAAGGAATAGGGATGTATCTGCACACACACAATTAATTAGATAAGAATTGGGAACAAAAGTTCCTTGAGAAACCCCTATAAATTATTGGTAATTACCATTTATTATGGGGGTGCTACCAACTACAGCTAGAGTGAATGCCAGAAAAAGAAGAAGAAAGGGCTGTACTATCGGTGCACACAAAGAGAGGTGATCTGGTTATCACTTCTCCATAAAATGTAACCTTTATTATTATTCTCATAAAAATAGTATAGAATGTCTTCATTTAGACTGCAAGTTAAGGCGAAACATAGATGTTAAAATCATTGACATAGACAAAACATGTCGAAATGCAATAGAAGTTATTGAATGTGAATAAAGATTAAAAATGTGTGTCCGTGTTCTTCATTCTAATGTCCAAAAAAAAATGTAATATTTGTCCCACACTACGCCAGTAATCAATTATTCTTTAATTTGTCCACATTATATATATATGGATATTAATCTCACTGTATACTCAATGTAAGGTTTCTATGACATAGAGGTATGTGGGAGAGTGCAGGTCCTGTTTAGTGTTGTAATAATAGTTCAAAATTACATAATAGGTCTTCGACCAAAACAGATGAATCAATTATTGCTATTTTTAATTGTAGTGCCAAACACCTTAGCCGTTATCCAGCAGATAGTGATAATACTAATTGCACTGATGGAATGTAATACTAATAAATATAGTGAGCGTTATTTAGTATATAGTCTACTATGAATATATAATACACCGTCTAGAGAATATCTATATATCTCCTCAGTAAAGGCAATGCACTAGGTCTAATTACAGTAAATGATACACCTTAGAGGATGTATACCTTCATTGATTAACTATGTGATAGTTATGATAACCTGGTGCACACACAATTATTGGCCTTAGAGGGGAAGCACCCTCATTATTTGGGACTGGTGCCACCCTCTCAACTAATCACATTTAAATCCGTACATATAAAGATGATAGATGTATTTCAACTTATGTATGGTAATACCTCATTATGAGGTGTATCACTAGACCAATAAATCATGCACACCTTTTAAATATCCAAGGTATACTATTATAGAAAAGATTTTATTTATTCAGCATATTCATAGAGAACATTAATTCAGATATTGATTTTATTATTGCTCAATAATCGCACACCACAACTGCGTGCTCAACTAAGTAGTTGTAAATGTTGGTATTAAAACATTTATTGTGCTTGTCTGCTGGATTCTATCCCAGATGTCACACAGCCTGCAAAAATTTATCCTATGTATATACAGTGTCTCAAAACTAGGCTGACATTGTTACCATCTGTTAGCAATTATGGGGTCGGGTGTCGTGCGGAATGCCGGCGCTCGGGCTCCCGGCGACCAGCATACCGGCGCCGGGAGCCCGACCGCCGGCATACCGACAGCGTGGCGAGCTCGCCAGCTGCGGGCACGGTGGCGCAACACTATTTTATTCTCCCTCCAGGGGGGTCATGGACCCCCACGAGGGAGAATAGTTGTCGGGATTCCGGCGCCGGTATACTGTGTGCTGGGATCCCGACATTCGTCATACATAAGACCACTCATTCACTTAGATAGTATTGGAGGTTAGAATTGAAACATTTGTTGCATCCTTATAAGGACAGTTATACCACGGATGTTTCACAATAATCATATACTACTCACATTAGTATAGAATGCTTCTATTATTTCTCTAATGTCCTAAGTGGATGCTGGGGACTCCGTAAGGACCATGGGGAATAGACGGGCTCCGCAGGAGGCTGTGCACTCTAAAGAAAGATTAGGTACTACATCTGGTGTGCATTGGCTCCTCCCTCTATGCCCCTCCTCCAGACCTCAGTTAGAATCTGTGCCCGGCCAGAGCTGGAGGCTCCTAGTGGGCTCTCCTGAGCCTGCTAGAAAAATAAAGTATTTGTTAGGTTTTTTATTTTCAGTGAGATCTGCTGGCAACAGACTCACTGCTACGAGGGACTGAGGGGAGAGAAGCAAACCTACCTGCTTGCAGCCAGCTTGAGCTTCTAGGCTACTGGACACCATTAGCTCCAGAGGGATCGAACACAGGCACCAGTCCTCGATCGTCCGGTCCCGGAGCCGCGCTGCCGCCCCCCTCACAGAGCCAGAAGCACTGAAGTCCGGAGAAGACACAAAGACGTAGAAATCGGCGGCATGAAATCTCCTGTCTTCATTAAGGTAGCGCACAGCACAGCTGCGGTGCTGTGCTCTCACAGCACACTTACATACTCCGGTCCCTGTAGGGTGCAGGGCGCTGAGAGGGGGGTGGGCGCCCTGGGCAGCAATTTAATACCTTTGGCACAAAATACCCACATATACAGTCCTAGACTGTATATGGGGAAAACCCCCGCCATTTTTTACACAGATCAGAGCGGGACAGAAGCCAGCTGCTGAGGGGGCGGGGCCTTCTTCCTCGGCACACCAGCGCCATTATCACTTCACAGCTCCGCTGGAAGCAGCTCCCTGGGCTCTCCCCTGCAGTATCCAGGTACTCCAAGGGCAAAGGAGAAGGGGGGAGGGGGCACATAAATGTAGGCGCAAAAACAGTGTATATCAGCAGCTACTGGGTTCACACTTGTTTTAGTGTCATTCTTGGGTCATATAGCGCTGGGGTGTGTGCTGGCATACTCCTCTGTCTCCCCAAAAGCCTTAGTGCGGTCCTGTACTCAGTCAGAGCATTCCCTGTGTGTGTGCGGTGTGTCGGTACGTCAGTGTCGACATGTTTGATGAGGAAGGGTATGTGGAGGCGGAGCAAGTGAATATGGATGTGGTGTCGGTGCCGACACCGGATTGGATGGATATGTGGAAGGTGTTAAATGATAATGTAAGCTCCTTGCATAAAAGGTTGGACAAAGCTGAAGCCTTGGGACAGTCAAGGACTCAACCAGTGCCTGATCCCACAGCTCAGAGGCCGTCAGGGTCTCATAAGCATCCACTATCCCAGTTAGTCGACACAGATGTCGACACAGAGTCTGACTCCAGTGTCGATGATGAGGCTAAATTGCAGCCTAAAATTACTAAAGCCATCCAATACATGATTATAGCAATGAATACAGAGGAGGATGCCGAGTCTCTTCAGAACGACTTAGTTAAAATTAGAAGCATGGGCAGCCAAATGGAGAATGCGCTTCAACACAGACAAGTGTAAGGTAATGCACTGTGGTAACAAGAACAAACATTACACCTACCTACTAAATTGGGTAAAATTAGGGGATTCTGTACTGGAAAAGGACTTAGGTGTCCTCATAGATAGCAAGCTAAGCAGTAGTACCCAAAGTAGGACTGCAGCAAAGAAGGCTAATAAGATATTAGCATGCATAAAACGGGGTATTGATGCTAGGGACAAGAGTATTATACTCCCGTTATATAAATCACTAGTGAGTCCACACCTTGAATACTGTGTACAATTCTGGGCACCGTACAAAAAGGATATCCTGGAGCTTGAAAAGGTACAGAGGAGGGCGACCAAACTAATTAAGGGCATGGAGACGATGGAATACAAGGAAAGGCTTGAAAGACTAGGCATGTTTACATTGGAAAAGCGGAGACTAAGAGGGGATATGATCAACATCTACAAATATATAAGGGGACAATACACAGAGCTTGCGCTGGACCTGTTTTTGGTTAGATCAACACAGAGAAACTCGTGGACACTCGCTCAGGTTAGAGGAGAGGAGATTCCGCACAATACGGCGTAAAGGCTTTTTCACGGTAAGGACAATACGTGTTTGGAATTCCCTGCCCGAGGGAGTTGTAATGGCTGAATCTGTCAACACCTTTAAGAATGGGTTAGATAAATTCCTATTGGATAAGGATATCCAGGGGTATGGTGCAAAGTCATGCATTATAGTTACTATAAATAGGGATAAAATGCAATGGCTGACAGCAGCATCAGTCAGAAATTTTAGTCAAATCATCATGCATAGAACACCACAAATAGGTTGAACTCGATGGACAATTGTCTTTTTTCAACCTCAGATACTATGTTACTATGTAAAGATGTATTACACATTGCTGAGGAAATACCTGTCCCTGACAAGAGGATTCATATGTTTGGGGAGAAAAAACAAGTGACTTTCCACCCTTCACATGAATTATGTGAAAAACCCTGGGAATCCCCTGAAAGGAAGGTAATAATTCCCAAAAGGTTGCTTATGGCGTATCCTTTCCCGCCAACGGACAGGTTACGCTGGGAATCCCCTCCCAGGGTAGACAAGGCGTTAACGCGCTTATCAAAGAAGGTGGCCCTGCCGTCTCAGGATACGGCTGCCCTAAAGGATCCTGCAGATATAAAGCAGGAAGCTATCCTCAAGGCTGTGTATACACATTCTGGTACTCTCCTGAGACCAGCCATAGTTTCGGCATGGATGTGCAGCGCAGTAGCAGCATGGACAGATACACTGTCGGATGAGTTAGATACCCTGGACAGGGATACTATTTTGCTGACCCTGGGACATATTAAAGACGCTGTCCTATATATGCGGGATGCCCAGAGAGACATTTGCTCACGGTTGGTTCTATATCGGAGGGGCTGAAGGGACCTTGTGACGTATTGAGGGGAGGAGCTACGTCACCAGGGGAGGAGCTACGGGTGAACAGGGTACCCGAAAAGTGGGCTCGCTTCGCTCGCCGCGCTTCGGGCACGGTGGCTCGCTCCGCTTCGCTCACCACCTAATTACTAAAGGTAATAGTTGGTGGCGTGGATAGTAGAGGAACTATCCCGCTGGCCTAGCTCCTCCCCCTTGTGTCGTAACTCCTCCCCCTTACGGAAAAGGTCCCTTAGCCCACTTGATTCTAGCATCTACCATTTGCTCACTGAGCTCTAGGCTAAGCGCAATGTCCATTTCTGCCAGAAGGGACTTATGGACTCTGCAATGGACAGGGGATGCTGATTCTAAAAGACATATGGAAGTTTTACCATATAAGGGTGAGGAATTGTTTGGGGACGGTCTCTCGGACCTGGTTTCCACAGCTACAGATGGGAAGTCAAAATTCTTGCAATATGTTTCCTCACAACCGAAGAAAGCACCGTATTATCAAATGCAGTCCTTTCGTCCCCAAAAGAACAAAAAGGTCAGAGGTGCATCTTTCCTTGCCAGAGGTAAGGGAAAAGGAAAAAAGCTGCATCACGCAGCCAGTTCCCAGGAGCAAAAGTCCTCCCCGGCCTCCTCTAAGTCTACCGCATGACGCTGGGGCTCCACAGGCGGAGCCAGGAGCGGTGGGGGCGCGTCTCAAGAATTTCCGCCACCAGTGGGTATGTTCACGGGTGGATCCCTGGGCGATACAAATTGTGTCTCAGGGATACAAGCTGGAATTCGAAGAGACGCCCCCTCCACGTTTCCTGAATTCTGCCTTGCCGGTTTCCCCCATGGAGAGGGAAGTAGTGCTGGCGGCAATTCACAAACTATATCTCCAGCAGGTGGTGGTAAAGGTTTTCCTACTTCAGCAGGGAAAGGGTTACTATTCCACCATGTTTGTGGTACCGAAACCGGACGGTTCGGTCAGGCCCATTTTGAATTTAAAGTCCCTGAACATTTACATGAAAAAATTCAAGTTCAAAATGGAATCGTTCAGAGCGGTCATTGCAAGCCTGGAAGAGGGGGATTTCATGGTGTCGCTGGACATCAAGGATGCTTACTTGCATGTCCCCATTTATCCACCTCATCAGGAGTACCTCAGGTTTGTGGTACAGGACTGTCATTACCAATTCCAGACGTTGCCGTTTGGCCTGTCCACGGCACGAGAATATTTACTAAGGTGATGGCGGAGATGATGGTACTCCTTCGAAAGCAAGGAGTTACAGTTAGGTTGCTGATAAATGTAGCACACTCTCAGGACGTGTTGCGACAGCACGGCTGGATCCTGAATATTCCAAGGTCGCAGCTGATTCCTACGACACGTCTGCCCTTCCTGGGCATCATTCTGGACATGGACCAGAAGAAGGTGTTTCTCCCAGAGGAGAAGGCACAGGAGCTCGTGACTCTGGTCAGAGGTCTCCTAAAACCGAAACAGGTATCTGTGCATCACTGCAGACGAGTCCTGGGAAAGATGGTGGCGTCATACGAAGCCATTCCCTCCGGCAGGTTCCATGCCTGGATTTTTCAGTGGGATCTGCTGGACAAGTGGTCCGGATCGCATCTTCAGATGTATCGGCTGATCACCCTGTCCCCCAGGGCCAGGGTGTCTCTTCTGTGGTGGCTGCAGAGTGCTCATCTACTCGAGGGTCGCAGGTTCGGCATACAGGACTGGGTCCTGGTGACCATGGATGCAAGCCTCCGAGGGTGGGGGGCAGTCACTCAGGGAAGAAACTTCCAAGGACTGTGGTCAAGTCAGGAGACTGTCTGCACATAAATATCCTGGAACTAAGGGCAATATACAACGCCCTGAGTCAAGCGGAGCCTCTGCTGATCCAGTCAGACAACATCACTGCGGTCGCCCATGTAAACCACCAGGGCGGCACAAGAAGCAGGGTGGCAATGGCGGAAGCCACCAGGATTCTTCGTTGGGCGGAGAGTCACGTACAAGCACTATCAGCAGTGTTCATTCCGGGAGTGGACAATTGGGAAGCAGACTTCCTCAGCAGACACGACCTATACCCGGGAGAGTGGGGACTTCATCAAGAAGTCTTCTCGCAGATTGTAAGTCATTGGGAACTGCCACAGGTGGACATGATGGCGTCCCGTCTCAACAAAAAGCTAAAAAGGTATTGCGCCAGGTCAAGGGACCCTCAGGCGATAGCTGTGGACGCTCTGGTAACGCCGTGGGTGTTTCAGTCAGTCTATGTGTTTCCTCCTCTACCTCTCATACCCAAGGTGTTGAGAATCATAAGAAAAAGAGGAGTGAGAACAATACTCATTGTTCCGGATTGGCCAAGAAGGTCTTGGTACCCGGAACTGCAAGAAATGCTCACAGAGGACCCATGGCCTCTGCTCTCAGACAGGACCTGTTACAACAGGGGCCCTGTCTGTTCCAAGACTTACCGCGGCTGCATTTGACGGCATGGCGGTTGAATGCCGGATCCTAGCAGAAAAGGGCATTCCGGATGAAGTTATTCCTACGCTGATTAAGGCTAGGAAGGATGTGACAGCAAAGCATTATCACCGAATATGGCGAAAATATGTTGCCTGGTGCGAGGCCAGGAGGGCCCCACCTGAGGAATTCCAGCTTGGGCGATTCCTACACTTCCTACAGTCAGGAGTGACTATAGGCCTGAAATTAGGTTTCATAAAGGTCCAGATATCGGCTCTATCCATTTTCTTTCAAAGAGAACTGGCTTCACTGCCTGAGGTTCAGACATTTGTTAAAGGTGTGCTGCATATTCAGCCCCCTTTTGTGCCACCAGTGGCACCGTGGGATCTTAATGTAGTTTTAGATTTCTTGAAATCCCACTGGTTCGAGCCACTTAAGACAGTGGAGCTCAAATATCTCACTTGGAAAGTGGTCATGTTGTTGGCCTTGGCTTCAGCGAGGCGTGTGTCAGAATTGGCGGCTTTATCATGTAAAAGCCCCTATCTGATTTTCCATGTAGACAGGGCAGAACTGCGGACCCGTCCACAATTTCTGCCAAAGGTGGTGTCATCTTTTCATTTGAACCAACCTATTGTGGTGCCTGCGGCTACTCGGGACTTGTATGTAGTCTGGGCTTTGAAGATTTATGTTTCCAGAACGGCTGGAGTCAGAAAAACTGATTCGCTGTTTATACTGTATGCACCCAACAAGTTGGGCGTGTCGGCTTCAAAGCAAACTATTGCTCGCTGGATCTGTAACACGATTCAGCAAGCTCATTCAGGATTGCCGCATCCATGATCAGTAAAAGCCCATTCCACAAGGAAGGTGGGCTCTTCTTGGGCGGCTGCCTGTGGGGTCTCGGCATTACAGCTTTGCTGAGCTGCTACTTGGTCGGGTTCAAACACTTTTGCTAAGTTCTACAAGTTTGATACCCTGGCTAAAGAGGACCTTGAGTTTGCTCATTCGGTGCTGCAGAGTCATCCGCACTCTCCCGTCCGTTTGGGACCTTTGGTATAATCCCCATGGTCCTTACGGAGTCCCCAGCATCCACTTAGGACGTTAGAGAAAATAAGAATTTACTCACCGGTAATTCTATTTCTTGTAGTCTGTAGTGGATGCTGGGCACCCGTCCCAAGTGCGGACATTCTGCAATACATGTATATAGTTATTGGGTAATACAGGGGTTTTGTTATGAGCCATCTGTTCAGTGAGGCTCAGTTTATGTTCATACTGTTAACTGGGTAAGTTTATCACAGGTTGTACGGTGGGATTGGTGTGGCTGGTATGAGTCTTACCCTGGGTTCCAAATCCTTTCATGGAAACGTCAGCTCTTCCGGGCACAGTTTCCTTAACTGAGGTCTGGAGGAGGGGCATAGAGGGAGGAGCCAGTGCACACCAGATGTAGTACCTAATCTTTCTTTAGAGTGCCCAGCCTCCTGCGGAGCCCGTCTATTCTCCATGGTCCTTACGGAGTCCCCAGCATCCACTACGGACTACGAGAAATAGAATTACCGGTGAGTAAATTCTTTTTTTTTGTTGTCATCTATTCGCCACTTATTATCCAAGCACTTGGCAATCTATATAATACTAAACAGTCCTCATATTACTGTGATCTAATTCTCTGCCTGCACTTCACAACAATACCTAGGTTCAATTATATTTACTGAATTGTTAACTGGCTAATCATTATTTCAATGCTTAGGTTTGGACATAGGAAGACTCTGAACACACGCTGCCCACACGCGTGTTCCGCCGTTACTTGACAGCTTCGTCAGGAAGCAACACTGATTGACAATCAATTTCACATGCTGTTGTGCAAATGGAGTAGACAACAGGTGGAAATTATAGGCAATTAGCAAGACACCCCCAATAAAGGAGTTGTTCTGCAGGTGGTGACCACAGACCACTTCTCAGCTCCTATGCTTTCTGGCTGATGTTTTGGTCACTTTTGAAAGCTGACGGTGCTTTCACTCTAGCGGTAGCATGAGACTGAGTCTACAACCCACACAAGTGGCTCAGGTAATGCAGCTCATCCAGGATGGCACATCAATGCGAGCTGTGGCAAGAAGGTTTGCTGTGTCTGTCAGCGTAGTGTCCAGAGCATGGAGGCGCTACAAGGAGATAGGCCAGTACATCAGGAGACGTGGAGTAGGCTGTAGGAGGGCAACAACCCAGCAGCAGGACCGCTACCTCAGCCTTTGTGCAAGGAGGAACAGGAGGAGCACTGTCAGAGTCCTGCAAAATGACCTTCAGCAAGCCACAAATGTGCATGTGTCTACTCAAACGATCAGAAACAGACTCCATGAGGGTGGTATGAGGGCCTGACGTCCACAGGTGGGGGTTGTGTTTACAGCCCAACACCGTGCAGGACGTTTGGCATTTGCCAAAGAACACAAAGATTGTCAAATTTGACACTGGTGCTCTTAACAGATGAAAGCAGGCTCTAACTGAGCACATGTGACAGTGTCTGGAGACAAAACGTTCTGCTGCCTGCAACATCCTCCAGCATGACCGGTTTGGCAGTGGGTCAGTAATGGTGTGGGGTGGCATTTCTTTGGGGGGCCGCACAGCCCTCCATGTGCTCGCCAGAGGTAGCCTGACTGCCATTAGGTACCGAGATGAGATCCTCAGACCCCTCGTGAGACCATAGCCTGGTGCTGTTGGCCCTGGGTTCCTCCTAATGCAAGACAATGCTAGACCTCATGTGGCTGGAGTGTGTCAGCAGTTCCTGCAAGAAGAAGGCATTGATACTATGGACTGGCCCGCCCATTCCCCAGACCTGAATCCAATTGAGCACATCTGGGACATCATGTCTCGCTCCATCCACCAATGCCACGTTGCACCACAGACTGTCCAGGAGTTGACGGATGCTTTAGTCCAGGTCTGGGAGGAGATCTCGCAGGAGACCATCCGCCACCTCATCCGGAGCATGCCCAGGCGTTGTAGGGAGGTCATACAGGCACGTGGAGGCCACACACACTACTGACCCTCATTTTGACTTGTTTTAAGGACATTACATCAAAGTTGGATCAGCCTGTAGTGTGTTTTTCCACTTTAATTTTGAGTGTGGCTCCAAATCCAGACCTCCATGGGTTAATACATTTGATTTCCATTGATAATTTTCGTGTGATTTAGTTGTCAGCACATTCAACTATGTAAAGAACAAAGTATTTAATAAGAATATTTCATTCATTCAGATCTAGGATGTGTTATTTTAGTGTTCCCTTTATTTTTTTGAGCAGTGTATGTATATATATATATATATATATATAGTCTAGTACAAATCCGGCATTCAAAGAGTAAAAAAATCACCCGCCTGTGTGCCTTTGCTGAATTATTCATATATGCAATAGTTCAGAACAGTCTCCATTCAGAACAGGCACGGCACTCCAGGAGTTAATGAAAATATCTATATATCAACACATGTTCAAAGCATGTATACATCACCATAGAGCACTGGCAATTACAGTGCTCTATGGTGATGTATACATGCTTTGAACATGTGTTGATATAAAGATATTTTCATTAAGTCCTGGAGTGCCGTGCCCGTTCTGAATGAAGACTGTTCTGAAGCTTTGACCTTCTTCCCAAGATGCATAGCGCCGCCTCCTATATCACCCTGCCTCCGTGCACAGGAGCTCAGTTTGTAGTTGGTGCTTGCAGTGCAAGCATGTAACAGGAAGAGCTGCTCACAGCAGCTCTAGAAAAAGCTTTTTCTGAGGAAAAAAGACTACAAGGGCTGCAGCAGAGGCACAGATTGTGTAAGATGTCAGTAGATATTACCTGCCGCAGCTCCATCTCTCCCCCAGTGGCGCTGTACACTCCCGCGCCCTGGTTGCCGGGTACCTACAGCAGGAGGCTCCGGTTTTCTCCCAAGTCAGTCACATACGACTGGGGCTCTCCGGGATCGCGTGGCCGCACTTCGGGAGGAGGTAAGTGCACTTTATCGCGATCCGGCGTGGGAGGTGGGCTGCGCGCGCTGGTGGTGGACACTGTGGCAGTACAGACGATCCCACTAGATCACCAGGGCATGGGTGCAGGTCAGGTTTTCTCTCTAAACCTTTTTGCTAGTAGCCCGTAGTACCCGGTGGTTTTGCTAGCAGAGGGGATAAGGCTTAGACCTGGAGCCCCAGCCCCAGGGCACCATTTCCAGTAAATGTTCCTACCCTGGAGCTGCATATCTGTCTCTCCCTCACTCCCTGTAAGTGTTTGAGTGCCATTTCCCCAGCTACACTGTTCCTGGGACTGCTTGGGCAAATCCTCCTTTGTAAAGCCGCCTGGTTGTCAGCGCTGTGCCTTTACATGACACTTAGGTATTCCACATGTCAATTAGACAGTGTTAGTTAAGAAAGAGTGCATTTAGTCAGGGTTCTCTGGTACAAGTACCCTGTGATATACATCCAGTTCTTACTGTGCAGTGTTATATCTATTGACTACATAGCTATATATAAGCTGGTCCAGTGCAGTATTATTGTTGGTAATAACCTCTGCATTGTACAACTGTGACTATATGTGTGTGCATTAGCTTGCGGAGTGATTTCCATTTTGTGTCTCTCACTCACCTTGCTATCCCTATATTCTATAACCTGAGGGGGCTTGGTGTGTCAGGTTTTATAATTATATAGGATATTCACAAGATATACTTTAATACGTATTTTTTTCTGTGATTTTAGTCACCATATCTCTCCTGTATCTCTGCTTGTGCTGACTACACTGCGCAGGGGTTCTGGGGCTGAACACACTGCCGGTGTTGCTGAAGCCACAGATCCCTATGAGGAGACTATAGCAGCTGCGGGCTCTAGTTCTGGGGGCTCCTTGCCCCCCAGTGGGACTGTGGCAACGGGGGTCCATAATAACCCACCGTGGGCTACTTTCTCCACGCTTCTAAATATGCTAGTTACTAAACTAACACCCCCTATGGGACCTCCTATGCCGGTGCAACCGTATGTGGTCCCCGCGGCTAACCCACCATGGGCAGATAACTTGTCTGCTCAATTGAAGAAATTGAACCAGTCCTGGACTACTAAAAAGTCCTTGCTCGCCTAAGACCAAGGGGTCCTCTAAGCGAGCTCTTACCTCCTCACAATCCACTGCTGTCACTGACACCTCATCTGATAAAGATGGCACGTACACTGACCCCACAGATTCTGACACAGAATCTGCTGATGGGGAGGGTAGTTCACAAGTGATGTTCCTGATCTTTTGGAGGCTATTAAGTTGATTCTACAGGTTACGGATGATCCCGAGCCATCCGTCCCTCCTAAGAAACCAGATAGGTTCAAGTGTCAGAAGGTAGTTAAACAAGTTTTACCTCACTCTGACCACCATGTGGATATACGTCAGGAACCCTGGGGAAACTCGGGAAAAAAGTTTGTGCCTCAAAAGAAGATGCTGGCTCGCTATCCCCTCGCGCTAGAGCTGCCTAACAATTGGGAAACGCCTGCTCCAGTAGACTCGCATGTGGCTAGGATGGTAGTTTCCTCAGCTCTACCTGTCACTTCCGTCACGTCTCTAAAAGAAAAAGAAATGTACTGGCGCTGGCTGAAATTCAATAAGAGATGAACGACTCAATGCATAAAATTAAAAGAATGGCATTTAATAGACATTTATCAAAGAGAGGTTATCCTACCCCTCAAAGGTAAAACACAAACAATTTGCTGAATAAAAATCGCTTTGTAAGATCCCACAGTATTAACCCTTTGAAATGAAAAGTCCACAGTTCCTGGCTAGGACGCTGTTCCACATTTGCCCACAAGTTCAATTAGGTAAGAGGTGATATTACCAGACTGGATTCCAGATAAATTCCCTTAGGTCTTTCTTGCAGTTAGAACCAATGCTCCTGATGAAGCTGGCATCCATCAGACCAGCGAAACGCGTTGAGCCCTAGCCTGTAGGACCACAAGCATCAGCACCCTTATCCACTTCCTGGCAAAATTTGGACCCATTGGAATCCACTAGGATAAAATTCCGACACAAGTTCCTCCTTTGATCTGGACACATCCCTACTGCTATTTGGTTCTAACTGCAAGAAAGACCTAAGGGAATTTATCTGGAATCCAGTCTGGTAATATCACCTCTTACCTAATTGAACTTGTGGGCAAATGTGGAACAGCGTCCTAGCCAGGAACTGTGGACTTTTCATTTCAAAGGGTTAATACTGTGGGATCCTACAAAGCGTATTTTATTCAGCAAATTGTTTGTGTTTTACCTTTGAGGGGTAGGATAATCTCTCTTTGATAAATGTCTATTAAATGCCATTCTTTTAATTTTATGCATTGAGTCGTTCATCTCTTATTGAATTTTAGCCAGCGCCAGTACATTTCTTTTTCATTTTTACCCCAATATCCAGGGAATTGACCTTCCCAGTACAGGCTGCTGTTGCTAGCGCACTTCTCTGTGTGTTTTTTATATAGCTTTACGTCTCTAAAAGAGCCTACGGATAAATGTGTGGAGGGTTGTCTGAAAGCGATTTACACCCTCACGGGTGCTGCACAAAGGCCCACTATTGCAGCGACATGGGCAGAGGCTATTGAAGCATGGGCCCTAGAGTTGGAAGCTGAAATCTCTTCTGACCATGCTAGACAATGCTTGTCATATATTGTCACAGCTTCGCACTATATTAAAGAGGCGGCTTCTGATGCCGGTATTCTAGCAGCCAAGGCCTCTACTACATCAGTCCTGGCTTGCCGGATACTGTGGCTGAGATCCTGGTCTGTGGATCTGGACTCTAGAAAAACCCTGGTGGTACTCCTTTTCAAGGGAGATATTCTGTTTGGGGAGGACTTAAATAAGATAGTGGCTGACTTGGCTACTGCCAAAACTGCCTGTCTGCCAAGTACCGCTCCTTCTGTGTCGAAGGCTAAAGGTACTCCCTTTCGCCCTTTTCGTCCATCAGGTAAAGCAAAAGGTCAGGCATACCACAAGCAGGCCCGCACTTCCAAACCTGGTAAGCCGAAGCCCAAAAGAGCCTGGGCTGCCCGTCAGCCAGCTTCCAAGACAGATAAGCCTGCCGCATGATGCCTGGGTATGGGAAGTCGTCACTCGAGGTTACGCCATAGCCTTCAAAAACCGTCCCCCTCATCGATTTTGCCTGAAAGACGTCCCGTTGGGCCAGACAAAGGCAAACACTCTACATTCGGTGGCACAGACCCTCCTGGATACAGAAGTCATAGTGCAAGTACCTCTTGCTCAGAGGGGTCGGGTGTGCTATTCTCCGCTGTTTCTAGTCCCGAAACTGAATGGGTCCTCTTAGCCCATTCTCAATCTCAAGGCATTGAATAGGTTTGTGAAAGTTTCCAAGTTCCGTATGGAAACCCTTCGCTCTATAGTTCTGGCCCTAGAACCTGGGGATTATATGGTCTCCCCGGCCATACAGGATGCTTACCTGCATATTCCTATAGCAGTGTCACATCAGAAATACCTGAGGTTTGCGATTGGCAACCTCCATTACCAGGTTCGGGCGTTACCTTTTGGTTTAACTACGGCTCCGTGAGTCTTCACCAAAGTTATGGCGGTGATGACGGTGGTACTCCTCCGTCAAGGGGTCAGGATCCTGCCGTATCTGGATGACTTGTTAATCCTGGCAAATTCCCCAGAACTTCTATGTCATCTGGATATGACTGTCCGGTTTCTACAAGCCCACGGGTGGCTCATCAACTGGAAGAAATCCTCTCTGGTCCCTGCTCAGAGCATGGTGCACCTGGGAGCGCTATTGGACACTCACAACCAGCGGTTGTTCTTGTCCCAGGAGAAAGTCCTGAAGCTTCAGGACAGGATTCATTGCTTCCTTTCTCATCCGCAAGTGTCGATACATTAGGCGATGCAGGTGCTGGGCCTCATGGTGTCAGCATTCGACATGGTGGAGTATGCTCAATACCATTCTCGCCCTCTCCAGAGGCTGATTCTAGCCAAGTGGTTCGGCCTGCCTCACCGGATCAGGTCTCACATGATCTCATTGACTCCGGAGGTCCGTCTGTCGCTGCACTGGTGGCTCCAGGACCAACGATTGTTCAGAGGCCGTCCCTTCTGGATATCCGACTGGGTCCTGTTGACGACAGATGCCAGTCTAAGAGGTTGGGGCGCGGTGCTGGAGCAATACTCCAGGGCCGGTGGATCTCCTCTCGATCAACATTCTTGAATTGCGGGCGGTCTTCAATTCGTTGAACCTGGCCCAGCATTTAATTCAGAACCGTCCTGTTCAAGTACAGTCGGACAACGCCACCACAGTGGTTTACATAAATCATCAAGGCGGCACTCAAAGCTGTTTGGCAATGAAGGAAGTCTCACGGATTCTGCAATGGGCGGAACACCATCTACCGGCAATATTTATTCCTGGAAGCGGACTTTCTCAGTCATCAGGACGTACATGCCAGAGAGTGAGGCTTCCGTCCAGCAGTGTTTCAACTTCTAGTGGAAAAGTGGGGCTTTCCAGATGTAGATCTGATGGCGTCTCGACACAATCACAAGGCTCCGGTCTTCGGAGCAAGGACAAGGGATCCTTAAGCAGCATTCGTGGATGCGCTGGCGGTACCGTGGAGGTTTCGGCTGCCGTACGTGTTCCCTCCGGTGTCTCTCCTGCCCAGGGTAATTTGGAAGTTCAAGCAAGAAAGAGGAATTCTGCTTCTCATAGCTCCAGCGTGGCCCAGACGCCACTGGTTCTCAGGCCTGCAAGGCCTATTGTCAGAGTGTACAGTTCTACTTCCACAATGCAGAGACCTCCTCGTTCAGGGCCCCTGTGTCTACCAGGACCTAGCCCGGCTGTCTTTGATGGCGTGGCTCTTGAAGCTTCTGTCTTGAGGGCTAAAGGGTTTTCTGAGGCGGTCATTCAAACTATGTTGCGGACCCGAAAACCGGCTTCTGCTAGGATTTACCATAGGGTCTGGTATTCTTACTTTGTTTAGGGGGCATCTAACAATTATGACGCTTCCAAGTTTAGTACAGCCAAGTTGTTGGCCTTTCTTCAGCAGGGCCTGGACTTAGGCCTGCGTCTGGCCTCCCTCACGTTTCAAATATCTGCCTTGTCGGTGTGGTTTCAGAGAAAGATTGCGACCTTACCTGATGTGCATACCTTTACTCAGGTTGTGTGGTGTATCCAACCTCCCTATGTCCCATCTGTGGCTCCTTGGGATTTGTCGGTGGTTTTGGAGGCGTTACAAGAGTCTCTGTTTGAACCTCTTGGTTCAGCTGATCTTAAGTGGCTTTCCCTTAAGGTGGTGTTTCTGCTGGCTATTGCTTCAGCTAGAAGAGTGTCGGATTTGGGTGCCTTGTCTTGTAGTTCCCCATATTTGATATTTCACCATGACCGGGCGGTTCTTAGGTTCTTATTTGCCTAAGGTGGTTTCTTCATTCCACCTTAATCAGGAGATTGTGGTATCGGCCTTTATCTCTCCTGATCTGTCTCCCAAAGAGCGGTCTTTGGATGTGGTACGGGTTCTCCGTATCTATGTGAAGAGAACTGCTTTTGTTAGGAAATCTGATTATCTCTTTATTCTGTTTGGGTTTCACAAACGGGGCTGGCCTGCTCACAAGCAGACTTTGGCCAGATGGATTAGAATGGTGACTGCACATGCTTATGTGAGGGCTGGTCTGTCGGCTCCTGCTCACATTACGGCCCATTATACTCTGTCTGTTGGACCTTTCTGGGTGGCCCGCCGTGGTGCGACCCTTGAACTATTGTGCAAGGCGGCTACGTGGTCCTCTGTGAACACGTTTATAAGGTTCTATGCCTTCGATACTGCCGCTTCCCAGGATGCTTCCTTTGGATGCCTGGTTCTTGTGCCCGCTACAGTGCGTCCCCTCCCATAAGGAACTGCTTTAGGACATCCCCAATGTCTATCCTTGTGGAGCCCAGTGTACCCCGCAGCAGAAAACGAGTTTTATGGTAAGAAATAACCTTTGTTAAAACTTTTTCTGCGAGGTACACTGGGCTCCACAAGGCGCCCACCCTGACGCACTTAGCTTCTTTGGGTTGGTGTGGCTATAGCCGCTGACACTTTCTCCTGTCGTGAGAGTGTGGTGTTTGTGGCAACTTGCAGTTGTCGTCTCTTTTACCTGCTACTGCATTGGGCTGGTTAACAAAACTGAGCTCTTGTGCACGGAGGTGGGGTGATATAGGAGGCGGCGCTATGCATCTTGAGAAAAAGGTCAAAGCTTTTGAGCCTGTTGGTAACATAGTAACATAGTATCTGAGGTTGAAAAAAGACAATTGTCCATCGAGTTCAACCTATTTGTGGTGTCCTATGCATGATGATTTGACTAAAATTTCTGACTGATGCTGCTGTCAGCCATTGCATTTTATCCCTATTTATAGTAACTATAATGCATGACTATGCACCATACCCCTGGATATCCTTATCCAATAGGAATTTATCTAACCCATCTTGATGGTGCTTCGGATCAAGATCCTACTCTACACCCAATGTCTAGTGGAGCCCAGTGTACCTCGCAGA
The DNA here is from genome assembly GCF_028390025.1 of Pseudophryne corroboree. NCBI lineage: Eukaryota > Metazoa > Chordata > Amphibia > Anura > Myobatrachidae > Pseudophryne > Pseudophryne corroboree. The sequence goes on along the minus strand of NC_086446.1, from coordinate 40,569,676 downwards.
AAGAGTTTTAACAAAGGTAAGTTCTTACCATGAAACTCGTTTTATTTATATATATATATATATATATATATATATAACAACTGTAATGTTCCACAATACACATTTATTTTTATTTAGCTAGCTATTGATACCTTATATTCCATACTCAGAGCAATGGATGTTATGGTTTCGAAACAAATTCTGTGAAAGAGAAAGAAAGGGGGAGGGAAAGGAGGTTTTGATATCTGGATGCCACACAAATTAGATGTTGTTCATCTCCGTTGTGTCATTGAGACCTACAGGGGACATGGTATGGAAAGAAAATATCCAGAGAGCTTCCCTTTTACATAGTTGATTGAATCTGTTTCCTCCTCTGTCTGTTCTTTCTGTCTGTTCTATACCCTGCACTGATAAAACATTAACACCCCCTTTATGCTTAAAGTTTACATGACGTGATAAGCTATGTGTCATTTCCACGTGTAGAACATTACGTCTGTGTTACAGGAACCTCAGATTCAGTGTGCGGGTTGTTCTTCCTATATACTGTGCCCCGCACACACAAGTGATTAAATAAACAACTAACGAACTCTGATAGTTGATGAAGTATTTGATCTTAAAACTATGTCCAAGTGAACTAGATTCAAATCCAGCGCTTCTGTTCAAATTGTGACTACACGTAATACATTTGGTTTTACCACAGTTATAACATCCTTTAATGATAGTACGAGAACTTATCCAGCTATCCATAGTAGCAGGAGCTTTTAAAGAAGTTGATCCTTTAATGTGACTCGGAGCCAGTACATTCTTAAGATTACTTGTTTTCTCTTATAGGCCCTACACACTTGTAGATAATACTGCACGATTTGAACGATCTCGTTCAGTAATGAACGAGAACTCGTTCAAATCGTGCAGTGTGTATATACCAGCGATGAACGATGCGCGACCCCGCTCTCGTTCATCGCTGGTCTATCATACATGCATGCAAGTCAATCTGAACGATACCGACATATACAATGTGCGGTATCGTTCATTGTGTATGTATCAGCGATGAACGATACTCACGATCCTCCGCCCTGCCGCCGACACGCCACGCCCGTCCGTCATCAGAGGAACTCCCGGCCGTCAGTGAAGAGGAGCGCAGCACAGCCAGTCGCGGCATCGTGGAAGAGAGGAGCAGCGCGTCTTCGGTAAGTATAGGACAGTGTTCCCACTGGCCACCAATGTGTAAACCACTGGCCACCAATGACACACTGGCCACCAATGTATAAAACACTGGCCACCAATGAATTTTATAAAATCCACTGTCCACCAATGCATAATGTCCCCCGGCAGTGTGCATGCAGCATGTGTTCCTAGTACACAGCATGCATATTGACATGCTGTGTACTGAGAACACATGCTGCATGCACACTGCCGGGGGACATACCGCTGCCCACCAATGAATATAATATATCCACTGTCCACCAATGCATAATGTCCCCCGGCAGTGTGCATGCAGCATGTGTTCCTAGTACACAGCATGCATATTGACATGCTGTGTACTGAGAACACATGCTGCATGCACACTGCCGGGGGACATAATGCATTGGTGGCCAGGGGATATATTATATACATTGGTGGGCAGAGGTTTTTTCCCCGGCAGTGTGCATGACGCACACCCATGGATTCTACGTGGACAAGGGGACCGAGCCTCGTGTCAACACAGGTAAGTATGTATGAATGTAAGTGTGCATGTATGTAATAAAGTTGTACTGTCACGGCGTGTGTGTACTGTTTTTATTTGGGTATTTTTTTTGTAGTAGAACTACAGGTACCAGCGGGCCCGTTCCCCCCCCGCATGCTGGTACTTGTGGTTCTCCAAGTACCAGCATGCGGGGGAGGCTTGCTGGGACTTGTAGTACTGCTACTAAAAACAATTTCTTTTCATTTTCAACAAAGGCTATCAGCCCCCCATCCGCAGCCCATTGGATGGGGGGACAGCCTCAGGCTTCACCCCTGGCCCTTGGGTGGCTGGGGGGGGGGACCCCTTGATTGAAGGGGTCCCCACTCCCCCAGGGTACCCCGGCCAGGGGTGACTAGTTGGATTTTTGATGCCACGGCCGCAGGGCACTATATAAAAGTGACCCCCGGCTGTGGCATTATCTGTCCAGCTAGTGGAGCCCGGTGCTGGTTTTAAAAATACGGGGGACCCCTACTCTTTTTGTCCCCCGTATTTTTGGAACCAGGACCAGGCGCAGAGCCCGATGCTGGTTGCTTAAATATGGGGGAACTCCTGTCAATTTTTCCCCCATATTTCTGCAACCAGGATCGGCTCAAAGAGCCCGAGGCTGGTTATGCTTAGGAGGGGGGACCCCACAAATTTTTTTTTAGAGATTTTACAGTGTTTAGTTTAAAATTAAAAAAAAATGAACCCAGCACGGATCACACAGATCCGGCCGAGATTCATTTTTTAAAGTCGGCAGTGTTTTGCTAATCACTGCCGTAAAAAATGTAAAAAAAAACACGAATCACATCGACATTGGAACAAATGAAAATGCAGAATACGACAACTGCAGAATACGACAACTTATAGTAAATTAGTCGTAATCAATTCAAAAAGTTGCAAGTTTACACTTTCGATGTCATTCGTGATTGAACTTTGACCTTTTTCCGAAAATTACGAATGTTAGTAAATATACCCCAATGTCATTATGGGGTATTGTGTATAGAATTTTTAGGGAAAAAGTGTATTTTTTCCCTTTTTTGAATAAGGTTGTAATATAACAAAATGTGCAAAAAGTGAAGCATATATAAATATATATTTACACAGGAGCAAAGGACTGCCACTCCAGGAAAGCAGAAATCAAATCACAGTTATATACACATCACTGGGCTAATCTGCTTTAATAAGGTACGTTTTTGTATTATATATATATATATATAAAACAAGTCAAAACTATATCACGCAAATTCACGTATCCTGTATTGTCAATTTTTAAACAGGCTTCTGATTATCATCCACTGAATGATTTCCCTGCAGCGTCCTCCCGATAGTGCCGTACCACAAGCTCAATGATGCACATTTAGAGAAAACAAATGGAGGGCGCAGGGAGTGAGTATACAACTAATAACTCTTTTAATACGAGTATATGTGTATACATACATCTAGTTTGCGTAACACAGCATAGAGGACTATCACTGGCGCCTCCGAACAGGACACACAGAAAGCTGCTAGCCGCCGCTTGTCAGATACTCCTGGTCTGAGACCGCACACCGTCAGGTAAGCCAAAGAGACGTAGTACGTCCAGTGTCCCACTATCATGCCAACATGTTTCGTCCCAAGGACTTCGTCAGGGGGTGTGACACTTCTTTTGGCTGACCCGAGGGTGTGCGGTCTCAGACCAGGAGTATCTGATGAGCGGCAGGTAGCGGCTTTCTGTGTGTGCTGTCCGGAGGCGCCAGTGATAGCCCTCTGTGCTATGATACTGAAACTAGATGTATGTATACATATACTCATATTAAAAGAGTTATAAGTCGTGTACTCATTGCCTGCAGCCTCCATTTGTTTTCTCTACATATATATATATATACACACACACACACAAACATTTTTATTATATTATTTTGTGCATATATATATATATATATATATATATATTTTTTTTTTTTTTTTTGGTAACATGGGTAGTGTAAATAAGGACTCGTAGGCAGATTTTCAGGTTATAACCACAGTATCTTTAATGACATCAGACACAGGCTTGGGCCTGGTCACAGAGGTACATAGAGAATATAAACAGACCAACATAAAAGGTCCTAGCAATTCCCGTACTGAAAAGTAACTGCTGCAATGGCTTGCAGCTACACATACCATGGTCTCCTGGCACGGCCAATGTTATATTATATCTGATTACTGTGTTAAGTTATGATTTTAATATTTTAAAATTAAATCTCACCTTTCACAGAGACATGGATGCAAACCGTGAATTCTGGGCTGGATTCATCGATCTCTACCAGGCCAATGAGTGCTTGTGGTGTGTGGGAACAAGGGATTACGCCAACAGAGGAAAGAAAAATCTGGCATACCAGCAACTGGCCAGGTACAGCCTTGCCCAAGATAGTGGTGCCGACATCAAGTGGGTGAAGAGGAAGATCCAGAATCTGAGGACAGTATTTCTTAAGGAGCACAGGAAATACAAAGATTCCCAACGTTCAGGAGCGGGGTCAGATCAAGTCAAGAAGCCAACATTATGGTATTATGACTTGATGAAGTTCGTATTGGATGAGGAGCCTTCGAGGACAGCGCGGAGCACGGAGGAGCCGAACACGCCCGAGATGTTCGAGCCTGAGGAAGAGGAGAGTGTGGATCCGGTAAGTGTCCGCACAATACAGATGTCACTGTTTCTTGTTTAATTTGTTGCCTTATTATTTTCACATATTTTTCTTCATTTTGTTGGATAACTCAGCTGTCTTCGAGGGAGCTGGACGTGGAACCTGCAGTGGATGAGCCGGCAGACCAAGCCACTGTAAGGCCGGAGCTGGAGGAGAGTGAGGCGGTGATGGGAACACCCCAGCTTCCGGCTAGAAGGAGACGCCGGCCAGCTATCCCTAGAAGATCTGTCTCGTCCAGCAGGTCAGATACAATTCTGAGGCAGGCAGAGGAGGTCCTAAAAAACAGACCGGATAGATTTGAAGCTATTGGAGACCATTTAGCCTGTGAGTTGACGGAGATGAACCCCACACTTCTGAAAAATACGCCCAGCGTCTGGTATATGCCATTATATCACATGGCCAGGATGATGAATTGACCAACCACAGTGGCGTTGTGTTAGATACCAGACAGGTGCCTAGTACATCTTATGCCCCTCCCCCAACTCACCCTCCCATGTATTCTGCGCCGGTAATTCCTCCTCAACAATACCCCACATATCCTGCTCCGGGTTACCAAATGCCACAATCCCCCTTCCCTGGCACCTCTTCAGGTGGAGTGTTCACCACTCTGTTGAGTGCACACTCCACTGTTCAAGGCGACCTACATTTTTAATAAAAATGTTTTTGAATTTTTGAATTTGCGTTTAGGTTTGCTGTCTTCAGATTTATATTTGACCTTCCTCATCCAATATGTTTTTTCTTGAAGTCAATTGTACCATAATGTTGGTTTTCTACACTTCATTTGACCCTGTAATAGAACGTTGGGAATGCTTTTATTTCATGTGCACTTTTGAAATACTGTCCTCAGATTCTTTTACTTCTACTTCATCCCCAGTTATGTTGGCACCACTGTTTTTGCTGCACTGTATCTGGCTAATTGTTGGAATGCCTGATGCCTCTATTGGTGTAATCCCTGCTGTCATGGCACTCATTGGCACAAAAATCGATGAATCCAGCCCAGAATGTTTCTAATTTATTATTTTTCTAAAATTTATAATTACAAATTGTTACTAAAAATTGTGTGGAGTCTTTATTTATGGGTAGTGCTAAAAGGTTTACCAGGTATACACTGCACCAAACAAACTACAGAGTAGATATGCAGTGATTTAAAATGGATGCTGTTATTTATTGTACAAAGAAGACCTGCCCACATTCCTAAAACCATGCCCAGTATTTAAATGAGCTAGATCTTTCAAATCTTTCATCAGACATTGTTCAGTGTGTATGCACATAATCGTTCATGGGAAATCTTTCATCTATCATATCTTTCATTTTTTAAATCTTTCAAATCTACAAGTGTGTAGGGCCCAGTGACGTGCGGTGAAGTCATTGGCTGGGGAGGCACTGAGATATTATATATATATATATAACATAACATATCGTTTTGTAGAAAGTGTTCAACACTATTGAGCATTAGTGTTTCAACCCATTGAATTCATATATGGTTGCTTCATGGACTGACCATTTGGTATGTACTTTATGGAATCTTTCATCTTCATGTAATTTGTTATTATCATCTTATCCCTATGGAACGGTGTAGTAAAATAACACACTGCATGTATAGTGAAGTTACACAATATGTCACTCTCCTGCATTTGTTCTCTGACCAGCTAGTATGGAACATCCTCATCTCCTGCTCGATCTATTGAATATCTTGTATTTTAGTTTAACAATTTTCTAATAAGTATAAATTTATGTATTTTAATTGTTATTGTTTGTAAATTGTAATATGTATATTTTTGTTTATACATTATAATATGTATGTTTTACCAGCTGTGTTGACCATCCCTCTGAAGAAGTCCACGAAGGACGAAACGCGTCAGGGTTGAAGACAGAGAGAAAAGAAACCCTACACTATTGTACATTTGACATATATTGTGATCTGTAATTGTGAAAAAGGGTTACCTCTGCCTAGATTGGGCAATACTTTGCTTTTAATAAATTGTGTAAAGCCATAATCATTTGGTCAATTTTTAGTTGGTAACCAGTTAAAGTGATTGAGAGCGCCCTCTGATTCAATTTGCTGGAGGTGTTGTTTTGTATGGTCCTCACTAACAGGAGGATCGAATTAGAGGGCTGCCGCACCAGCGCAGTAATTAGGTATAATTGCGTTTTGGTATTGTTCTATTCTGTTAGTTACCTTACGCTGCAGCTGATCACTTTTATACTTAATATTTTTTAGACTCAAATATGCCTGTTTTTAAGGATAAAACTAAGAGATTACAAAATGTTAGACAGATATTTGTAGATGACGAGCAAGATATAATTTTTGAGGAGAATGATGAGGACTATTTTGGCTACCTTAACTCTATGGATAAATTAGCCACTGTCACGATCCGGGTATCTGGACGCCATTACTTACCCTTCAGATGCCTCCTAAGGCGGGCTCAGCGTTCCAGGACCGGATCCCGCTGTTCCTGAGTTTCCACATGCAGAGTGTCAGAGTGGTGTTTTCATCAGCCGCGGCCTCCGCTGTGCCCGCGTGGTTAAATGTGCATCTATCAGCCTGGCGTCTCCGGTGGCCGGCGCCGCCATTACTGTTTCCCAGACCACATGGATTACAAACCAAACTTCCCTCCAAGTGTCTGCATGGGCGCAGCCATCTTGGATTCTGTCATCTGATCATTTCCACCAATCTGCTGTCTGTATTGTTGATTTGCATAATTGCCTAGCCAACCCCTTCCTTGCTGCAGGTATAAGTAAGCTGTGCCTGAGCAAGGAAGATGTCAGTGCTTTGGTTGTCAAACCTAGTTCCTGTTTGTCTCTCTCCTGTGATTGTCTTCCAGGTTCCAGCTCCTGTCTCAAGACTTCCACCATAGAGACCCGCACCAGCATTCCACCTGCGGTGTAGCCTGACTCTCCAATCCATTGTGGATTCATCTGTTTCCAGCTACAACATTACCTGCTTCCAGCTCAGCTTCCAGCAGAGTACAGCTTCCCTTAAAGGGCCGGTGTCCTTTCTACACTTTACCACTCTCCACCGGTATTATTATTTCTCCGCTCTCAAGTTCTACATTTCAGTTCATATTTCATCGCTCCCAAGTTCATTTATTATTTAACTGGTTCCAGCCAGTATCCACTCCGTGCTAACAACAGTCTGGTTCCAGCCAGTATCCACAGCAGCTGTTTTACCTTCAGCAACCCAGCTTTTCCTGGAACACCAGCTGGCACAATCCTGGGTTATCTCCATTGCTACAGTCGGGCCTGGTAAGGACTTTCCATCTAGAAGATCATAAGAACTATCTCACACTACCAGTGCCCTGTGGCTCCTGCCATCCTGTAGTACTCAGGAACTGTATTTATTCTTTGCTGACTTTTACGTTTTCTTTTACTGCTGCTGTGTTGCGGAGTTGTCATAATAAACATCATTGACTTTTATTCAAGTTGTCGTGGTCACGCCTTTGGGCAGTTATTATTTATGTTACTTACATGTCCAGGGGTCTGATACAACCTCCCAGGTTCCGGTACATCTCAGCCCCTACAACTGAGGCTGCCTCCCGTCAGCTCAGGCCCTCAGTTGTGACAGTAAGCACTGACCTAATGAATCCAGCCGGAGACCAGGATCAAGCGGCCAGGCCGATGCAAGAACTGGCAGCCCGACTAGAACATCAGGAGGCTGCACAGGGCCACATCATCCGCTGTCTCCAGGATCTCTCTACTCGGCTGGATGGGATTCAGACAACTCTCCGTGGATCAGGCGCGTCTGGTGCGTCAACCACAGTGACTCCAGCTATAACCCCACCCACCTTACCCATTTCTGCTCCATGTCTTCATCTTCCAACGCCAGCAAAATTTGACGGATCTTCAAGATTCTGCAGGGGATTTCTCAACCAGTGTGAGATTCAGTTTGAGCTACAACCTGGCAATTTTCCCAGTGACCGTACAAAAATTGCCTACATTATTTCTCTTCTCAGTGGCTCAGCCCTTGATTGGGCATCACCGTTATGGGAGAGGTCCGACACCCTGCTATCTTCTTACACTGCATTCGTGTCAACATTCAGGCGCATCTTCGACGAGCCAGGCCGGGTAACTTCAGCTTCGTCTGAGATTCTCCGTTTACGCCAGGGATCACGTACTGTGGGACAATATCTTATACAGTTCCAGATCCTGGCATCCGAACTGGCATGGAACGACGAGGCCCTGTATGCTGCATTCTGGCATGGTTTATCCGAGCGTATTAAAGATGAGTTAGCTACCAGAGACTTACCCTCCAAGTTAGATGAGCTAATCTCACTTTGTACGAAAGTTGACTTACGTTTCAGAGAGAGAGCAACTGAGCGTGGAAGATCATCTGCTCCAAAATCTTCTGCTCCTCCTCCTCGCCAACTGTCACCAACTAAAGATGAACCCATGCAAATTGGCCGTTCCCGTTTAACTCCTGCTGAGCGCCGAAGACGTCTCTCCGAGTTTCTCTGTCTGTATTGTGCAGCTCCGTCTCACACCATTAATGCCTGTCCCAAACGTCCGGGAAACTCCAAATCCTAGCTCGCCAAGGAGAGGGCCGGCTAGGAGTAATGATCTCCTCTCCATCTCCTCTCCATCTCCTCAAGATTGTAAACTCCCAGTCTCGCTTCAAGTTGCTCAACGTTATCAGAACGTCATTGCCCTCCTGGATTCCGGAGCAGCTGGGAACTTTATTACCGAAGCCTATGTTAAACGGTGGTCCCTACCCACCGAGAGACTTCCTTCGTCCTTTTCCTTAACTGCTGTGGATGGCAGTAAAATTTTTGATACAGTTATTTCTCTAAGGACTCTACCAGTTCGTCTGAGAGTGGGAGTTCTTCATTCCGAACTTATTTCACTTTTAGTGATTCCAAGAGCCACACATCCTGTGGTCCTGGGCCTTCCATGGCTCCGTCTTCACAATCCTACAATTGATTGGACGACTACGCAAATCCTGGCATGGGGTTCCTCCTGTACTAAGACATGTTTGTTTAAAGTGTTGCCTGTCTGTTCTTCCTCCCCCAGGTCGTCTGATGTTCCACCTCCTCCATATCAAGATTTCACGGATGTGTTTAGTAAAGCTTCTGCTGATATCCTTCCTCCTCATAGAGAATGGGACTGCCCGATTGATCTCGTTCCAGGGAAGGTTCCACCTCGAGGCCGAACTTATCCGTTGTCTCTCCCCGAGACGCATTCTATGGAGGAATACATTAAAGAGAACCTAGCAAAGGGGTTCATTCGACCTTCTTCTTCTCCAGCCGGCGCAGGCTTCTTTTTTGTAAAGAAGAAAGATGGTGGTCTGCGGCCGTGCATCGACTACAGAGGTTTGAACGACATTACCATCAAGAACCGCTATCCTTTACCCCTGATTACTGAGCTCTTTGACAGAGTTAGCGGAGCTACCATCTTTACAAAGTTGGACCTGAGAGGTGCATACAATCTCATCCGGATCCGTGAGGGTGACGAGTGGAAGACCGCATTTAACACCCGTGACGGACATTATGAGTACCTCGTCATGCCCTTCGGATTGAGCAATGCTCCAGCTGTCTTCCAGCATTTCGTCAATGAGATCTTCAGAGACATTCTATACCGTCATGTCGTGGTCTATCTAGATGATATCCTCATTTTTGCCAACGATTTAGAGGAACATCGTTTCTGGGTAAAGGAGGTTCTGTCCCGTCTCCGTGTCAATCATCTCTACTGCAAATTAGAGAAATGCGTCTTTGAAGTCAAGTCCATTCCGTTTCTAGGGTACATTGTGTCCGGTTCCGGACTAGAGATGGATCCTGAGAAACTACAAGCAATCCAGAATTGGCCGGTACCCTTAACCCTCAAAGGGGTCCAGAGGTTTTTAGGGTTCGCCAATTATTACCGAAAGTTTATACGAGACTTTTCCACCATTGTGGCGCCTATTACTGCTTTCACCAAGAAGGGTGCTAACCCGTCCAAGTGGTCTGAAGAAGCCATGCAAGCTTTTCATCTTTTAAAACAGAGGATCATCTCTGCACCTGTCCTGAAACAGCCTGACATCGACTCTCCTTTCATCTTATAGGTGGATGCCTCCTCCGTTGGAGTAGGAGCGGTGTTATCTCAGAGGGCTAAAGATGGTCATTTACATCCTTGCAGTTTCTTCTCACGGAAGTTCTCCCCAGCGGAGCGCAACTATGCCATTGGCGACCAGGAGTTGCTAGCCATCAAGCTCGCTCTAGAGGAGTGGAGATATCTGTTGGAGGGAGCTTCTCATTCAATCACCATCCTTACAGACCACAAGAACCTTCTATATCTAAAAGGCGCACAATGTCTCAACCCTCGTCAGGCCAGATGGGCACTTTTCTTTTCCAGGTTCGACTTTAAACTCCAGTTCTGTCCGGGCTCTCAGAATCGCAAGGCCGATGCCCTTTCCCGCTCATGGGAGCAAGAAAATGAGTCAGAGTCTTCAGACAAGCATCCTATTATAAATCCGTTGGCATTCTCCACGGTAGGGATGGACTCTACGCCCCCATCAGGGAAAAGTTTTGTGAAGCCGACACTAAGGAAGAAGCTCATGCATTGGGCCCATGCTTCCCGTTTTGCCGGACATACAGGTATCCAAAAAACCCTGGAGTTTATCTCTAGGTCCTATTGGTGGCCAACTCTGAAAAAGGACGTTTTGGAGTTTATTGCATCTTGCCCAAAGTGTGCTCAACATAAAGTATCCCGCCAGTCGCCTGCGGGGCAACTGGTTCCACTATCTGTTCCCCGTCGACCATGGACCCATTTGTCGATGGATTTTATTACAGATTTGCCCATGTGCAACAAGTTCAATACCATCTGGGTGGTAGTTGACCGGTTCACCAAGATGGCACACTTCATTCCTCTCACCGGTCTTCCGTCAGCTTCCAAGTTGGCTCAAGTATTCATACAAGAGATCTTCCGACTCCACGGTCTTCCAGAAGAAATTATCTCAGATCGAGGAGTTCAATTCACAGCCAAATTCTGGCGAAGTTTATGTCAAGTCCTCCAAGTCAAGTTAAAGTTTTCCACGGCTTACCATCCTCAGACCAATGGTCAAACTGAGAGGGTGAATCAGGACTTGGAGGCCTTCCTCCGCATCTATGTGTCCTCCTCTCAAGATGACTGGGTTCAATTACTTCCCTGGGCCGAGTTCTGTCATAACAACCAGTATCATTCTTCATCTTCTTCAACACCATTCTTCACCAACTTTGGATTCCACCCTAAAGTCCCTGAGTTCCAACCGCTTCCAGCAACTTCTGTTCCCGCAGTGGATATCGCCTTGCATCAGTTTGCCAATATCTGGAAGAGCGTACGATCAGCTCTGCTCAAGGCATCGTTCAGGTACAAGAAGTTTGCGGATAAGAAGCGTCAAGCAGTTCCTGCTCTCAAGGTGGGTGATCGGGTATGGTTATCCACGAAGAATTTGATGTTAAGAGTTCCCAGTATGAAGTTGCACCTCGCTACATCGGTCCTTTTAAAATTGATCAAGTCATCAATCCTGTTGCTTACAGACTCCAGTTACCTCCCTTCTTAAAAATACCCAGGACATTCCATGTTTCCCTGTTGAAACCGCTAATCTTGAATCGGTTTCATTCCTCACTTCCACCAACTCCGAAAGTCCAAACTCAACGAGGCGTTGAGTATGAAGTGGCCAAGATCCTGGACTCACGTCACCGTTACGGTCAACTTCAGTATCTCATTGACTGGAAGGGCTATGGTCCTGAAGAACGCTCTTGGACCAATGCCTCTGACGTCCATGCTCCTGCCTTGGTCCGAAATTTCCACGCAAAGTTTCCTTTAAAGCCTAAGAAGTGTCCTGGGGCCACTCCTAAAGGGGGGGGGTGCTGTCACGATCCGGGTATCTGGACGCCATTACTTACCCTTCAGATGCCTCCTAAGGCGGGCTCAGCGTTCCAGGACCGGATCCCGCTGTTCCTGAGTTTCCACATGCAGAGTGTCAGAGTGGTGTTTTCATCAGCCGCGGCCTCCGCTGTGCCCGCGTGGTTAAATGTGCATCTATCAGCCTGGCGTCTCCTGTCTCCGGTGGCCGGCGCCGCCATTACTGTTTCCCAGACCACATGGATTACAAACCAAACTTCCCTCCAAGTGTCTGCATGGGCGCAGCCATCTTGGATTCTGTCATCTGATCATTTCCACCAATCTGCTGTCTGTATTGTTGATTTGCATAATTGCCTAGCCAACCCCTTCCTTGCTGCAGGTATAAGTAAGCTGTGCCTGAGCAAGGAAGACGTCAGTGCTTTGGTTGTCAAACCTAGTTCCTGTTTGTCTCTCTCCTGTGATTGTCTTCCAGGTTCCAGCTCCTGTCTCAAGACTTCCACCATAGAGACCCGCACCAGCATTCCACCTGCGGTGTAGCCTGACTCTCCAATCCATTGTGGATTCATCTGTTTCCAGCTACAACATTACCTGCTTCCAGCTCAGCTTCCAGCAGAGTACAGCTTCCCTTAAAGGGCCGGTGTCCTTTCTACACTTTACCACTCTCCACCGGTATTATTATTTCTCCGCTCTCAAGTTCTACATTTCAGTTCATATTTCATCGCTCCCAAGTTCATTTATTATTTAACTGGTTCCAGCCAGTATCCACTCCGTGCTAACAACAGTCTGGTTCCAGCCAGTATCCACAGCAGCTGTTTTACCTTCAGCAACCCAGCTTTTCCTGGAACACCAGCTGGCACAATCCTGGGTTATCTCCATTGCTACAGTCGGGCCTGGTAAGGACTTTCCATCTAGAAGATCATAAGAACTATCTCACACTACCAGTGCCCTGTGGCTCCTGCCATCCTGTAGTACTCAGGAACTGTATTTATTCTTTGCTGACTTTTACGTTTTCTTTTACTGCTGCTGTGTTGCGGAGTTGTCATAATAAACATCATTGACTTTTATTCAAGTTGTCGTGGTCACGCCTTCGGGCAGTTATTATTCATGTTACTTACATGTCCAGGGGTCTGATACAACCTCCCAGGTTCCGGTACATCTCAGCCCCTACAACTGAGGCTGCCTCCCGTCAGCTCAGGCCCTCAGTTGTGACAGCCACCAGAGAACTAAAAGGGTGGTATGACATCACCACCCTAGAGAAATATCTAGAGGTGGGAAGGATCCCCAGAGGGCTTAGGATTATAAAACTGCCCACTTTTGGTAGCAATGTGGAATCGTTCATGTCAGAGTGGAATGCCACTTTGGATGAATGCTCAGTTAAACTAATGAGTTTGATAATTGCTGAAAGGAAAAAGGAATTATTGAGAACAGATGAGGAGATTTCTAAACTGGAATCAGCTATGGAGAGGTTTGAATCCAGTGAGGAGTTCAAGCGTGATGCTAACGATCTACAACATAGATTGGACACATTAGAATATGAGATTGTTAATAGCAAACATAAAAAATTCCTTAGAGATAAGAACGATTATGTTAACGGTAGGATACGGAATTGGTCCAACTTTGAGAAAAAACCTGATAATGTCTATCGAGACAATGACCCTAGAAATGATAGGGCCAATCACAAGTCTGAAAGATTTACATCTAAGAACAGACAGGAAAGAAGACCTTCCTATGGATCACCTTATGATAGGAGATGGGATAACCATCATGCCAGAGTCCAGAGGAAACAATATACTTCTCAGGTCACTTTTAGGAAAGATAGATATCCTTCGTATGGTGAGGAACGGGGAGAACAAGGTCTATATACGTCTAATAGGTATGCCACATTGAGATCACCTTCCCCCCTTCCTAGACAGACCCATTTTTTAGGGGAACGCAGAGAGAGACATCTAACCTTCAGGCCGCATATAGAAGCTCCTCATGGAAGGATGAATTCCCCTCAAGGTATAAAAAGAGGGTATCAAGAGGGAGACGAGGAAGGAGAGGGGGAAGACCAAACCCCCCAAAAAAGGAAAGCCCTCTTGAGTCACGAAAAAACACGTCAGGGATCATCAACCTTTCAAAGAAGGAACTTTCTTCAGCCGAGACCTCGGTTTTAGATAAAGGACTGAAATTTTCTCCAACTGAGAATGTCAACAAGTTTCATTTATTCATAGATTTGAATAAATATATAAGAAAGTTGACCATTCAACGTCATTTTCTGAAAAACCCAGTACCCAAATTATCATACGAACCACAAGCCAAACCTTTAGTCTCCCTCCCTTCGAAATTCTACCCAGTAGAGTCTAAGGGCAACCACCTGGAAATCTTTTACGAATCAGTTAGAGACGATTTCAGATATGAAGGTTCACAGTAAGAAATATACCCATAATCTTAGCACTCAGGAATTAAAAGCCATCGAAGGTTTGAAAAAAGATCAAAATCTCATTATAAAGGCAGCAGATAAGGGAGGATCGGTTGTTTTATTATAGAATCCTTAATGATGCCAATACATATGAGAAACTGAATCATAACCCTTTGGTAGAATTTCAGGAATCTATGCAGACACTGTTACATAAGGCGAATAACTCAGGCTCCATCTGTAGAGAAGAATTAGATTATTTAAATACCAAACAGCCCATCATACCTGTGTTTTACCAACTACCCAAAGTCCATAAGGATAGGAATCACCCTCCGGGGCGTCCCATCATCGGGGGAGTAGACTCTTTGACGGCTAATGTCTCGCATTTTGTGGACATCAAATTACAACCGTATGTTAAAGAGTCCAGATCATACCTTAAAGACTCCGCAAGTGTCATAAGACTATTGGAAGATCATGTGTGGTCTGAGGGGGACTGTTGGATCACTGTTGATGCGCAAGCACTGTATTCTTCTATCCCCCATGACAAAGGTATGAAAGCTGTTAATGATGTACTCAAGAGAGATCCCAATAAATCACCGGAAGAGATTGCTTTTATTCTTGAGTCCATCAAATTTATTTTGGAACACAACTTTTTTGAATTTGATGGTTCATATTTCCTGCAGAAACAGGGAACAGCCATGGGTACTAAATTCGCACCCTCATATGCTAACATATTTATGAGTGAGTGGGAAGCACAATATGTTTACGGCACTTGTTATGAAAATTCCTCCATTAGGTTCTACAGGAGGTACATTGATGACCTCCTGTTCATCTGGCATGGTGATGACCTGAGTATTGACAAATTTATCTTGCATTTGAATACAAATGATGTGAACCTTAAATTCACACATAAATCTAACAGGTCTGTGATTGATTATCTAGATCTGGAATTAGAAGGGTCCAGTTGTGGCAAGATATCCACCAAAACCTTCTTCAAAGAAGTAGACGCCAATAGCTATATACCCACATCCAGTTGCCATCATCCAGCTTGGAAGGAAGGCGTACCCTATTCTCAGTTTTTGAGAATTAGGAGAAATTGTACCAGGATTTCAGATTACTGGTCACAATCTGAGGTTCTTAAGAAAAGATTCATTGAACGTGGTTACGACCCCGGGTTTATTGAAGAATCTAGGGCTAAAGCATCTCGACGTGAAAGAAAAACTTTACTACAAGATAGAGTAGCAAAAATTGATGGTTTCTCCAGTTCTAACAGACCCTTCATCACGCAATATAGCCGTGATGCAGGATCCATAAGAAAGATCATGGAAAGACACTGGGGTATTCTCTTAAAGGATCCAGTATTAGGACCCAGTCTTCCTAATAAACCCTGTATGATTTATAGAAGGGCCAGTAATCTGAAGAATTTACTAGCACCCAGCCAACTTAAGCCCGTTAAAGAGCCGATCAACTCCACCAGATCTACATTGGGGAACAGGGGGGGCTGTTTCCCTTGCTTACATTGTATATGTTGTAAATACATGTCAAAATCTCAATTCCAAGTCAAACTGGATAATGGTTTTCTTTATAAGCTCAAGGATAGAGTCACGTGTACAACGGAATATGTGATTTACAAGATCGATTGCGGTTGTGGTCTATCATATATAGGGAAAACCAAAAGATAGGCTAAAATTAGAATTCAGGAGCATTTGAGAAGTATTAAGAACAAAGTAGTCTCACATAACCTTCCAAGACACTTTAAAGAAGTGCATAACTCAGATGTGAAAAATTTCAGCTTTACCATTTTGGAATTAATTAGGCCTCATAATAGAGGAGGCAATATAGACCTAACATTGTCTCGTCGTGAAACCTTTTGGATTTATACTCTGAACACAATGTCACCTCGAGGGTTGAATGAGGGACTCGACATTGTATCGTTTCTTTAGATATAGTATAGTTGTCCCCTTATAAACTCTGTTTCGGGTATATGTGTTATTGATTTAAGTTTTGGTTCTTAGTAAATTGCATCACTAATTGGTCAGGCTTTTTGTTTTTGATAAAGAAGTTATACTGGGCTTTCATAAGACTTGTGGAATTGAAATAATGTAAAGGAACAGTACCTTTATGGACTCTTATATGGACAGTCCACAGGGGAATAGACTTGACTCTATTTGTTGAGCACTTTTCTCTATAAATTGTAACTTGCAGATAGTTATTGGATATATGCAAAGGCTATTTAATTACTATCTGGATATATATTATCAAATCCATTATGGTTGCAAAGAGGTATTAGGGATTAACAGACACTTTTATATTCACAATATTATGGTGATATACTCAGGATGGTATGTTAGCCCTTTTTTAAATATTAAGTAGCATATTTTCATATGGAATTAACTACTCTCAAGGAAAACCCTCGTTATAAATTAAGATAGTCGTTTAAATAGAAGTATAATGAGCCACATCTTTTTACTTTTTAATTAAGGGATGATATTAAGCTAGGATCCATTTAAATATTTATATTAATAATTTACCTTAATAGACACTATTACATTCACTTTAATAGACACCAAGTGTGTTTTCTCAATTTAGTTATGTCATAATTAGTATATAGAGATGACAATATGTTCACTTTCTAATTGCGTTCCACCATCGGGTTGGTGGAGCGCAAACGTCACTTCCGGAAGTTCAAAAGGAGCGCCTGGTATCGGTTCATATTGTATTAATCACTTATGTGCCAGCGGCATCTGCTGTCCCTCTGTGCCCTATGTGTGGCCGCTGTGTATGTCAGCAGCAGCCACGGATTGGGCTGTGTCCCGCTGCTCACGTTTGCGGTCCACCGCCGACCAGTAGCGCGAGTGCTACTTTCGCCGGAAGTGGGTAATATGCGTTCCACCGGTTAATTTGGTGGAACGCATAAACGCGGTGTTCGTCTTTCTATCTTTTATTAGTGACACAGTGCAATAGTTATTCATAGGGTTTTTGAAACCTATTTTTATATTTTTATATATTAAATGTGATTTATTTCACCTAAACACTTTATATCCCCCATAAAGGGTGTCAGTAATGTCACTTCCAGTCAATTTTATATATTTCTTAAATTAGGTTTAACACTCACGTATTCACAGAATTATCACTTCACTAGAAAGTATATAATATTTACTTCTTCCTATGTTCCTGTGTTTTCTCCAATTGAGCTGGCAGATTGTTAATTTACAAAAAAAAAAAAAAAAAGGTGTTTGGCCATCATTCTTCAGTGGGAGTGGTTAGTGGTATATAATGCCCTACCATTCACACAGTCAGTCAGTTGCACTTGGGAGAGCACATAGGAACTACTGCTGTATCTGTAAGTATAGGACTTGGTCCCCTTTTTTCAATTTATATTTATTTTTATTATGAGAATCTAATTAATAGTAGTTTATTTAATTCTAATCAATTAGTAATTGGATAGAAGGGGGAAAAGGAGGAAAAAGGGAGAGAAAAATAATAATAATAATTAAAAAAAAAATAAAAAAAATATCCACCCTAATAGATTATATCAATTAATGATTTTCAGGTGGCCTATTTCTCTCACACATCATTATTTTGAGGCTCACCCAAAGTGGGTATGTATAATGACTTTGCAAATTAGTCTTGCTAAAATTATTGAGTGTTTCCAATTATATTTAGACATAGAGAAAGGTTTTATTTTATTTTTTTATAAAGAATTTCTCTCTCTATGTATAGGATATTTACCCATATACCATTTGGACCAGCGTGTTTTTTGGAAAGAGGTCCTTTGCTAATTTAGTCTGTAAGTAATATATATGCTGAGTGCATAATGGTACTTTTTCTATGAGAAGGGAATGTAACATAGTTATAACATATCGTTTTGTAGAAAGTGTTCAACACTATTGAGCATTACAGTGTTTCAACCCATTGAATTCATATATATTTGCTTCATGGACTGACCATTTGGTATGTACTTTATGGAATCTTTCATCTTCATGTAATTTGTTATTATCATCTTATCCCTATGGAACGGTGTAGTAAAATAACACACTGCATGTATAGTGAAGTTACACAATATGTCACTCTCCTGCATATGTTCTCTGACCAGCTAGTATGGAACATCCTCATCTCCTGCTCGATCTATTGAATATCTTGTATTTTAGTTTAACAATTTTCTAATAAGTATAAATTTATGTATTTTAATTGTTATTGTTTGTAAATTGTAATATGTATATTTTTGTTTATACATTATAATATGTATGTTTTACCAGCTGTGTTGACCATCCCTCTGAAGAAGTCCACGAAGGACGAAACGCGTCAGGGTTGAAGACAGAGAGAAAAGAAACCCTACACTATTGTACATTTGACATATATTGTGATCTGTAATTGTGAAAAAGGGTTACCTCTGTCTAGATTGGGCAATACTTTGCTTTTAATCATTTGGTCAATTTTTAGTTGGTAACCAGTTAAAGTGATTGAGAGCGCCCTCTGATTCAATTTGCTGGAGGTGTTGTTTTGTATGGTCCTCACTAACAGGAGGATCGAATTAAAGGGCTGCCGCACCAGCGCAGTAATTAGGTATAATTGCGTTTTGAGATAGATATATATATATATATATATATATATATATATACACACACACACACACAGTGGACGAAGTGGAAATTTTGAAGTAGGAGTATGAAAAAGTGAAGGCTGCAAATATGCGCGCGCCTCCGGAAAAGGGTGTGTGTCCTTCAGTGTAGTAGGACCCCTTATACCATCTAGTGCTGATGAGCCGAAATTTACAATACAACACACGGTATGAGCAAAATTTCACATTACAGCACACGGCATGAGTCGAAATTCACATTACAGCACACGGTATGAGCCGAAATTCCCATTACAACACACGGTATGAGACGAAATTCACATTACAGCACACGGCATGAGTCGAAATTCACATTACAGCACACGGTATGAGCCGAAATTCATATTTTACCACACGGTATGAGCCGACATTCACATTACAGCACACGGTATGAGCCGAAATTCCCATTACAACACACGGTATGAGCCGAAATTAACATTACAACACACGGTATGAGCCGAAATTAACATTACAACACACGGTATGAGCCGAAATTAACATTACAACACACGGTATGAGCCGAAATTCACATTAAAGCACACGGTATGAGCCGAAATTCACATTACAGCACACGGCATGAGTCGAAATTCACATTACAGCACACGGTATGAGCCGAAATTCATATTTTACCACACGGTATGAGCCGACATTCACATTATAGTACACGGTATGAGCCGAAATTCCCATTACAACACACGGTATGAGCCGAAATTAACATTACAACACACGGTATGAGCCGAAATTAACATTACAACACACAGTATGAGCCGAAATTAACATTACAACACACGGTATGAGCCGAAATTCACATTAAAGCACACGGTATGAGCAAAAATTCACATTACAACACACGGTATGAGCCACAATTCAGGGACAGGGAGAGAGAGTGACAGCAGGGACAGAGAGAGTGACAGCAGGGACATAGGAATGCAGGGGAACATTACCTGATACGTGCAGCGGAGGTGTGGAAGGGACTGTCGGCGGCGGTGGCGGAGGAGCCCATGGTCTGCAGGGGATGCGGCGGTACTAAGCTGTCCTTTGTTGCTGCGGCGTTGATGTCCCTCTGACCACTGGCAGTTGTGATCTGCGGTGGTCAGCTTTCAGTTGCGGTGCAGCATGCAGCAGTGAGCGTTGATCAGCAGTGGGCGGCGGGCGGCTGTGATGTAAATATATCATTTTTTTACATTTATTTTATATATTCCTTCTTGTCCCTGCAGTCAAAGTGATCTGGGGGTGTACTGCAGTCCAAGTGATCTGGGAGTGAACTGCAGTCCAAGATCACTTGGACTGCAGCTCACCCCCAGATCACTTGGACTGCAGCTCACCCCCAAATCAGTTGGACTGCAGCTCACCCACAGATCATCTGGGGGTGAGCTGCAGGCAAAGTGATCTGGGGGTGAGCTAGCCAGTCTCTTTTCACCTAGCCCAATCTCCCCCCCCCCCCCTCTCGCCTGGGTGGTCCTGCTGTTAGGAGAGCAGACCGAGAGTAGAAGCAGCAGCAGCGGCGGTTCGCAGCGGGGGAGGGGCCATCTCTCCCCCGCTGTCTCCTGCTGTGTCCTCTCCCTTACCCCCTGCGCTGGCCGTCCGCAGGAAGGGGGCTTCTCCCGGGGGAAGTCTTGCGGTGCTGCCGGGCTCACTCCTCCGCCTCCCCCAAGGGCAGCAGCAGCGGTAGTGGCAGAGCGGGGGAGCAACACGGGTGACGGAGCGGCGCAGTGGGCATCAGGCTGGCGGAGAGCAGAAGCAGCGGCTGTGGGCAGCGTAGGAGGGGCCATCTGCAGAACAGGCAGTCCGGCCCTGCCCACTGCCCAATGACTGCTGCTGTAGTGACAGGGGCGTGCTTTCATATGGGCTGAAAGCACGCCTCTGTCCCAAAGAGGCACTTCTACTAGTGCCGCTCAGAGGGATTTGTGAATGGGCTTTTACTGCCCGTTGCTTGCCCCCCCCCCCCCCCCCCATTCCAGCCCTTTCTCTATGGCAGCAGGAGGCACCGAGAGCGGTGCCTCCGAAACACAGAAAAGTATATCTTTTAAGCAAATAACAATAATGAAAATAATATAAAGGGGTGAATCATATACTTATGACACAGTAGCTGTGTCATAAGTATCTTCTTTGTATTATCTTAATTAAGAATGACGGGGGAGGCACTGCCTCCCCTGACTGCACGTCCCTGGTAGGGCCCCTTACATCCTAGAGGATGCTGGGGTCCACATTAGTACCATGGGGTACAGATGGGTCCACCAGGAGCCATTGGCACTTTAAGAGTTTTACAGTGTGGGCTGGCTCCTCGCTCTATGCCCCTCCCACCAAACTCAGTTTAGAAAATGTGCCCAGAGGAGCCGGTCACTGCTAGGGGAGCTCTACAGAGCTTTTCTAGTTAGTTATTTTAGAGTTTGTCTTTTACAGGAGAATGTTGGCAACAGCCTGCCTGCAGCGAGGGACTAAGGGGGGGGGGGAGGGGGCAGTGTCCGCCCTGCGATCTCTGAGCCACTGACTCTGCTGACTGTACACTGAGCTCCATAAGCAGGGGCGGAACTGCCGGAGACAACGGAGTCAGCTGCCGCCGGGCTCCAGCCCATTGTCTCCCGTTCTGTGCCCTTCTCAGAATGCAATAATAGAGGAGCCACCGAGCGTGCGCTCCTCCTCCGTGACCTGGTGACTTTTTCCGCTGTGCTGGCTGTGCCCTGGTCGTGGATGGAAGTTGCGTCGGACCACAACCTAGAGCCTACTGAGCAGCCGGCTGGGAGACAGTGTGAGAGGAGAGAGGGAGGCTGACGCGGCTGTCAGTCTGTGCAGAGCCTGAGAGCCAGATTAAGGGGGGGGGGGGCAGGGGGTGAGTACAGTTGCCTTCATGAGACATCAGTGATGGCTTGTGAATGATGCAGCTGTGCAGCTTGCCTCAGATGCTGCGTGCCGCCATTGGCTCCGCCCCCTTACTTCTCTGGGTTAGCTGTATGTAGTGTGACAACAAGTGTCACTGAAAGTCTGTGAAGCAACAGGAAGCCAGGCAGCAACGGCCTCTTCCATGCTTTGCCAGCCAGTCTGTAAAGCTCCGCCCCCTGCCTCCTTTACAAGGGAGTTGGACACGGAGTGGAGCCTCTGGCAGGCAGGCAGTTGTGACAATACAGGGAGCTGCTGGAGGAGCTGCCACTAACCACTGCTACTGTAGTCCTGGATCAACTACAATAAAAGTAAGCAGCTATACAGAAAATGTTTATTAAAAGTAATATTAAAATGTAGCCAAAAAAAAAAAGTACTTTTCTTATAGTATATACATTCCTGTCCCAGCAAGGTACTGTCAGTCTTGAGTGTGGGTGGGTGTCAGTTTGGTAAAAACTGGAACGCCGTACCAGACGACCTGTGCAGCGATCTTAGTTATTTTGGAGATTGTACTGAGCACATGTCTATCCCGGTCCGGGGGGTGTATGTGTCAGCAGTCACCAGGGAGACAGGGAGAGAGCGATTACAGCCTCCCCGTATGATCCGGACTGTTCCAGTTTTTTTTACCACTTTCCTGGATCATACAGAAAGGCTGTAATCTCTCCCTCCCTGGTGGCTGCTGTCAGATACACCCCCAGGAGCGAGACACACCCCTTCCTGTCCGCGGCATGAGTTCCCACCGACGGCACTCCCACTCTTGTGTTTAAAGACTGTGTATCCATTTGTCAATGTTTCAAGATATTTCATCTTTATAGCAAAAAACATTTAAAGCATATTGTATACCCCCCTGCCCCCCAAGGCTTAATCCGGCCATATATCTGCGGCAGGGAGAACAGGAGCAGCAGAATTGGCACTGTATGATGAACCACTAAAGTATAGCATTCTATTACGTGCAAGCTATAATGTGAGGAGGGGGACAATCCAGATTTCTGTGTGTGTGTGTGTGTGTGTAAAATAAATATATATATATATATATATATATAATCTGTCCAGTCAGTAACTTTTCCCCTGTGCCCCCTCGGTGCCAGTCCCCACTCAATACCAATCTAATGTGCCCCCTCAGTGCCAATCCCTTGTGACCACTCAGTCCGTCCTCAGTTCCGGTCCCCCCTCAGTTCTTGCCCCTTTGTCCCATAGAGCCTCTCCCCTGTGCCCTTAAGTACCAGCCCCATATGACCCATAGTATCAGCCCCCTGTATCCCCTCAGAGATCTGTATAAAGGGAGGGGGGGTTGTGTGTGGGGGTATCTGAGTGAGTGGGGAGAGCTATGTGAGGAGTGGATAGCAATATTAGAGGCGAGAGCTGTGTAAGTGGGGATCTGAGTGAGTGTGGAGAGCTATGTGAGGAGTGGATAGCAATATTAGAGGCGAGAGCTGTGTAAGTGGGGATCTGAGTGAGTGGGGAGAGCTATGTGAGGAGTGGATAGCAATATTAGAGGCGAGAGCTGTGTAAGTGGGGATCTGAGTGAGTGGGGAGAGCTATGTGAGGAGTGGATAGCAATATTAGAGGCGAGAGCTGTGTAAGTGGGGATCTGAGTGAGTGGGGAGAGCTATGTGAGGAGTGGATAGCAATATTAGAGGCGAGAGCTGTGTAAGTGGGGATCTGAGTGAGTGGGGAGAGCTATGTGAGGAGTGGATAGCAATATTAGAGGCGAGAGCTGTGTAAGTGGGGATCTGAGTGAGTGGGGAGTGCT
Organism: Pseudophryne corroboree; assembly: GCF_028390025.1. Lineage (NCBI taxonomy): Eukaryota > Metazoa > Chordata > Amphibia > Anura > Myobatrachidae > Pseudophryne > Pseudophryne corroboree. Next base: position 40,545,868 of record NC_086446.1, on the reverse strand, counting down.
ATGTGAGGAGTGGATAGCAATATTAGAGGCGAGAGCTGTGTAAGTGGGGATCTGAGTGAGTGGGGAGAGCTATGTGAGGAGTGGATAGCAATATTAGAGGCGAGAGCTGTGTAAGTGGGGATAGCTATATTGTGGGGGAAATCTGAGTGAGTGTGGAGAGCTGTATGTATGTATATGTATGTGTGTATATAATATATACACTGCTCAAAAAAATACAGGGAACACTAAAATAACACATCCTAGACCTGAATGAATGAAATATTCTTATTAAATACTTTGTTCATTACATAGTTGAATGTGCTGACAACAAAATCACACAAACATTATCAATGGAAATCAAATTTATTAACCCATGGAGGTCTGGATTTGGAGTCACACTCAAAATTAAAGTGGAAATTGAGCACATCTGGGACATCATGTCTCGCTCCATCCACCAACAGACTGTCCAGGAGTTGGTGGATGCTTTAGTCCAGGTCTGGGAGGGGATCCCTCAGGAGACCATCCGCCACCTCATCAGGAGCATGCCCAGGCGTTGTAGGGAGGTCATACAGGCACGTGGAGGCCACACACACACTACTGAGCCTCATTTTGACTTGTTTTAAGGACATTACATCAAAGTTGGATCAACCTGTAGTGTGTTTTTCCACTTTAATTTTGAGTGTGACTCCAAATCCAGACCTCCATGGGTTAATAATTTTGATTTCCATCTATAATTTTTGTGTGATTTTGTTGTCAGCACATTCAACTTTGTAAAGAATCTGGAATCCGAATTGTTACGAAGATGGCCTATACGGTGCGCTCTTTCCACAACTAAGTCCAAGCAAGAGCCCTTCACATCCAAAAGGTCCAGCAAAGTAGTGGTTAAAAATTGAGTGAGTACTTCCCCTTTTAGAGACTCAGGCAGCCCCACAATATGGAGATTATTTCTCCTCAACCTGAATTCCAAATTATCTAGCTTATCCAAAATTTGGAGATCTTGCTTATGCAGGTCTTCATATTGTTGTTTAAGGGTGGAAACATCCTGGAAATTCTCTCCCAATGTAACCTCAGCAGAATGCACTCTGTGGGTAAGCTGCGGGATATTAGCATTGGTCTCCTGCAGAGCCTCCTTATATGATTCAGCTTGCTTCTGCATAAGGGGGGGCCATATTGGACTTATTAGCTCAAACTATATCTTCATAGCAGGCCAGAGGGGAGCAGGAGGGATCAGGAGGCATCCCAGCTTCAACAGCCAGGGAAGAGGAAGGATTGGAAGCAGTGGGAGAGGCTGGAGGAGAAGCCACGGCCGCCATCTTGGACCCGTGGCTCATCTGATCCCGGTGGCGGTGCTTCTGCTTAGTGGGCATGGAGAAGATCATAAACCTCATCATGCACTCCAGGAATCTTCCCCCACTAGCGGTGGTTCGGCTGGTGGCACCCGTTACCGGGTGGTAGTGGACGGAGAAGCTGCTGGCTCAGAGGAGCAGCACTACCTTGCTGTTATCCCCGCTAAAGATGGAACCGGAAGTCCTTCCTAATATAAGATTTTAATCTAAAAACATGAGGTTGTAAAAATGAGTCAACAAATGCAGATGAATTTGTGGTTATTGAGCCCACTCCAGAAAGTATAGGACGCCCAGGAGGTGAAGAAAGAGATTTGTGTATTTTAGGTAAGTGATAGTATGTGGGGATAATAGGAGGTGAATTAAACAAAAAATTATATTCATTTTCAGACACCGTCCCCTTTTATAGTGCATCATCGAGTAAACTTTTTAGTTGACTCATATTTTCCACTGTAGGATCTTTGGGAAGTATGGTGTAGAACTTGGAATTATTCATTTGTCTAGTGGCCTCACTGATGTAGTCATTCTTGTCTTGTATGACTACGCTGCCGCCCTTATCCGCTGTCTTTATTATGATCGAATTATCATCCTTTAGGGTTTTAAGTGCTTTTCTTTCATTTGGGTGTAAATTATACTTTTGTTTATTTTTATAGGTAGAGGTACATCATTTTCTAAAATCACTAAGAGTACCCGCATAAAAAGTCTCAATATAACCACTTTTATGTTGGGTCGGATAGAATTCGGATTTATTTTTAAATCTGGATTTAGTAGAATTCACATCATAAACAATATCTTGGGTAGATTCTTGTTCAGTGCAGAGTTCATTTAGTATATCTAATGCTCCTTGATCTTGGCTATCTAGCAGAATGGGTGATGCAACTTCTCCATTTCTCTTCATGTTCTTATTAAAGAAGTATCTTTCTACATAAATCTCGGGTATATCTGCTGAGCTCTATAAATAAGTCATATAGTTCAGGTTCTTTTGAGGGGGCAAATTTCAGTCTCTTTGAAATAAGTGCTTTCTCGCTTTCACTTAGGGTTTTTGAGGATATATTATATACACCTCTTTTCCACATGTTCTTCTTATATTTTTACTGGGATTTTTCCAGCCTTCTCTAGTTCCTCTGAATCTTGAAAGCACCAGAGGGAGCATTTGTAAAGGATAAGCAAGTTTAGGAAATAAAATATTTGTAACCTTTGCTGTCCTGCCTATCAATAACGGGGGCAGATTCATCCAGTGCAGAGTAGACTGGATAATCCTATCAATGACCATGGAGAAGTTGGCAAAATACATTTTATAAATGGAAGGGGTAATAAAAATAACTAATTATTTCAATCTAGATAAATTTACACACAAAGTGGTACTCAGGAGGGGACATTGCAGAAGTAAATCAGGCCATGTAAGCGGGAGGACCTCAGATTTTTGACAATTAGTTTTGTATCTTGCAAAAGAGTGAAAATCGTTACTTTTGTTTAATATAGCAGGGATGGAAACAGCAGGGCTGGATACAAAAAGCAGCATGTCGTCCATGAAGAGAGACAGCTTCAATTCTTGGTTACTTGAACAAATACCATGGAATAGTGTGTTGGAGTGAATAGAGATGGTGAAAGGTTCCAAAACCAAGGTGAATAACAGAGTGGAGAGTGGGCAACCTTTCTGAGTGCCTCTATAAATGGTAAAAGATTTTGAGATAAAATTATTTGTTTTCTGGAAGTGGAAGAAGAGTAAAGAATATTTAGAAGGAGGATCATTTGAAGGGGAAAGCCATAACAGCGTAGGGTTTCAAAAATATGATCCCTCACTACCAGGTCAGATGCCTTCTCAGCGTCAAGTGATAAAAGGACATTCAGTGTCATCCTGTATATCATCAAAATGTAAGACCAATAAAGCCTTCCATATATTGGAAACAGAGTTTCTACCCCAAACAAAGCCTGTCTGGTCGCTATGTACTAGAGACACTCTGCGGTCAGCAGTGCAACAGAAAAGTTTCCCTAGACCCTGTGTGAAACATCATTCATTGTAATAGTACGTCGCGCGTGCGCATTGCGCCGCATACGCATGTGCAGAAGTGCCGTTTTTTTGCCTCATCGCTGCACAGCGAACGAATGCAGCTAGCGATCAACTCGGAATGACCCCCTGGAAATGGGAGTTTCTGGGTGGCAACTGACTGTTTTCAGGGAGTGTTCGAAACAGACTACATCTCATTGGAACACAGTAAATTGGTCTTCAACATGGTGGACCCTAGCACTGCAGACATGCCAGAGAAAGGGACCTTGTTAATAAAGCCTCACCCACCGCACAGTCATTCGCTCCCCCTCAGTTGCAACACACCAGTAGTCCTCTGCCACAATTAAGGCCAGCCGCCGGACAGGGAGCCACCGCAGACTGTCACCGGTTCATAACAGCATATCGTATATTAATATCCAAATAATTCAATTACAATTAGAATGTATCTGCCGCTAGGGTCTGCCGTCTGACTGACTACTGTAACAGGAATTATTCTCTTGAGGCAATATGGCCACACCTTTGGATTCTGAGGAAAAGGCTAAAACTTTCTGTTGGAGCATAGATCATTTTTGATGTTCTGCATCATCAGATTTACATAAGTAATAAGTTTACATCTCTTAGCAGGGGAATTAATGCCTTGAACATTCCAGGAGCAAAATGTAATGTCAGTCATGAGAGGAGGAAATGGCTATCAAGTCATCAGGCGAGAGACCCAAAAGCAAAGCTTTAACATCAATATAGAGCATATAAACAGTCACTAACAATGAGAGATGGTGACCACAGGAGAACAGGCGGTGTGGGACAGAAAATTAGAAGAGAGAGAAAGAGACAAAACAGAAAAAGGTGGAAGATAAAGGAGGAGATTGCAGAGCAAGCCGCAACCGTTGTACAAAAAAAACAAACACTTTTTGTGCAACAACAGGTGATTTTGTTATGTTTTTTAACAAATCTGAATGACTAACAGTAAACACATAGAAGGAAAGATGATGCGATAGCTAAAACGTCAACCAAAAGAAAAGGGGGACAACAGCCCACAGGTTAAGTGATCCCCAGTGGTGTCAAAGCAAGTATCAACCGTAGGTCTGGCTAGATCCAACACAGCAATAGAAACTCAAGAAAAAATATGGCATATGACAATCATTTGATATAAGTGCATGATAAGTGTAATACGGGCATCCCCATAGAGCAGGGCTGGCCAAACCGGTCCTCGAGATCTACCAACAGTTCACATTTTCCAGACCACCTATCTGGTGCACAGGTGTAGTCATTACTAATTAAGATGTGCTGCATTCATTCCTAACTGACAATTCTACAGATCTCCTGGAGGTCTGGAAAACATGAACTGTTGGTAGATCTCGAGGACCGGTTTGGCCAGCCCTGCTATAGAGGGATACAAAACATACTGGATGTCAGATCTATAAGAACAGCAAAAAAATATGCCATTTTGTGTGCGGAGTTCAGGCAGCAGAGTACGACTGTCCTCGGACAGGGAAAGTCCCTTTGGGGACCCAGACAGTGGGGTATAGCTTCAGAGATACGCAATAGATTCAAAAGTGTGGACTGTAGGAAATGTTCCAATTCTGGGTGTCACGCCTGAGGTCCGACTCTGACCAGTGGAGATCTCAGTGTAAGGGCTGACTGGAATGTGAATCTGGGAGCTTTGATACATAACCAGGATATGGTGAACTTGAACGTAGGCCCGAAGGCATGACCAGATTGGAGGAGAATATAAGATAAAACAAGTCTTTTATTCAGCACGCAAGATGGTACAGTTAGCGGCAGATAGTATTAGACTCAATGATCGGTATCACAGATAATGCAGTAACATTGGCACAGGAACAAGGTAATGCTGTAGCAGATGTAACATCGATGGCAAGATGTAATATGAGATGCAGTGTGAACCGCTTGTGAAGTCCCAATATAATGAGCACATAATAGCAGACACAGTTGCAGTGTAAACCACTGATGGAGTCAATATAAAGAAATACACAATGTTACTGACCACTGGAGAAAGAAAGGATACCGATGGTACTGGATACTGATGGCAGGGCACCAATGTAGCTAGAGATCGATGGCAGAACACCGATGGAGCTAGAGATCGATGGCGGAACAGCGATGGAGCTGGAGATCAATGGCGGAACACCGATGGAGATTGATGGCAGAACACCGATGGAGCTGGAGATCGATGGTGGAACACCGATGGAGCTAGAGATCGATGGCGGAACACCGATGGAGCTGGAGATCGATGGCAGAACACAGATGGAGCTGGAGATCGATGGTGGAACACCGATGGTGATGAGTATTGATGGAGGAACACCGATGGAGCTGGAGATCGATGGCAGAACACCGATGGAGCTGGAGATCGATGGCAGAACACAGATGGAGCTGGAGATCGATGGCAGAACACAGATGGAGCTGGAGATCGATGACAGAACACCGATGGTGATGAGTATTGATGGCGGAACACCGATGGAGCCAGGCAGAGCTGCAAGAAGGATGGAACTCAGGTCTCCGGGCAGAATAGAATCTCCTGGAGCAAGGTAACCTGGAAGCAGCTGAGAGCAAACATCCATACAGGGTATGACAATCAGGCACTAGCAATCAGGCAGTCCTTACCCAGCATTCTTATAGGAGCCAGTGTGCAGGGATTGGCTGGGATGATCAGGTGGTGTACGGAAAGAGCCGGCCCTAACCAATATGATGCCCTAGGCAAGATTTTGGCTGGTGCCCCCTAGAACCACCGCTGGTTCAACCTCTGACCTTGCACCTCTTTCCCAGCACCATCACCCCTCACCCATAGCAGTCCTTATTTTGGGGTTGTACCCCTTATATTTTAAATAGGAACAGTTCGCACATTTGGTGCACAGCCCAAAAAGGGGTGTGTTTTTGCTGGCAAGGGGCATGGCCACACAATAGTAACCCCAATTCCAATTACACCACACAGTACTGCAACTTTATTCACATTTGATCATGCGATAGTGTCCATAATTCATATTACATCCCACAGTAGTATCACTTTACGTTATAAACGTTACTCCTCACAGTAGAGCCCCTTATTCACATTACATCACACTGAATTGCTCCTTATTCACATTACACCACATCCTATCGCTCTTTATTCACATTAGACGACATAGTAGTGCCCTTTCTATACGCAACGCCACATAGTAGAGCACCTTATACACATAATGCCACACATTAGTAATGCATTTATACACAGAATTCCACACAGTAATACCCCTTACACATATGAGATACATTATTAATGTCCTTATAAATATAATGCACCTTACACATTATGACAACCTTTATTAATGCCCTTTTACACATAATGTCCCGTACACATACGCCGCACATTATTAACGCCCTTATACACATAATGACATGCACAGTGCCCGCTACACATTTGCTGCACATTATTAGTGCCCCTTTACACATAATGACACACATACAGTAGTACCCTGTTACACCTATGCCGCACATTATTAATGCCCTTATACACATAATGACACACATAGTGCCCCTAACACATATGTTGCATATTATTAATGCATTTTTACATGACACATAATGCTCCTTACACATATTCCGAAAACTACTGCACAACCAACCCACTCACATGCATCCATCATTCACACTGCCACTAACACTGTGACCTCTGCCTCTGCTTGGAAACAGATGTGTCCTCATAAATCTTGCCTCAATGCTAACATCGGGCACCTTTTTTTTAATGAAAATGCATCTTATTTGCATTGCTATGTGGCTAGGATGCACAAGCAGCTTCTGCTGATTAAAATGATATACAGCATATCTATATACTGTGTGAGACTGTGGCTGTATCTGCATATGAAATGCTACACACAGAATATAGGCATGCCGCATATAATTTTAATAAGCAGAAGATGCTGATGCCCCTAGGCATATCAAATGCCCTAGGCAATTGCCTAGTTTGCCTATAGCTATGGCAGGCTTTGTGTACGGAAGCTCAGACAGTCACATAATTGGCTGTGCTGCAGTCAGGTTATCAGGACTTGTCACAGCAGTACTCAAGGTTTAGGCTCTGATGTGGATTGAGGCCTAGTAGGCCCAAACACTAGGAAGCAGACATTATGCTGAGAGAGCTATGCAGGAACAGCATGTAAAGACTTTACTAAAAGTTGGGTGTGATGAACAGAGTGCCTGGTTGCTGAACACTGGATCTTGGCAATTACACACACAGTGGAATTCCTGCTCAGGTGCTACCCAGCAAGTAATCAAGACTGCAGTTTGTATGTGAAGCAGATGCCTGTTTGCAGAATAAGCAGAGGTAAGTCACAGAACATGAGAAATACAGTCAGGATCGTGACACTGGCAGGCCAACAATGTGCAAACTGTCCCACCACAATTGGTCATCGACCTTATTAAGTAATCAGTGTTTTTTCTAGATCGCAAAATGCATCTGTTCTTGTAATTCTGTAATTGTCTGCTCATGGTCACCAAGTCTTAATTTGTTAGGCACCACTCGGATCTCTGTGGATTCCAGTTGGGATTTCAAATCTTTGACTGAATTGGTAAATTGAAGGGCCTGTTGTTGGAGAATAGGAGCCATAGTTTGACACTCTGGCTGGGGTTTGTGTGGGGATAATTGTATCCATTCAGCCACAAGGTGTCAGCATAGACCGAGAGAAAGAGCAACATATATAGAGTGTCCAGCAAAATAATGTAAAAGTAAAGACTATAATTAAATTATCGATAACGTGAAGCAGGAGCCAGGGATAAAGGAGTATATACCCCAGAGTCACTTTCATAAGTGAGAATATCACATCACAATGGTAGAAATAGAAGCCGTCACATCCAGGTCTGTGTCATAATAACGTTAGCAGAGCACGGTGTTACAGACTTGTAGCTTGTGAGAAATAGATCAGAGGAGCAAAAGAAAAAATTGAAGCTGCAGCAACCTTACATTGAGTGCACTGTGAGGCATGTGGAAGTTGCTGGATATAAGCTGTGAGCTGGTACATCACATACAGCAGCAGAGAAGAGAAAATGGCCGCCGTACACAGTGTAGCTGCAGCATCCTTACATTGAGTGCGCTGTGAGGCATGTGGAAGTTACTGGATATAAGCTGTGAGCTGGCACATCGCATACAGCAGCAGAGGGGAGAAAATGGCCGCCGTACACAGTGTAGCTGCAGCAACCTTACATTGAGTGCGCTGTGAGGCATGTGGAAGTTGCTGGATATAAGCTGTGAGCTGGCACATCACATACAGCAGCAGAGAAGAGAAAATGGCCGCCGTACACAGTGTAGCTGCAGCAACCTTACATTGAGTGCACTGTGAGGCATGTGGAAGTTACAGGATAGAAGCTGTGAGCTGGCACATCGCATACAGCAGAGGAGGGGAGAAAATGGCCGCCGTACACAGTGTAACTGCAGCAACCTTACATTGAGTGCACTGTGAGGCATGTGGAAGTTACAGGATAGAAGCTGTGAGCTGGCACATCGCATACAGCAGCAGAGGGGAGAAAATGGCCGCCGTACACAGTGTAGCTGCAGCAACCTTACATTGAGTGCGCTGTGAGGCATGTGGAAGTTGCTGGATATAAGCTGTGAGCTGGCACATCACATACAGCAGCAGAGAAGAGAAAATGGCCGCCGTACACAGTGTAGCTGCAGCAACCTTACATTGAGTGCACTGTGAGGCATGTGGAAGTTACAGGATAGAAGCTGTGAGCTGGCACATCACATACAGCAGCAGAGGGGAGAAAATGGCCGCCGTACACAGTGTAGCTGCAGCAACCTTACATTGAGTGCACTGTGAGGCATGTGGAAGTTACAGGATAGAAGCTGTGAGCTGGCACATCGCATACAGCAGCAGAGGGGAGAAAATGGCCGCCGTACACAGTGTAGCTGCAGCAACCTTACATTGAGTGCACTGTGAGGCATGTGGAAGTTGCTGGATATAAGCTGTGAGCTGACACATCACATACAGCAGCAGAGAAGAGAAAATGGCCGCCGTACACAGTGTAGCTGCAGCAACCTTACATTGAGTGCACTGTGAGGCATGTGGAAGTTGCTGGATATAAGCTGTGAGCTGACACATCACATACAGCAGAAGAGAAGAGAAAATGGCCGCCGTACACAGTGTAGCTGCAGCAACCTTACATTGAGTGCACTGTGAGACATGTGGAAGTTACTGGATAGAAGCTGTGAGCTGGCACATCACATACAGCAGCAGAGAAGAGAAAATGGCCGCCGTACACAGTGTAGCTGCAGCAACCTTACATTGAGTGCACTGTGAGGCATGTGGAAGTTACTGGATATAAGCTGTGAGCTGGCACATCGCATACAGCAGCAGAGGGGAGAAAATGGCCGCCATACACAGTGTAGCTGCAGCAACCTTACATTGAGTGCACTGTGAGGCATGTGGAAGTTACTGGATATAAGCTGTGAGCTGGCACATCACATACAGCAGCAGAGAAGAGAAAATGGCCGCCGTACACAGTGTAGCTGCAGCAACCTTACATTGAGTGCACTGTGAGGCATGTGGAAGTTACTGGATATAAGCTGTGAGCTGGCACATTCACATACAGCAGCAGAGGGGAGAAAATGGCCGCCGTACACAGTGTAGCTGCAGCAACCTTACATTGAGTGCACTGTGAGGCATGTGGAAGTTGCTGGATATAAGCCGTGAGCTGGCACATCACATACAGCAGCAGAGGGGAGAAAATGGCCGCCGTACACAGTGTAGCTGCAGCAACCTTACATTGAGTGCACTGTGAGGCATGTGGAAGTTGCTGGATATAAGCTGTGAGCTGGCACATCACATACAGCAGCAGAGGGGAGAAAATGGCCGCCGTACACAGTGTAGCTGCAGCATGGCCCAACATGATATATGACTAGCAGTCATCCACGGACTTCTGCTCAGCAGTGGCGGGCAGTATCCAGTGCTACCTGCTGTATTACAAGGAGCAGGTACTGGGGCTATGAGAGACCACAACCACGGGTGTTGCAGTGAGGAGAGCCGCTATGTATATAGTGCTACAGTTAGCACCAAGCGCACCTCCGTCAGGCCTGAGCACTAAGCTGGATGTACCCCCGATGTTGTGGCAGCAGGTAGCCGGTAGCTCCGGGAAAGTGATCTCACTCCATTCGTCTTCCAATATGTGCCCCAGCGGTATCATTTATAAAAAAACATTTTATTATGGAAACTTAAGGGTAGAATCCAGCGTTTGCTGGTTTGGAATGGTGGATTTACAGGGAAGTGTTTCTTGGTGGTTGGTAGAGAACAAATAAAACATTAGCTTTCCTTTCACTGTCTTGCAATTGCATTTTAAATATTTTTTTGCATTTTTTATGGAGATTCTTCACCTTTTTAGGAGAACTAAGCAACTAATGGTGTTTTCTTTATTTAAAAATGAGATTTATGGTAGATTTACCATAGTTAAATCTCTTTCTGCGAAGTACACTGGATTCCACAGGGAATACATTGGGGTGTAGAGTTGGATCTTGATCCAGAGGCACCAACAGGCTAAAGCTTTGACTGTTCCAAGGATGTATTGCGGGGCCTCCTCTACAACCCCACCTCCGGGCACTGGAGCTCAGTTTCGTTAACCAGTCTAATGGAGTAGCAGTTAAAAGAGAAGGCAGATGTTAGTCCCATAGAACCACGTTCTCACGACAGGAGAAGGGACCAGCGACTAATGCCATACAAACCCAAAGAGGCCAAGTGCGTGTGAAACCCAGTGTACCTCGCAGAAAGAGATTTAACTATGGTAAGTCTACCATAAATCTCCTTTTCTGCAGCGGGGTACACTGTGTTCCACAGGGAATGCATCGGGGATGTCCTAAAGCAGTTCCTCATGGGAGGGGACACAGTAGCAGGTACAAGGACCCGGTGTCCAAAGGAGGCATCCTGGGAGGCGGAAGTAGCAAAGGCATAGAACCTAATGAACATAGCCGCCTTGCACAATTGTTCAGCAGACACGCCATGGCGGACCACCCAAGAAGGTCCAACAGACCGAGTAGAATGGGCCTTGATAGAAGCAGGAGCTGGGAGTCCAGCCTATGCATAAGCTTGTGCAATCACCATTCTAATCCATCTGGTCAAGGTTTGCTTATTCGCAGGCCAGCCACGTTTCTGAAAACCAAACAGTACAAAAAGGGAATCTGGCCTCCTGACAGAGGCAGTCCTCTCCACATACATACGTAGAGCCCGTACCACATCCAGAGACGAAGGCCGGAACCATAATCTCTTGGTTAAGGTGAAAAGATGACACCACCTTAGGCAAATAACCAGGGCGAGTTCGAAGAACTGCCCGGTCACAGTGAAATAGTGTCAGCGTCCGGAGTCTTACCGTTACGCTGGGGCCGCGGGGCTGGCTTCCTTGGCGTTGTGCGGGCAGCGGCGGAGGTGGGCTGCTGAGTCTGATCCGTGGGAAGCAGTAGCGGCGGTGAGGGGGTCCGCTCGTGGCGGCGGGACGCCGCTCTTGCTGAGCCGTTGCTAGGAGACCAGTGGCAGTGAGCAATGTGGCTTTACAAAAAAGTCTGCATTACTGGGCGCCGCCATGTTGGAGACCAAGTTTTAAGCATAGTTCCTGTTTCTTCCAGCCAATCCAGGGTAAGCTCTCCCTATAAGAGGGGGCTGGTTTAGTACAGGTACGCCAGTGCTTCAAGTTACAACCCTGTTGTAGGTGCTTTAGCCTGTGCTCCCAGGATCCTTGTCATATTCTGGTTACTCCTGCTCCTGCTTGGTCGATTCCCTATTGCTGCTGCAGTCCTGCCGTTCCTAACCTGCTACTGCCTGTGGAAGTGCTCCTGGAAAACCCGGTCCAGTAAGACTCTTTGGGCACAGTCGGCCCCGGGTCTTCTGCCTCTTCTTTCAAACCACACTCCACAGATCTCTTTCACCAGCCACACCTTTGTTCCACCGACCATAGCCTGCAGATTACCTTCAGCCTCATTTTCCATACCACAGTCCACAGTCCTTGTCTCCAGCCACGTCTTCAACCACCATCCACAGTTCATCATCTACAGTCTCATCTTTCAAATCACAGTCCACAGTTCTTCGCCCCAGCCACGTCTTTAACCATCGTGCTCCAGCCTCGGTTCTTTACCTCAGCCCTGTACATAATACTTTCCATTGACTCTCAAACCCCGCCTACGTTCTTCATTGCTCCGTGTCCCATGCGAAGGAACTATATCCAGCCCCCTCATCTGGTTCATTCACAGCCTGCTACCTCCTCTGGCAAATCTCAGCTGCCGGATCCTCAAACCCTGCCAGGCGTGACAAATAGCAGAAAGGGCGGATGACAGGACAAAGTGCCTAAGTCCGACACCCTCCTAGCAGAGGCAATAACCAGCAGAAACAAGACCTTAAGCATAAGATATTTAAGGTCCACAGACTCGAGGGGTTCAAATGGAGACTCTTGCTGGGCATTCAGGACAACAGACAGATCCCATGGAGCCACAGGAGGTACATAGGGGGGCTGAATCCATAAAACACCCTGAGTGGAAGTATGAACCTCAGGAATAGACTCAATTTGTCCTCTGAAACTACACCGACAAGGCAGATATATGAACCTTGAGGGATGCCAGACGAAGGCCTAAGTCCAGACCATGTTGCAGGAAAAGCCAAAAGTCTGGAAGTTCTGAATTTGTATGTATCGTAATTCTTAGCAGCACACCAGGTGAAGTAAGAATTTCAGACCCTGTAATAAATACGTGCAGATGCTGGTTTACGGGCCTTCAGCATAGTCTGAATAACCGCCTTGGAAAACCCTTTGGCCCTCAGGAGCCAAACCCCACTCTTATTCAGAGGATGGGTGGCTGGATCACAGGGAATGCACCCCTCTCTCACCCTAACTAGAGAGAGTTGACAGGGGCAGATGCTCTCAGTGCCTACCCTTGGAGATAAGGTAATGCGTGGAGGTAAGTCATCTGGCTAAGCTGGGAGGAGCAATTAGTCGTGAGGAGCAATACTATCAGATGGTTCAGTCCAACAGCTGATTAGGAGATGCTGATGAGATGACCACGAAGCTACTTCCCCCTCCTCAGCTCATGTCCATGTGGGAATGTGATAGGTATGTGACAAATTATATACATATATAGTACTGTGATTTGGGTGGGGTGTGTTCAAACTGAAATCTAAATTGCAGTGTAAAAATAAAGCAGCCAGTATTTACCCTGCACAGAAACAAAATAACCCACCCAAATCTACATCTCTTTGCACGTTACATCTGCCCCACCTGCAGTGCACATGGTTTTCACAACTGCTAACTCTGAATTATCCCCATAGTACTATGCAAAATTTTAGGCAGATGTGGAAAAAATGCTGCAGAGTAAGACTGCTTTCAAAAATAGAAGCGTTAATAGTTTATTTTTATCAATTAAAAAAATGCAAAGTAACTGAACAGAAATCTAAATCAAAGCAATATTTGGTGTGAGCACCATTTGCCTTCAAAACAGCAACAGTTTTTCTAGGTACACTTGCACACAGTTTTTGAGGGAACTCGGTAGGGAGGTTGTTCCAAACATCACGGAGAACTATCACAGATCTACTGTGGTTGTAGGCTTCCTCAAATAATTATCCTGACAGTCCATAAAACTGTCCAGAATACTGATAAATCACAGATCTTCAAACAGAATGAAGCAGGTAATTAAGTGACCCTGGCCTTGCTTGTTTGGCAGAGAAACCCTGTGTTACAGGAACAATGGAGCCCTTTACACAATCAGGCCGCAATCCATTACTTTTGATATTGAAAGAGTTAAAACTCAAAAGGGTGGAATCTTTGGAATAGCTGTCAGAGGGCGGGGTAAGAATGAGATGCACACAGCACAAGGGGGGTAATTCCAAGTTGATCGCAGCAGGAAATTTTTTAGCAGTTGGGCAAAACCATGTGCACTGCAGGGGAGGCAGATATAACGTGCAGAGAGAGATAGATTTGGGTATGGTGAGTTCAATCTGCATTCTAAACTGCAGTGTAAAAATAAAGCAGCCAGTATTTACCCTGCAGAAACAAAATAACCCACCCAAATCTAACTCTCTCTGAAAATGTTATATCTGCCCCCTCTGCAGTGCACATGGTTTTGCCCAACTGCTAAAAAATTTCCTGCTGCGATCAACTTGGAATTACCCCCAATGTGTCCACTGCCCGAAAAGAAGTCAACTATGATTGAGGGTGCATCGATCTATTTCTGTGAACTTTTCCACAGTAGAAAACTAGGACTCGTATGTAAGCAACCTTGTTTTCTGAACTGATTCCTATTCCTGAAATTATTTGCAAATCATAACCTGTATGTCATTCTTAAGTATTTCCAGATTAAAATACATTTAATTTAGCGTATTTTCTGTGTTCTTATTGAACTTGCACCTGTGAGGCACAATGCTATGTATATATGTGTAATTAAGTGTGAAATATTACTATTTGTGCATACAACATAACTACTCCCTTAAGATCTTTGGTTGTGACAGTGAAATTGTGTCTTTATCCTGAGTGACCAAAGTGCGCAACCTTTATTACCCAGCTGTCTTAGATTGCAGTATCTGAGGGCAGGCTGGAATCATGACACCATGCATATATTATATCATCAGCGTATCATAGAGGTAATAACATAGTGTATTGCTGCAACAGATCAGCGATGATAGGTTTTTCATCCAGCATGTCCAATAAATCATTGGTCGGCCACATTTGGGAAGTGCATGGACTGCCATTCACAATGGAGGAACGGGGAAATATCTCCACCCCAGGGAAGGAATGCAGATATTCGGTGGGATGTAATGCCGTCTGAGTCCGGAGACCATGCCAGCTGAACTCTGACTTTTTTTAAATTGACAATCCATTACAAGGAGAAACCATGCCTTGTGATTGCCCCTTTAAAAAACGTCTGAGTACAGCCGGCCCACCGTACGGGTCACTGCACTCGGGCAGGATTACATCCCGCTGATTGTGTGACCATACATTGAGAATTCACAGTATATGGCCACATTATCTGCTGGTTTTCAGGATGTCAGATAAAATATCTCTTGGTCTGACAGACATGTTATTTGACAGTGTTTGCCCAACATTACTCAGGAGAGTAAGTACAGCAGAGGAGGATGCACAGTACAGTGGAGGGTCCAAAAAAGATCTTGAAGTTGTTCAGCAAAGGAGTATTATTATCTCATAAAACACAACCAAAAGCATCATGAGGAGAAATAAGCTGGAGACAATAGCAACCACAAGGGCAGTCTAACAGCAGACACTTGACTTAAAATATTGACAACTTCAGACCAATCCCCATCAAGCAGAAGCCATATGTCCCCACATTCTCCAGCAAGACGGGCATCCCAACGTACCAAGAGGGTGTGACTGATACCATACCTAAAAGATTGTCAGATCGTACAATAGAGAACGAAAAGGATTCTTATTATCCAGAGGTGGCACAATAAGCAGGCACCATTGGCCGTGGTACCAGGAGAACCTTTGCCAGCTGCTGTGCCCAGATCAGGACCTATCTATTTTTCCAAATATGAGGACAGTGTTGGGGATTATGATGGGCATTTGCAGGCTTTTGAAAGTAGTTACAACCCAGGCATGTATTGCCCTGGCAGGAGTGGGCAAACAGATAGTTCGACTTTCTGTGACGAGAAGTTCTCTTTACATATAGCTTCAGAGCCCTTACAACATCCAAGGACTTTGATGTAATTGAGGAGTCAGTAGCCATTGGCAACACAATAGGTTGGTTGATATGAAATGCTGACACAACCTTCGGAAGAAAATGCTGATATGTCGGGAGCTCAGCTCTATCTTCATGGAAGATCAAGTAAGGGCTTTTACAGGATAAAGCCCCCTGCTCGGACACACGTCTAGCAGAAGCTAAGGCCAACAACGTGACCACCTTCCATGTAAGAAACATGACCTCTACCTCCTGTAGGGGCTCAAACCAATCCAACTGGAGGAACTGCAACACCACATTAAGGTCCCAGGACACCGTAGGCGGTACAAAGGGAGATTGGATATGCAGAACTCCCTTCAAAAAGGTCTGAACCTCAGGGAGGGTCGTCAATTGTTTCTGAAAGAAAATGGATATGGCCGAAATCTGGACCTTTACAGAACCCAGCCTCAGGCCCATATCCACTCCTGCTTACAGGAATAGGAGGAAACGTCCCAGTTGAAACTCCACCATAGGAAACTTCTTGGATTCACACCAAGAGACATATTTCTTCCAAATACAATGGTAATGTTTAGACGTTACTCCTTTCCTAGCCTGTATGAGGGTAGGAATAACCTTCTTCAGAATACCCTTCCGAGCAAGAATCAGGTGCTCAACTTCCACGCCGTCAAATGTAGCCGCTAAGTCTTGATAGACGAACGGCCCCTGCAGCAGCAGGTCCTCCCGAAGATGAAAAGGCTCTTCTTGCAGTAGATTCAGAAGGTCTGCGTACCAAGCCCTTCTTGGCCAGTCTGGGGCAATGAGGATTGCTTGAACCCTTGTTCTCCTTATGAGCTTTAGGATTCTTGGGATGAGTGGGAGTGGTGGAAACACGTACACTGACCGGAACACCCACGGAGACACCAGGGCGTCCACTGCCACTGCCTGTAGGTCCCTCGACCTGGAACAATAACGCCGAAGCTTCTTGTTGAGACGAGAGGCCATCATGTCTATTTGGGGCAAACCCCAAAGGTCTGTTATTTCTGCAAACACCTCCGGATGGAGACCTCACTCCCCTGGATGGAGATCGTGTCTTCTGAGGAAGTCTGCTTCCCAGTTGTCTTCTACCAGAATGAAGATGGCTGACAGCACCAACTCATGCCTTTCAGTCCAGAGGAGTATTCTTGTCACCTCTGACATTGCCGCTCTGCTCTTCGTTCCGCCTTGTCTGTTTATGTAAGCCACTGTTGTTACGTTGTCCGACTGCACTTCAATGGCCCGATTTCTTGAACGAGGGGCCGCTTGAAGAAGTCCATTGTAGACGGCTCTTAGTTCCAGGATGTTGACGGGCAGGCCGGCATTCAGGCTTGACCACCGTCCTTGGAAGGTTACTCCTTGAGTGACTGCTCCCCAACCCTGAAGGCTCGCATCCATGGTTAGAAGGACCCAGTCCTGAATCCCGAACCTGCAGACTTCCAGAAGGTGAGGCAATTGGAGCCACAAGAGGAGTGAAATCCTTGCCTTTGGCAACAGACAAATTCTCTGGTGCATGTGGAGCTGAGAAACCGACCACTTGTCCAGAAGATCCAGTTGGAAGGTACGAGCGTGGAACCTCCCGTACTGGAGAGCCTCGTAAGAGGCCATCATCTTTGCCAATGGGGGTAATTCCAAGTTGATCGCAGCAGGATTTTTGATAGCAATTGGGCAAAACCATGTGCACTGCAGGGGGGCAGATATAACATGTGCAGAGAGAGTTAGATTTGGGTGTGGTGTGTTCAATCTGCAATCTAATTTGCAGTGTAAAAATAAAGCAGCCAGTATTTACCCTGCACAGAAATAAAATAACCCACCCAAATCTAACTCTTTCTGCACATGTTATATCTGCCTCCCCTGCAGTGCACATGGTTTTGCCCAATTGCTATCAAAAATCCTGCCGCGATCAACTTGGAATTACCCCCAATGGGCAAATGTATTGATGAACCGACACCCGGGCTGGCTTCAGGACATCCCGGACCATAGTTTGCATCACCAACGCCTTTTCCTGCGGAAGAAACACCTTTTGCACTTCAGTGTTCAGGATCATTCCCAGAAAGGACAACCTCTGGGTTGGTTCCAAATGTGACTTTGGAAGGTTCAGAATCCAACCATGACTCCTGAGGAGGCGTGTTGTGAGAACAATGGATTGCAGCAGCTTCTACTTGGACGATGCCTTTATCAGCAGCCCGTCCAGATATGGAATGATGTTCACACCCTGTTTGCAGAGGAGAATCATAATTTCTGCCATCACCTTGGTAAACACCCGTGGTGCTGTGGAAAGGCCGAATGGCAGGGCCTGGAACTGGAAATGACAGTCCAGCAATGCGAAACGGAGATAAGCCTGATGCGGCAGCCATATCGGATTGTGGAGGTACGCATCCTTGATATCCAGGGATACCAGGAATTCCCCCTCTTCCAGTCCTGATATCACCACCCTGAGAGACTCCATCTTGAACCCCTTTAGAAAGGGGTTCAATGATTTTAGGTTCAGAATGGGCCTGACGAACTATCCGGTTTCTGTATCACGAAAAGGTTTGAATAATAACCTTTGTTTTGCATGTGAGGCGGTTCTGGTACAATGACCTATGCCTCCACCAGTTTTTAGACAGCGTCTTGTAGTACAGTGCTGTCTGCCAACAGAGTCGGCAAGCCTACTATGAAAAAGCGATCTGGAGGGAGACTTTGAAATTCCAGCCTGTATCCCGGGATACAATATCTGGGATCCGGTCTGAAGATTGACAGTGTCTAGGTCGAAAATGTTTAGGTCAACCACTACAGGTCGACAATCACTAGGTCGACACGGATGGAAGGTCGACAGGGTTTCTAGGTCAACATGTGCTAGGTCGACAGGTCTAAAGGTCGACATGAGTTTGTTTTTTAAATCTTTTTTTGAATTTTTTCATACTTAACGATCCACGTGGACTACGATTGGAACGGTAAACTGTGCCGAGCGAAGCGAAGGCACCATTCCCGAATCATGGCGACCTAAGCGAGCCATGCGAGGGGACGCGGTGCACTAATTTGGTATCCCGGTCACTCTACGAAGAAAACGACACCGAAAAAAAAAATAATCCTCATGTCGACCTTTAGACCTGTTGACCTAGCACATGTCGACCTAGAAACCCTGTCGACCTTCCATCCATGTCGACCTAGTGACTGTCGATCTATAGTGGTCGACCTAAACATTGTCGACCTAGACACTGTCGATTTGATGAACCACACCCACAATATCTATCACCCAGGGATCCAGGCCGGACGATACCCAGACGTGACTGAAGTGTCTGAGTCTGGCTCCCACTGGCCCCATTTCCAGGCCGCGCGGTCCACCATCATGTGGAGGACTTTGGCGTACCTGAAGCAGGCTTTTCTTCCTGGGAACCTGCAGCTGCAAGTTTTTTGGACTTAACGTGACCTGCCCTAGAGAAGGTATTGGACTCTCTGACCTTTCTAGGCCTGTTAGGCTGAAAGGACTGCGTTGCAGGTGAAGAGAAGGACTTCTTCGGAGCAGGTGCTGCTGAGGGAAGAAACAGATATTTACCCGCTGTAGCCGTGGATATCCACGCATCTAGAGCTTCCCCAAAGAGATCCTGACCTGTATAGGGTAGGGCCTCCACACTTTTCCTGGATTCCGTGTTGGCCGACCACTGGCACAGCCACAGTCCCCGACGAGCTGAAACAGACATGGAAGATATTCCCGCAGCCATGGAACTCAGGTCTTTCATGGATTCTACCATAAAACCTGCTGAATATAAATATAAAGCAACGTCATCCCTTTCCATTGTATACAAATCCTCAAGTAAGATAGCTGACCACTTTACTATAGCCTATGCAATCCAAGCAGTAACAATAGTGGGACATAATATGGCCCCTGAAGCAGTGTACATTGGCCCTCATTCCGAGTTGTTCGCTCTGAGTTTTTCATCGCATCGCAGTGAGAATTCTCTTAGTGCGCATGCGCAATGTTCGCACTGCGACTGCGCCAAGTAACTTTACTATGAAGAAAGTAAGTTTACTCACGGCTTTTTCATCGCTCCGACGTTCGCATTGTGATTGACAGGAAATGGGTGTTACTGGGCGGAAACACGGCGTTTAAGGGGCGTGTGGCTGGAAACGCTACCGTTTCCGGAAAAAACGCAGGAGTGGCCGGGGAAACGGTGGGAGTGCCTGGGCGAACGCTGGGTGTGTTTATGACGTCAACCAGGACCGACAAGCACTGAACTGATCGCACAGGCAGAGTAAGTCTGAAGCTACTCAGAAACTGCTAACTCGTTTGTGATCGCAATATTGCGCATACATCGGTCGCACTTTTAAGAAGCTAAGATACACTCCCAGTAGGCGTAGGCTTAGCGTGTGTAACTCTGCTAAATTCGCCTTGCGAGCGATCAACTCGGAATGAGGGCCATTGATTTAAGCGTGTTATCAATTTTTCTATCAGCCGACTCCTTTAAGGCGGTACTTCCCGGAACAGGCAAAACCACCTTCTTTGAGAGTCTGGACACAGATGTGTCAACAATCGGCGGGTTTTCCCATTTTTTTTTCTATCCTCCTCGGGGAAAGGAAATGCCACCAGCAACCTTTTAGGGACCTGGAATTTATTCTCCGAGTTTACCCATTCCTTTTCAAATATAGCATTCAATTTCTTTGACGTAGGGAAGGTTAGGGAGGCATTTTTATTTTCAGTGAAAAAGGCCTCCTCAACCTGCTCAGGTGTGGTATCATTAACATTCAACACATCCCTGATAGCCTCTTTCAACAATTGCACCCCCCTTGCAAGAGATGCGGACCCCTGCAACACATCCCCATCACCGTCTGTGGTGTCTGAATCGGTATCAGTGTCGTCTTGTGTGACAAGCACAAGCGCACGTTTGTGGGGGTACATAGCGGAGCGTCCTGAGGTACCAGAAACCGTCCATACTGCCACAGAGCTCTGTAATACCTGGGTTGCAGATTCATTACTTGCAACCCTGTCAGAAATCTGAGAAATCCAAGATTTGATAGAGGAAAACCACTCTGGTTCCCTTGCAGGTATCTGTGCTAAACCGGTGCTATCCTGATTACATGGAATGGGCTCATCCTGGGAGGTTAGATCCTCTGCAGCATATGAAACAGTGTCCCTGGACATAGCTAAAGGAGACCATCAAACACTCCACACACACACAGGTGGGGGCAGACAGAGTCCCCCCCCCCCAAGAATGACAAGAGAGATTGGAGCCAACCCACACAGCGCTTTTAGTAAAGGGAGACCCCTTGTCAGCGCTGACCTTGCACCTTAATAGGACACACAGTCTAATTACAGCCTCCCCCTCCCTTCTACAACCCCCTGGTACCGTGTACAGATAGCTGGAGTTGCTATGGAGAGACCTATTCTTCCTCTCAGAGCTGTGCAGGCAGGAAAATGGCGCTGGAACGCTGCTGGGTCCACTCTGAGGTAAAATGAGCTGGCTGAGATCCACGGACCCCGACAGACTTCTGGACCAGTGTGGGGGTAAGCGCTGGCCCAGGACGCCCCTCACATCGCCGCACCATGTGCCTCTGAGCCTCCCAGGAGCGCAGTTAATACTGCGCTCCCTCCCCATAGCTGATATCTTCACACCTGCCCCCGCTTGCTAGGGGGTTCGGTGACTCACTCACCACTATTCAGCTCTGTAAGGGGTTGGCGGCATGCTGGTGGGGCGAGCAGTCCCCTGTGGCGGAGACCGATCCGACCCCTCTGCAGCTCAGTGTCCAGTCAGCGGAGACAGCGGCTCAGACCCCGCAGGGCGGACACTGCTCCCCCCCTTAGTCCCTCGCTGCAGGCAGGCTGTTGCCAACAGCCTCCTGTAAAAAAATAAACTCTAAAAATAAACGTTACTAGAAAAGCTCTGTAGAAGCTCCCCTAGCTGTGACCGGCTCCTCCGGGCACATTTTCTTAACTGAGTCTGGTAGGAGGGGCATAGAGGGAGAAGCCAGCCCACACTCTCAAACTCTAAAAGTGCCATTGGCTTTTGGTGGACCCGTCTATATCCCATGGTACTAAAGTGGACCCCAGCATCCTCTAGGACATAAGAGAAATATTGGAAGGTATAATAAGGGATAGCATACTAGAGTACTTGGATACCTCCAAGGGTATTAATAGGAATCAGCATGGTTTTGTGAAGGACAGGTCATGTCAAACTAATATAATAAGCAGTGCCGTAACTAGGCATTTTAGCGCTGTGTGCAAGAAGCGACATTGGCACCCCCGCCCCCATGCAAGACAGGGGCAGTGCGCGCCGTAGTCGCGCAAAAAATATATAGGGGCGTGGCTTCATGGGGAAGGGGCGTGGCCACAAAATAATAGCAATTTATACTACGGTGCACAGTAGTCTCCATTATTCAAATTACGCTGCACAGTAGCGCCCCTACACCAGGTAGAGCCCCTTTTATACATTACAGCAGACAACGTCCCCCTTTTTACACATTACAGCAGACAGTCCCTTTTTTTACACATTGCGGCAGCCAGTCCCCCTTTTTACACATTGCGGCAGCCAGGACCCCTTTTTTACACATTGCGGCAGCCAGTCCCCTTTTTTACACAATGCGGCAGCCAGGACCCCTTTTTTACACAATGCGGCAGCCAGTCCCCATTTTACACATTGCGGCAGCCAGTCCCCCTTTTTACACATTGTGGCAGCCAGGACCCCTTTTTACACATTGCGGCAGCCAGGACCCCTTTTTACACATTGCGGCAGCCAGGACCCCTTTTTACACTTTGCGACAGCCAGGACCCCTTTTTACACATTGCGGCAGCCAGGCTTCCTCTTTACACATTGCGGCAGCCAGACCCCTTTTTACACATTGCGGCAGCCAGTCCCCTTTTTACACATTGCGGCAGCCAGGTCCCCTCTCTACACATTGCGGCAGCCAGGCCCCCTCTTTACACATTGCGGCAGCCAGGCCCCCTTTTTACACATTGCGGCAGCCAGGCCCCCTTTTTACACATTGCGGCAGCCAGGCCCCCTTTTTACACATCGCGGCAGCCAGGCCCCCTTTTTACACATTGCGACAGCCAGGACCCCTTTTTACACATTGCGGCAGCCAGGACCCCTTTTTACACATTGCGGCAGCCAGGCTTCCTCTTTACACATTGCGGCAGCCAGGACCCCTTTTTACACATTGCGGCAGCCAGTCCCCTTTTTACACATTGCGGCAGCCAGGTCCCCTCTCTACACATTGCGGCAGCCAGGCCCCCTCTTTACACATTGCGGCAGCCAGGCCCCCTTTTTACACATTGCGGCAGCCAGGCCCCCTTTTTACACATTGCGGCAGCCAGGCCCCCTTTTTACACATCGCGGCAGCCAGGATCCCTTTTTACACATTGCGGCAGCCAGGACCCCATTTTTCCCCATTGCGGCAACCAGTCCCCCTTTTTACACATTTCGGCAGACGGTGTCCCCCAGAGAGACAGAAATAGAGAGAGGGATATACTTACCTTCTCCCCGCTGACAGGCTCCTCGTGCTGGCAGGCATCTCCCTCTCGGTGCAGGCTGCAGGCAGTTGAGAAGGAGGAAGGGGGAGCAGGGAGCCGCAGCAGCGCTATTTCATTGGTTGTAAGCGCCGCTGCAGCATCCCCCTCTCCTTCTGTATTGGCTGCCCGGCGCTGCTGTGGATGCTGGGATGGAGGAACCGCATCCCAGCATCCATAGCAGCGCCGGGCAGCCAATACAGAAGGAGGGGGGGATGCTGCAGCGGCGCTTACAACCAATGAAATAGCGCTGCTGCGGCTCCCTGCTCCCCCTCCTCCTTTTCACTTGCGCGGCGCTGCTCTCTCCTCCAGCGCGGCTGCGGCGCAGGGACTTAGAGGCGGCATGTAATGAGTCAATTTGACTCATTACATGCCTCTGGCCGTGCGCCCTCAGGGCAACTGCGCTGTGTGCCAAGCCCCCTTGGCACACACGTAGTTACGGCCCTGATAATAAGCTTCTATGAGAAAGCGAGCGATAATATTGATCAGGGTAAAGCAGTGGATGTGATCGTTTTGGACTTTGCCAAGGCCTTTGACAAAGTCCCACATCAGAGACTAATTTTCAAAATAAGAGAGCTTGGGGTAAGAAACACTATTTGTACTTGGCTGAGTAATTGGCTGTACAACAGGGAACAGCGAGTGGTGGTTAATGGGATGTTCTCTGAATGGGCCTCGGTGCTTAGTGGAATACCGCAAGGTTCAGTACTCAGGCCATTGCTGTGTAACATACTCATTAATGACCTAGGAGTGGGCCTGGAAAGCACAGTGTCAATTTCCACAGACGATACTAAACTGTGCAGAGTCATTAATTCAGACAAGGATGTTGAGTGTCTGCGGAATGATTTATCTAGACTGAAGGTCTGGGTAGACAAATGGAGAATGAGGTTCAATATAGAAAAATGTACAGTTATGCACTTTGGGACTAAGAACAATCGGGCAGCTTATAAATGAAATGGGGAAAATGTAGGGATAACGGTAGTTGAAAAGGATTTGGGGGTGCTCATCGATAGTAGACTTAGTAGCAGTATGCAATGTCACAATGCAGCAACAAAAGCTAATAAGGTGTTAGCATGCATAAAATGGGGAACGGAGACATGGGATGAGAGTGTAATCCTGCCACTGTATAAATCACTGGTGCGGTCACATCTAGAATATTGTGTTCAGTTCCGGGCACCGCACTATAAAAAAGATATCTTGGAACTCAAAAGGGTTCAGAGGCGAGCCGCCAAACTGATTAAGGGGTTAGAGGCACTGGACTATGAGGAAATACTTACAAGGTTAGGTATGTTTACACTGGAAAAGAGGCGGCTGAGAGGAAACAGTATTAATATTTATAAATACATAAAGGGACAATACAAGGATTTATTAGACGATCTGTTTATTTTAAAAAAACGCTACACAGGACAAGAGGACACCCCCTGAGGTTCATACAAAAAAATTCATACATAACGGAGGAAAGAGTTCTTCACAGTAAGAGCAGTAAGGATTTGGAATTCTCTACCAGTGAAGGTAGTAATGGTGGATTTGGAATTCTCTACTAGAGAAGGTAGTAATGGTGATACCCCGGCACAGCTGCCCCAGAACAATGCCTAGATGCCCCAGAATGATGGACAGATGCAACACACAGACGCCCTGAAATGAGGCACAGATGCCCCCGAACGTTGCAGACACAATGCACAGATGTCCCGGAATGACGGACAGACGCAACTCACAGATGCATAGATACCCCATCAAGATG
This sequence comes from Pseudophryne corroboree, assembly GCF_028390025.1. Taxonomy (NCBI): domain Eukaryota; kingdom Metazoa; phylum Chordata; class Amphibia; order Anura; family Myobatrachidae; genus Pseudophryne; species Pseudophryne corroboree. Next base: position 40,520,671 of record NC_086446.1, on the reverse strand, counting down.
CACACAGACGCCGTACATGAGGCACTGACACCCAGACACGAGGCACAGATACCCCGATACGACACACAGACTCCCTGACGGTGCACAGATGCCCCAGAACGACACACAGAGACGGCCGGACATAGTGTACAGACGGCCGGTCACGACGAGCAGATGCTGGGTAGATACATTGTGCACAAACTCCCAGTAAACGGACCACCCCGGCACCATGAGAGCAGCGCTCCCCCTCCCCCACCACCACGCCCGGATGAGGCTGCGCTGCAGATGTGCCGGCGCCCTGTACATCTATCTCTGGATCTACACACAGAAAGCATTGCACCTATGCAGCCCTTGCTCTGTGTCCTGCAGCAGCTGCACGGGTACCCGCCCTCTCTCACACCTCCCTGCCTGCCCCCAGCGCCTGTCACACTGCCATGTGCGGGACCCGCGCCCTCTCCCTGTGCTGAGGCCGGGGGCGGGGCTGGAGGAGGGGGCGGGGATAAGAACGTCAGTGTGGCCGGTCACTGAGGAGGAAGCAGCTTGTGTTCCCCTGCCAATCACACCTCACTTCCGGCTTGTGCGTTCCATCACACTTCCGGCCTCTGCGTTCCACACACAGGAAGAGAGGGTTTTTTTCTTTCGCGGCAACTTCCGGGTTTCCCTCGAGCGAGAGTCAGTCGTCCACAAAAGCAAGTAATGGGGTCCTACAGGGGGAGCAGCCTGTGGTGTCCTGTTGTTATTATACAGGCAGAGTGTCCTGTAGTGTCCTGTTATTATTATACAGGGAGAGCAGCCTTTGGTGTCCTATTATAATTATTATTATACAGGCGGAGTGGACTGTAGTGTCCTGTTGTTATAATTATTATACAGGGGGAGCGGCCTGTAGTGTTCTGTATATCACGTGTAACACATCCGCCTCTCAGTGAGCGCAGGCATTACCCTCTATATATTATAAGGGCACGGCCGGGCTCTTATATTAAGGCTGAATATATATATATATATATATATATATATAACTGTGGCTCCAATAGGGGATTGCAGTGGGGGCAGTGCGGGGTTATGGCTCTGTGACAGGAGGCAGAAATAAAGCAGAGCATGCCCCATGTTATAGCAGTGAGGGCGGCGGAGGCGTGCTGTGTGGTGTGCGCACATGACCCCCTATTGTCCTGGCACCACGCGTTTTGCCTTTGTCAGGGAATCAGTGAGGGAGCCAGTCCCAGCTATAACGGGGCGCTCTCGGCTCTGTGTCTGTGTAGTCCCGTCAGCCTGACTGTTATAATATTACATTATATTCTAGATCTAATTCTAGGGTCAGTCTGACACTTGAAGCTCTCACAGCGGAGACGCATCAGACAGACGGTGACCCCAGCCTGAGATAATGATCCCAATGCTCCCACCGGAGATAATGGCCTCAACTAGGAGCAATTCTGAGAGACCTTCATTTTCACAGTCTCAGAAAACAGATATCAGAGTTTAGTTCTTTGTTGCCAACAATTCAGTAAGTATACAGTATATATCAGTGCCGTAACTAGACATTTTAGCGCTGTGTGCAAGAAACGGCATCGGCTCCCCCCCCCCCCCCCCCCATATTTAAGACAGGGCCAGTGCACGCACAACCAAAATGTAAGGGCGTGGCTTCATGGGTAAGAGGCTTAGCCACAAAATAATACCATGTCATATTACGCTATTATTACAGCGCTCCGAGTTTAGGTTTTTAATTTGCTAAAAATTCACAAAGTGTATGTATGTGTGTGTTTATATACTTCTGACAAAATACAGAAACCGGGATAGGGGGACGTTGTGCTGTGACTGAGCGCCCTTTATCTGTCAGTGCTCCAGTAATGTAACCCAGGATATGCTGACAGCAAAGGGTTTTGTACCAAGGTTAACACCTACATACATGGAAATCACTTTACACAAGAGTGTCTGATGTACGGTCCCCTCACAATAGGAGCACATGAGATGTAGTGACCCTGCAGTGTCTGTATGATGTACGGTCCCCTCACAATAGGAGCACATGAGATGTAGTGACCCTGCAGCGTCTGTATGATATACGGTCCCCTCACAATAGGAGCACATGAGATGCAGTGACCCTGCAGTGTCTGTATGATGTACGGTCCCCTCACAATAGGAGCACATGAGATGCAGTGACCCTGCAGTGTCTGTATGATGTACGGTCCCCTCACAATAGGAGCACATGAGATGTAGTGACCCTGCAGTGTCTGTATGATGTACGGTCCCCTCACAATAGGAGCACATGAGATGCAGTGACCCTGCAGTGTCTGTATGATGTACGGTCCCCTCACAATAGGAGCACATGAGATGCAGTGACCCTGCAGTGTCTGTATGATGTACGGTCCCCTCACAATAGAAGCACATGAGATGCAGTGACCCTGCAGTGTCTGTATGATGTACGGTGTCCTCACAATAAGAGCACATGAGATGTAGTGACCCTGCAGTGTCTGTATGATGTACGGTCCCCTCACAATAGAAGCACATGAGATGCAGTGACCCTGCAGTGTCTGTATGATGTACGGTCCCCTCACAATAGGAGTACATGAGATGTAGTGACCCTGCAGTGTCTATATGATGTACGGTCCCCTCACAATAGGAGTACATGAGATGTAGTGACACTGCAGTGTCTGTATGATGTACGGTCCCCTCACAATAGGAGCACATGAGGTGCAGTGACCCTGCAGTGTCTGTATGATGTACGGTCCCCTCACAATAGGAGCACATGAGATGCAGTGACCTTGCAGTGTCTGTAAGATGTATGGTCCCTACGTGTATATCATGTTTAGGTGAGTGATGCAGTGAGTACAAGTGGTATAAGTAAGTGTAGAGCTCCCACAGTGACATTATATACTGCTGTCTTTTTTTTAAAACTACATCATTCTTCCTTTTGGTTGTTAACAAATATTTCTCTGACGTCCTAGTGGATGCTGGGAACTCCGTAAGGACCATGGGGAATAGCGGCTCCGCAGGAGACTGGGCACAACTAAAGAAAGCTTTAGGACTACCTGGTGTGCACTGGCTCCTCCCCCTATGACCCACCTCCAAGCCTCAGTTAGATTTTTGTGCCCAGCCGAGATGGGTGCAATCTAGGGGGCTCTCCTGAGCTTCTTAGAAATAAAGTTAGTTTTAGGTTTTTTATTTTCAGTGAGACCTGCTGGCAACAGGCTCACTGCATCGAGGGACTAAGGGGAGAAGAAGCGAACCTGCCTGCTTGCAGCCAGCTTGGGCTTCTTAGGCTACTGGACACCATTAGCTCCAGAGGGATCGAACACAGGCCCAGCCTCGGAGTCCGGTCCCAGAGCCGCACCGCCGGCCCCCTTACAGAGCCAGAAGCAAGAAGAGGTCCGGAAAATCGGTGGCAGAAGACATCAGTCTTCATCAAGGTAGCGCACAGCACTGCAGCTGTGCGCCATTGCTCCTCATGCACACCTCACACTGCGGTCACTGATGGGTGCAGGGCGCTGGGGGGGGGGGCGCCCTGAGCAGCAATATTAACACCTTGGCTGGCAAAAATACATCACATATAACCCCCAGGGCTATATGGATGTACATTAACCCCTGCCAGAATCCATAAAAATGTGGGAGAAAAGTCAGTGAAAAAGGGGCGGAGCTATCTCCCTCAGCACACTGGCGCCATTTTTCCCTCACAGCTCCGTTGGAGGGAAGCTCCCTGGGTCTCCCCTGCAGTTACTACACTACAGAAAGGGTTAAAAAAGAGAGGGGGGGGGGGGGGCACAATAGGCGCAGTATACAATATACATATGCAGCTATAAGGGAAAACACTTTTTTATAGGTGCTATCCCTGTGATATATAGCGCCCTGGTGTGTGCTGGCATACTCTCCCTCTGTCTCCCCAAAGGGCTTTGTGGGGTCCTGTCCTCTGTCAGAGCATTCCCTGTGTGTGGGCTGTGTGTCGGTACGGCTGTGTCGACATGTATGTGGAGGATAATGAGGTGGAGGCGGAGCGAATGCCTGTAAATATGTGGTCATCCCCTGCGGGGTCGACACCAGTGTGGCTGAACTTATGGAAGGATTACGTGAAAGTGTCAACTCCTTACATAAAAGGTCAACGACACAGAACAGCCGGCTATTCAGCTGGTGCCTGTTCCAGCGTCTCAAATGTCATGGGGGGCTCTAAAAACGCCCGCTACCTCAGATAGCAGACACAGATGGATACCGACTCCAGTGTCGACGACGATGAGACTAGTGTACCCTCCAAATAGGTCCACCTGTTACATGATTGAGGCAATAAAAAATGTATTACACATTTATGATTATACCCCAGATACCACATAAAAGGGTATTGTGTTTGGTGAGAGAAAACTATTAGTAGTTTTTCCTGCATCTGAGAAATTAAATGAGTGTGTGAGGAAACGTGGTCTTCCCCTGGTAAGAAATTGATAATTTCTAAACGGTTATTGGCAGCGTACCCTTTCCCGCCAGAGGATAGGTCACGTGGTTAAACACCCCATAGGGTAGATACAGCGTTGACACGCTTATCAGAATAGGTGGCACTACCGTCTCCGGATACGGCCGTCCTGAAGGAACCTGCTGATAGAAAGCAGGAGGTTACCCTACAAGATATAGTCACACACTAGGGCATTATATTGCGACCAGCCCTTGCTTCGGCATGGATGTGCAGTGCTCCCGCTGCGTGGTCATATTCCCTGTCGGAAAATAACTATGGATAGGGACAATATTTTGCTGACAATAGAGCATATAAAAGACGTGGTCTTATACATGCGTGATGCACAGAGGGATAATTGCCGGCTGGCATCAAAAATAAGCGCTAGGTCCATTGCCGCCAGACGGGGGTTATGGACTCGGCAATGGTCAGGCGATGCCGACTCCAATCGGCACATGGAAGTTTGCCTTATAAGGGGGTGAAACTGTTTGGGGATGGTCTGTCAAACCTCGTTTCCACAGCTACTGCTGGGAAATCGCCTTTTTTGCCACAGGTTACCCCACAACAAAAGAAAGCACCGTATCATCAAGTACAGTCCTTTCGGCCCCAGAAAAGCAAGAGGGCTAGAGGCTCATCATTTCTGCCGTGAGGCAAAGGTAGAGGAAAAAGCTGCAGCACACAGCTAGTTCCCAAGAGCAGAAGTCCTCCCTGCATCCGGTAAGCCCACAGCATGACGCTGGGGCTGCTTAGGCGGACCCGGGTACGGTGGAGGCCCGTCTCAGAAATTTCAGCGCCCAGTGGGCTCTCTCACATGGATCCCTGGGTCTTTCAAGTAGTTTCTCAGGGGTACAGGCTGGAGTTCGAGATGTTCGCCCTCCCGCCGTTTCATAAAATCTGCCTTACCGGCACCTCCCTCTGCCAGGGAGGCGGTGTTGGTGGCTATTCAACACTATAATCACAACAAGTGATTGTCAAGGTGCCCCTCCTTCAGCAAAGAAGGGGTTACTATACCACAATGGTCGTGGTACCGAAACAGAACGGTTCGGTGAGACCCATTTTAAAATTAAAATGCTTGAATCTTTTATATCAGAAGATTCAAGTTCAAGATGGAATCGCTCAGGGCGGTTATTACGAGCCTGGACGAGGGGGATTACAAGGTCTCCCTGGACATCAAGGAGGCGTACCTGCATGTCCCCAATTACCCTCCTCACCAGTAGTACCTCAGATGTGTGGTACCAGACTGTCACTATCAGTTCCGGACGCTGCCGGTGGAGTTGTCCACGGCACCGAAGGTCTTTACCAAGGTAATGACCGAAATGATGATACTCCTTCGCAAGAAGGAAGTTTTTATTATCCCGTACTTGGACGATCTCCTGATAAAGGCGAGGTCCAAGGAACAGTTGGTAGTGGGGGTAGCACTCTCTCGGGAAGTGCTACAACAGCACGGCTGGATTCTCAATATTCCAAAGTCACAGCTGGTCCCGACGACACGTCTTCTGTTCCTGGGAATGATTCTGGACACAGACCAGAAAAGAGTGTTTCTTCCAGTGGAAAAAGACGAGGAGTTGTCATCTCTAGTCAGAGACATCCTAAAACCAGGACAGGTGTCGGCACATCAATGCACACGAGTCCTGGGAAAAATGGTAGCTTCGTACGAAGCATAATTCCATTCGGAAGGTTCCACGCAAGGACGTTTTAGTGGGACCTGTGGGACAAATGGTCCGGGTCCCATCTACAGATACAACAGCGGATAACCCTGTCAGCAAGATACAGGGTGTCGCTGCTGTGGTGGCTGCAGAGGGTGACCACGGATGCCAGCCTTCGGGGCTGGGGTGCAGTCACACAGGGAAGAAATTTCCAAGGAAATTTCGCTTCACATTAATATTCTGGAGCTAAGGGCCTTTTACAATGCCCTAAGTCAAGCAAGGCCCCTGCTTCAGAACCAGTCGGTACTGATCCAATCAGACAACATCACGGCGGTCGCCCATGTAAACAGACAGGGCGGCACAAGAAGCAGGATGGCGATGGCAGAAGCCAGAAGGATTCTCCGATGGGCGACCTACACCCGGGAGAATGGGGACTTCATCCAGAAGTTTTCCAAATGCGGAAAAAACGTTGGGTATGACCACGGGTGGACATGATGGCGTCCCGCCTCAACAAAAAGTTGAAAAGATATTGCGCCAGGTCAAGGGACCCTCAGGCGATCGCTGTGGACGCTCTAGTGACACCGTGGGTGTACCAGTCGGTTTATGTGTTTCCTCCTCTGCCTCTCATGCTAAAGGTACTGAGAATCATATGAAAGAGAGGAGTGGAAACTATACTCGTGGTTCCGGATTGACCGCGAAGAGCTTGGTACCCGGAATTTTAAGTGATGCTTGCAGAGGACCCTTGGCCTCTGCCGCTCAGACAAGACCTGCTGCAGCAGGGATCCTGTCTGTTCCAAGACTTACCGCGGCTACGTTGAACGGCATGGCGGTTGAACACCGGATCCTAATGGGCATTCCGGAGGAAGTCATCCCTACCCTGCTCAAAGCAGGAAGGATGTCACCGCAAAATGTTATCACCGCATTGGGCGAAAATATGTTGCGTGGTGTGAGGCCAAGAAGGCCCCGACGGAGGAATGTCAGCTGGGTCGATTCCTACAATTCCTGCAAGCAGGCAGGAGTGACGTTGGGCCTCAAATTGGGGTCCATCAAGGTCCAGATTTCGTCTCTGTCGATTTTCTTCCAGAAAGAACGGGCTTCACTGCCTGTAGTTCAGACTTTTGTCAAAGGAGTTCTGCATATTCAGCCTCCTTTTGTGCCCCAGTGGCACCTTGGGATCTCAATGTGGTTTTGGAATTCCTGAAATCACATTGGTTCGAACCACTTAAGACTGTGGATTTAAAATATCTCACGTGGAAAGTGGTCATGCTGTTGGCCCTGGCTTCGGCCAGGCGAGTTTCAGAATTGGCGGCTTTGTCTTGTAAAAGCCCTCATCTGATTTTCCATATGGATAGGGCAGAATTGAGGACTCGTCCTCATTTTCTCCCGAAGGTGGTCTCCGTTTTTCACTTGAACCAACCTATTGTGGTGCCTGCGGCTACTAGGGACTTGGAGGATTCCAAGTTGCTGGACGTAGTCAGGGCCCTGAAAATTTACATTTCCAGGATGGCTGGAGTCAGAAAGTCTGACTCGCTGTTTATCCTGTATGCACCCAACAAGCTGGGTGCTCCTGCTTCTAAGCAGTCTATTGCGCGCTGGATGTGTAGCACTATTCAGGTGGCGCATGCTGCGGTGGGATTACCGCAACTTAAATCTGTTAAAGCCCATCCCACGAGGAAGGTGGGCTCATCTTGGGCGGCTGCCCGAGGGGTCTCGGCTTTACAACTTTGCCGAGCTGCTACTTGGTCAGGGGCAAACACGTTTGCAAAATTCTACAAATTTGATACCCTGGCTGAGGAGGACCTGGAGTTCTCTCATTCGGTGCTGCAGAGTCATCCGCACTCTCCCGCCCATTTGGGAGCTTTGGTATAATCCCCATGGTCCTTACGGAGTTCCCAGCATCCACTAGGACGTCAGAGAAAATAAAAAAGCTTACAAAAATAAGAATTTACTCACCGTTAATTCTATTTCTCGTAGTCCGTAGTGGATGCTGGGAGCCCGTCCCAAGTGCGGACTCTCTGCAATACGTGTATATAGTTATTGCTTAACTAAAGGGTTTTGTTATGAGCCATCTGTTACTGAGGCTCATTTGTTGTTCATACTGTTAACTGGGTATAGTTATCACAAGTTGTATGGTGTGATTGGTGTGGCTGGTATGAGTCTTACCCTGGATTCCAAATCCTTTCCTAGTAATGTCAGCTCTTCCGGGCACAGTTTCCCTAACTGAGGTCTGGAGGAGGGGCATAGAGGGAGGAGCCAGTGCACACCAGATATAGTACCTAATCTTTCTTTTAAGAGTGCCCAGTCTCCTGCGGAGCCCGTCTATTCCCCATGGTCCTTACGGAGTACCCAGCATCCACTACGGACTACGAGAAATAGAATTACCGGTGAGTAAATTCTTATTTTTGTTAGCTTTTTTATTTTCAGGGAGCTCTGCTGGCAACAGGCTCCCTGCATCGTGGGATGAGGGGAGAGAAACAGACCTACTTAAATGATAGGCTCTGCTTCTTAGGCTACTGGACACCATTAGCTCCAGAGGGAGTCGGAACACAGGTCTCACAATGGAGTTCGTCCCAGAGCCGCGCCGCCATTCCTCCTCGCAGAGCCGGAAGATAGAAGCCGGGTGAGTATGAGAAGAAAAGAAGACTTTGAGGCAGCAGAAGACTTCAGATCTTCCTGAGGTAAGCGGCAGCGGTAACGCTGCGCGCCATTGCTCCCACACAACACACAGGCACAGATGGGCGCGGGGGGGGGGGGCGCCCTGGGCAGCAATAAACCTCGTTTTTGGCACAAATATAGATATTAGGCTGCGGAGGCAGCTAACAGACTATCCCTCTGCATTTAAAAAAAAATCAGAGCGGGACCGAAACCCGCAGTGGGAGTGGGCGGAGCTTGATCCCTCAGCACTAACCAGCGCCATTTTCTCCACAGAAGCTGCAGAGAACGCTGGCTCCCCGGGCTCTCCCCTGCTGAACACATCAGAGGGCTGAAAAAGAGGAGGGGGGCACATAACAGGCATAGTGAGTGGGAAAAGATATATTATTAATAAAAGCGCTATCTGGGTTTATTCCAGTGTCATTTTGGCGCTGGGTGTGTGCTGGCATACTCTCTCTCTGTCTCGTCAAAAGGGCCTGGTTGGGGAATTGTCCCCTTATAGTTATATCCCTGTGTGTGTGGGGTGTCGGTACGTGCGTGTCGGCATGTCTGAAGTGGAAGGCTTTTCCAAGGAGGAGGTGGAGCAGATGAGTGGGGTGTCCCCGTCGACAGTGCCGACTCAGGAATGGATGGATATGTGGCATGGGTTAAATGCAAGTGTTGCATCATTGCATAAGAGGCTGGACAAAGCAGAATCCAGGGAGGCATCAGGGGGTCAATCCACGGATTGCACCGACTCACAGGAGCGTTCCTTGTCACAAATTGTGGACACAGATACTGACATGTACTCTGATTCCAGTGTCGACTATGATGAAGCTAAATTGCACCCTAGGGTGACAAAAAGTATTCAGTGTATGATTATTGCAATAAAGGATGTTTTGCATATCACTGATGAACCCTCTGTTCCCGACACGAGGGTACGCATGTTTAAGGGAAAGAAACAGATAATAAACTTTCCCCCGTCTCATGAACTTAACGAGTTATTTGAAAAAGCTTGGGAATCTCCAGATAAGAAACTGCAGATTCCCAAAAGGGTTCTTATGGCGTACCCTTTCCCTACACAGGACAGGGCACGTTGGGAATCCTCTCCCACAGTGGACAAGGCTTTAACACGCCTGACCAAAAAGGTGGCGCTGCCATCTCCAGACACTGCGGCCCTCAAGGATAGTGGGGACCGCAGGCAGGAGACTATATTAAAGTCTATTTATACACAAACTGGTACCTTGCTCAGACCGGCAATTGCGTCAGCATGGGTATGTAACGCAGTTGTAGCTTGGACAGATACCCTGTCAGCTGACCTTGATACCCTAGATAGGGATACCATTTTGTTAACCTTAGCTCATATTAAGGACGCAGTCTTATATATGAGAGACGCTCAAAGAGACATTGGATTGCTGGGCTCCAGAGCCAATGCCATGGCTATTTCAGATAGCCGATCCCTATGGACCCGCCAATGGACGGGTGATGTGGACTCAAAAAAGCATATGAAGATTTTACCCTATAAGGGGGACGTGTTGTTTGGGGAGGTGCTCGCGGACCTGGTTTCCACAGCTACCATGGGTAAATCTACCTTTTTACTTTTTGTTCCCAAACAGCAAAAGAAAACTCCACAGTATCAGATGCAGTCCTTTCGGTCCCATAAGCCCAAAAGAGGTCAGGGCTCCTCCTTCCTTGCCAGAGGTAAGGGTAGAGGGAACATAGCACCTGCTTCAGCAAGTTCCCAGGAGCAGAAGTCCTCCCCAGGTAGTGCAAAATCCACCGCATGACGCTGGCGCTCCCCTAAGGGAGTCCGCATCGGTGGGGGCGCACCTTCGATTATTCAGCCAGGTCTGGGTTCGGTCAGACGTAGATCCTTGGGCAATGGAAATTGTTTCCCATGGCTACAGACTGGAATTCAAAGATGTGCCTCCTCGCCGATTTTTCAATTTGGCCTTACCAGCTTCTCCCCCAGAGAGAGAAGTAGTGTTAGCTGCAATTCAAACCCTTTGCCAGCAGCAAGTGATTGTCAGGGTTCCTCTGGCCGAACAGGGAAAAGGGTATTATTCAACCCTATTTGTGGTCCCGAAGCCGGATGACTCGGCCAGACCCATTCTGAATCTAAAATCCCTGAACCTATATTTAAAGGTCAAGATGGAATCTCTCCGAACAGTGATCTCCAGCCTGGAAGGGGGGGATTTTATGGTGTCAATAGACAAAAAGGATGCGTACCTTCATGTCCCCATATATTCCCCTCATCAGGAGTACCTGAGATTCACTGTACAGGATTGTCATTACCAGTTTCAGACGTTGCCGTTTAGGCTTTCCACGGCCCCGAGGGTTTTCACCAAGGTGATGGCGGAAATAATGGTGCTCCTGCGCAAACAAGGAGTCACAATTATCTCGTACTTGGACGATCTCCTGATAAAGGCGAGATCAAAAGATCAGTTGCTGAAAAACGTGGTGCTCTCCCTGCGAGTGCTCCAACAGCATGGTTGGATTCTCAATCTACCAAAGTCTCAATTGGTTCCAACGACTTGACTATTGTTCCTAGGCATGATTCTGGACACGGAACACAAGAAGGTCTTTCTCCCGTCTGAAAAAGCTCAGGATCTCCAGACCATGTTCAGAGACCTGTTAAAGCCAAAAAGAGTGTCAGTTCATCAGTGCACTCGAGTTCTGGGGAAAATGGTGGCGGACTATGAGGCCATCCCCTTCGGCAGGTTTCATGCAAGGACTTTTCAGTGGGACCTTCTGGACAAGTGGTCCGGGTCTCATCTACAAATACATCAGACGATATTGCTGTCCCCCAGGGCCAGAGTATCTCTCCTGTGGTGGCTGCACAGTGCTCACCTTCTAGAGGGTCGCAGCTTCGGCATTCAGGACTGGGTTCTGGTGACCACGGACGCGAACCTCCGAGGTTGGGGAGCAGTCACGCAAGGAAGACATTTTCAGGGATTGTGGTCAAGCCAGGAGGCCTGTCTACACATCAATGTACTGGAATTAAGGGCCGTATACAACGGCCTTCGACAAGCGGAGACTCTTCTTCGCAGCCTACCGGTTCTGATTCAATCAGACAATGTCACAGCCGTGGCTCATGTAAACCTCCAAGGCGGGACAAGGAGCAGAGTCGCGATGACGGAGGCCACCAGGATTCTTCGCTGGGCGGAAAATCACGTAAGAGCTCTGTCAGCTGTCTTCATTCCGGGTGTGGACAACTGGGAAGTGGACTTATTCAGCAGACACAATCTCCATCCAGGAGAGTGGGGACTTCATCAAGAAGTCTTTGCAGAGATAATGGGTCTCTGGGGGATTCCTCAAATAGACATGATGGCATCACGCCTCAACAAAAAGCTTTGGCGGTATTGTGCCAGGTCCCGGGACCCTCAGGCAGTAGCAGTGGACGCACTGGTGACACCGTGGGTGTTTCAGTCGGTCTATGTGTTTCCTCCTCTTCCTCTCATCGCAAAAAATTTTGATGATCATAAGACTAAAAAGAGTACAGACGATACTCATTGTTCCAGACTGGCCTCGAAGGGCCTGGTACTCAGATCTTCAGGAAATGCTCACAGAAGATCCTTGGCCCCTTCCTCTCAGGGAGGACCTGTTGCAGCAGGGGTCCTGCGTGTTCCAAGACTTACCGCGGTTACATTTAACGGCATGGCGGTTGAACACCCAATCCTAGCGGAGAAAGGTATTCCGGAGGAGGTCATACCTACTCTGATAAAGGCTAGGAAGGAGGTGACGGCGAAACATTATCACCGTATCTGAAGGAAGTCTCTTGGTGTGAAACCAAGAATACTCCTACGGAAGGTTTTCATCTGGGCCGGTTTCAACATTTCCTACAGACAGGAGTGGATATGGGCCTGAAGTTAGGCTCCATTAAAGTACAGATTTCGGCCCTATCTATATTCTTTCAGAAGGAATTGGCTTCTCTGCCAGAAGTCCAGACTTTTGTAAAGGGAGTGCTGCACATCCAGCCTCCTTTTGTGTCCCCAGTGGCACCCTGGGACCTTAACGTGGTGTTACAGTTCCTTAAATCACACTGGTACGAACCCCTTCAAACGGTTGAATTACAATTTCTCACCTGGAAGGTGGTCATGTTATTGGCCTTGGCATCTGCAAGGCAAGTGTCAGAGTTGGCGATCTTGTCTCACAAGAGCCCCTACTTGATTTTTCATGTGGATAGAGCAGAATTGAGGACTCGTCCTCAATTTCTGCCTAAGGTGGTGTCTTCATTTCACATGAACCAACCTATTGTGGTGCCTGTGGCTACGAGTGACTTGGAGGACTCCAAGTCCTTGGATGTAGTCAGGGCCTTAAAGATTTATGTAGCCAGGACGGCTAGAGTGAGGAAAACAGAGGCCCTGTTTGTCCTGTATGCGGCCATCAAGATTGGCGCGCCTGCTTCTAAGCAGACTATTGCTCGCTGGATCTGTAACACGATTTGGCTGGCTCTTTCTACGGCTGGATTGCCGTTACCAAATTCGTTAAAGGCCCATTCCACTAGGAAGGTGGGCTCTTCTTGGGCGGCTGCCCGTGGTGTCTCGGCCTTACAGCTTTGCCGAGCAGCTACTTGGTCGGGTTCAGACACTTTTGCTACATTCTACAAGTTTGATACCCTGGCTGACGAGGACCTTGCATTTGCTCAGTCGGTGCTGCAGAGTCATCCGCACTCTCCCGCCCATTCTGGAGCTTTGGTATAAACCCCATGGTCCTTACGGAATCCCCAGCATCCTCTAGGACGTAAGAGAAAATAAGATTTTAAACCTACCGGTAAATCTATTTCTCCTAGTCCGTAGAGGATACTGGGCGCCCGTCCCAGTGCGGACAAAATTTGCAAGACTTGTATATAGTTGTTGCTTACATAAGGGTTATGTTACGGTTGGAATCGGTCTTTCGCTGTTAACTGGTTATGTGTATTCCAGGTTATATGGTATGATTGGTGTGGGCTGGTATGAATCTTGCCCTTGGATTACCAAAATCCTTTCCTCATATTGTCCATTTCCTCTGGGCACAGTTCTCTAACTGAGATCTGGAGGAGGGGCATAGAGGGAGGAGCCAGTAGCGCTACTGGGTAAACACATTGTGTGTTTTTTCCTGGGGTGTTAGCGCTAGGTGTGTGCTGGCATTCTCTCTCTTTGTCTCTCCAAAGGGCCTTGTGGGGGAACTGTCTTCAGATAAGAGGGTACCCTGAGTGTGTGTCGACATGTCTGGTGTAAAAGGCTCTCCTAAGGAGGAGATGGAGCAAATGTGTGTGTGTGTGTGGTGTCTCCGTCGACAACGCCGACACCTGATATGTGGAATTAAGTGCTAAGGTAAATTTATTGCACAAAAGATTAGAGAATAGACAGGGAATATACCCATGTCTGTCCCTATGTCGCATAGACCTTCAGAGTCTCACAAAGCCCACTATCCAAAAATAATAGACACTGATACCGACATGGAGTCTGACTCCAGTGTCGACTACGATAATGCAAAGTTACAGCCAAAACTGACAGAAAAGTATTCAATATATGATTATTGTAATAAAAGATGTTTCTCTGACGTCCTAGTGGATGCTGGGACTCCGTCAGGACCATGGGGAATAGCGGCTCCGCAGGAGACAGGGCACAAAAGTAAAAGCTTTAGGATCAGGTGGTGTGCACTGGCTCCTCCCCCTATGACCCTCCTCCAAGCCTCAGTTAGATTTTTGTGCCCGGCCGAGAAGGGTGCAATCTAGGTGGCTCTCCTAAAGAGCTGCTTAGAGTAAAAGTTTTGTTAGGTTTTTTATTTTCAGTGAGTCCTGCTGGCAACAGGCTCACTGCAACGAGGGACTTAGGGGAGAAGAAGTGAACTCACCTGCGTGCAGGATGGATTGGCTTCTTAGGCTACTGGACACCATTAGCTCCAGAGGGATCGAACACAGGCCCAGCCATGGAGTCTGGTCCCAGAGCCGCGCCGCCGACCCCCTTGCAGATGCCGAAGAGTGAAGAGGTCCAGAAACCGGTGGCAGAAGACTTTTCAGTCTTCATGAGGTAGCGCACAGCACTGCAGCTGTGCGCCATTGTTGTCAGCACACTTCACACCAGCGGTCACTGAGGGTGCAGGGCGCTGGGGGGGGCGCCCTGGGCAGCAATGATAGTACCTTATTCTGGCTAAAAATACATCACATATAGCCCCTGGGGCTATATGGATGTATTTAACCCCTGCCAGGTCTCAGAAAAACGGGAGAAGAAGCCCGCCGAAAAGGGGGCGGGGCCTATTCTCCTCAGCACACAGCGCCATTTTCCCTCACAGAACTGCTGGTGGGAAGGCTCCCAGGCTCTCCCCTGCACTGCACTACAGAAACAGGGTTAAAACAGAGAGGGGGGGCACTTATTTGGCGATATGATTATATATATTAAGATGCTATAAGGGAAAACACTTATATAAAGGTTGTCCCTGTATAATTATAGCGTTTTGGTGTGTGCTGGCAAACTCTCCCTCTGTCTCCCCAAAGGGCTAGTGGGGTCCTGTCCTCTATCAGAGCATTCCCTGTGTGTGTGCTGTGTGTCGGTACGTGTGTGTCGACATGAATGAGGACGATGTTGGTGAGGAGGCGGAGCAATTGCCTGTAATGGTGATGTCACTCTCTAGGGAGTCGACACCGGAATGGATGGCTTATTTAAGGAATTACGTGATAATGTCAACACGCTGCAAGGTCGGTTGACGACATGAGAGGGCCGGCAAACAAATTAGTACCTGTCCAGGCGTCTCAAACACCGTCAGGGGCTTTAAAACGCCCATTTACCTCAGTCGGTCGACACAGACACGGACACTGACTCCAGTGTCGACGGTGAAGAAACAAACGTATTTTCCTTTAGGGCCACACGTTACCTGTTAAGGGCAATGAAGGAGGTGTTATATATTTCTGATACTACAAGTACCACAGAAAAGGGTATTATGTAGGGTGTGAAAAAACTACCTGTAGTTTTTCCTGAATCAGATAAATTAAATGAAGTGTGTGATGATGCGTGGGTTTCCCCCGATAGAAAATTATTGGCAGTATACCCTTTCCCGCCAGAAGTTAGGGCGCGTTGGGAAACACCCCTTAGGGTGGATAAGGCGCTCACACGCTTATCAAAACAAGTGGCGGTACCGTCTCCAGATAGGGCCGCCCTCAAGGAGCCAGCTGATAGGAGGCTGGAAAATATCCTAAAAAGTATATACACACATACTGGTGTTATACTGCGACCAGCGATCGCCTCAGCCTGGATGTGCAGCGCTGGGGTGGCTTGGTCGGATTCCCTGACTGAAAATATTGATACCCTTGACAGGGACAGTATTTTATTGACTATAGAGCATTTAAAGGATGCATTTCTATATATGCGAGATGCACAGAGGGATATTTGCACTCTGGCATCAAGAGTAAGTGCGATGTCCATATCTGCCAGAAGATGTTTATGGACACGACAGTGGTCAGGTGATGCAGATTCCAAACGGCACATGGAAGTATTGCCGTATAAAGGGGAAGAGTTATTTGGGGTCGGTCCATCGGACCTGGTGGCCACGGCAACAGCTGGAAAATCCACCTTTTTTACCCTAAGTCACATCTCAGCAGAAAAAGACACCGTCTTTTCAGCCTCAGTCCTTTCGTCCCCATAAGGGCAAGCGGGCAAAAGGCCAGTCATATCTGCCCAGGGATAGAGGAAAGGGAAGAAGACTGCAGCAGGCAGCCCATTCCCAGGAACAGAAGCCCTCCACCGCTTCTGCCAAGTCCTCAGCATGACGCTGGGGCCGTACAAGCGGACTCAGGTGCGGTGGGGGGTCGTCTCAAGAGTTTCAGCACGCAGTGGGCTCACTCGCAAGTGGACCCCTGGATCCTACAAGTAGTATCCCAGGGGTACAGATTGGAGATTCGAGACGTCTCCTCCTCGCAGGTTCCTGAAGTCTGCTTTACCAACGTCTCCCTCCGACAGGGAGGCAGTATTGGAAACAATTCACAAGCTGTATTCCCAGCAGGTGATAATCAAAGTACCCCTCCTACAACAAGGAAAGGGGTATTATTCCACACTATATTGTGGTACTGAAGCCAGACGGCTCGGTGAGACCTATTCTAAATCTGAAATATTTGAACACTTACATACAAAGGTTCAAATCAAGATGGAGTCACTCAGAGCAGTGATAGCGAACCAGGAAGAAGGGGACTATATGGTGTCCCGGGACATCAGGGATGCTTACCTCCATGTCCAAATTTGCCCTTCTCACCAAGGGTACCTCAGGTTCATGGTACAGAACTGTCACTATCAGTTTCAGACGCTGCCGGTTGGATTGTCCACGGCACCCCGGGTCTTTACCAAGGTAATGGCCGAAATGATGATTCTTCTTCAAAGAAAATGGACGATCTCCTGATAAGGGCAAGGTCCAGAGAACAGTTGGAGGTCGGAGTAGCACTATCTCAAGTAGTTCTACGACAGCACGGGTGGATTCTAAATATTCCAAAACCGCAGCTGTTTCCGACGACACGTCTGCTGTTCCTAGGGATGATTCTGGACACAGTCCAGAAAAGGGTGTTTCTCCCGGAGAAGAAAGCCAGGGAGTTATCCGAGCTGGTCAGGAACCTCCTAAAACCAGGAAAAGTGTCAGTGCATCATTGCACAAGGGTCCTGGGAAAAAATGGTGGCTTCTTACGAAGCGATTCCATTCGGCAGATTTCACGCAAGAACTTTTCAGTGGGATCTGCTAAAAAAAAAAAAAAAAAAAAATATGGTCCGGATCGCATCTTCAGATGCATCAGCGGATAACCCTGTCTCCAACGACAAGGGTGTTTCTTCTGCGGTGGCTGCAGAGTGCTCATCTACTAAAGGGCCGCAGATTCGGCATTCAGGACTGGGTCCTGGTGACCACGGATGCCAGCCTGAGAGGCTGGGGAGCAGTCACACAAGGAAAAAATTTCCAGGGAGTGTGATCAAGTCTGGAGACTTCTCTCCACATAAATATACTGGAGCTAAGGGCAATTTACAATGCTCTAAGCTTAGCAAGACCTCTGCTTCAAGGTCAGCCGGTATTGATCCAGTGGGACAACATCACGGCAGTCGCCCACGTGAAGACAGGGCGGCACAAAAAGCAGGAGGGCAATGGCAGAAACTGCAAGGATTCTTCGCTGGGCGGAAAATCATGTGATAGCACTGTCAGCAGTGTTCATTCTGGGAGTGGACAACTGGGAAGCAGACTTCCTCAGCAGGCACGACCTCCACCCGGGAGAGTGGGGACTTCATCGGGAAGTCTTCCACATGATTGTGAACCGTTGGGAAAGACCAAAGGTGGACATGATGGCGTCCCGCCTGAACAAAAAACTGGACAGGTATTGCGCCAGGTCAAAAGACCCTCAGGCAATAGCTGTGGACGTTCTGGTAACACCTTGGGTGTACCAGTCGGTGTATGTGTTCCCTCCTCTGCTTCTCATACCCAAGGTACTGAGAATTATAAGACGTAGAGGAGTAAGAACTATACTCGTGGCTCCGGATTGGCCAAGAAGGACTTGGTACCCGGAACTTCAAGAAATGCTCACAGAGGACTCATGGCCTCTGCCGCTAAGAGGGGACTTGCTTCAGCAAGTACCATGTCTGTTCCAAGACTTACCGCGGCTGCGTTTGACGGCATGGCGGTGGAACGCCGGATCCTAAGGGAAAAAGGCATTCCGGAAGAGGTCATTCCTACCCTGGTCAAAGCCAGGAAGGAGGTGACCGCGCAACATTATCACCACATGTAGCGAAAATATGTTGCGTGGTGTGAGGCCAGGAAGGCCCCACGAAGAAATTTCAACTCGGTCGATTCCTGCATTTCCTGCAAACAGGAGTGTCTATGGGCCTCAAATTGGGGTCCATTAAGGTTCAAATTTCGGCCCTGTCAATTTTCTTCCAGAAAGAATTGGCTTCAGTTCCTGAAGTCCAGAAGTTTGTCAAGGGAGTACTGCATATACAACCCCCTTTTGTGCCTCCAGTGGCACTGTGGGATCTCAACGTAGTTCTGGGATTCCTCAAATCACATTTTAAACCGCTCAAATCTGTGGATTTGAAATATCTCACATAAAAAGTGACCATGCTGTTGGCCCTGGCCTCGGCCAGGCGAGTGTCAGAATTGGCGGTTTTGTCTCACAAAAGCCCATATCTGATTGTCCATTCGGACAGGGCAGAGCTGCGGACTCGTCCCCAGTTTCTCCCTAAGGTGGTGTCAGCGTTTCACCTGAACCAGCTTATTGTGGTACCTGCGGCTACTAGGGACTTGGAGGACTCCAAGTTGCTAGATGTTGTCAGGGCCCTGAAAATATAGGTTTCCAGGACGGCTGGAGTCAGGAAAACTGACTTGCTGTTATCCTGTATGCACCCAACAATCTGGGTGCTCTTGCTTCTAAGCAGACGATTGCTAGTTGGATGTGTAGTACAATTCAGCTTGCACATTTTGTGGCAGGCCTGCCACAGCCAAAATATGTAAATGCCCATTTCACAAGGAAGGTGGGCTCATCTTGGGCGGCTGCCCGAGGGGTCTCGGCTTTACAACTTTGCCGAGCTGCTACTTGGTCAGGGGCAAACACGTTTGTGAAATTCTACAAATTTGATACCCTGGCTGAGGAGGACCTGGAGTTCTCTCATTCGGTGCTGCAGAGTCATCCGCACTCTCCCGCCCGTTTGGGAGCTTTGGTATAATCCCCATGGTCCTTACGGAGTTCCCAGCATCCACTAGGACGTCAGAGAAAATAAGAATTTACTTACCGATAATTCTATTTCTCGTAGTCCGTAGTGGATGCTGGGCGCCCATCCCAAGTGCGGATTGTCTGCAATACTTGTACATAGTTATTGTTACAAAAATCGGGTTATTATTGTTGTGAGCCATCTTTTCAGAGGCTCCGCTGTTATCATGCTGTTAACTGGGTTCAGATCACAGGTTGTACAGTGTGATTGGTGTGGCTGGTATGAGTCTTACCCGGGATTCAAAATCCTTCCTTATTGTGTACGCTCGTCCGGGCACAGTATCCTAACTGAGGCTTGGAGGAGGGTCATAGGGGGAGGAGCCAGTGCACACCACCTGATCCTAAAGCTTTTACTTTTGTGCCCTGTCTCCTGCGGAGCCGCTATTCCCCATGATCCTGACGGAGTCCCAGCATCCACTACGGACTACGAGAAATAGAATTATCGGTAAGTAAATTCTTATTTTTGCATATATCTGATGACCCATCTGTCCCTGACACGAGGGTACACATGTTTAAGGGGAAGAAAGCTGAGGTAAATTTCCTCCCTCTCATGAACCAAATGAATTGTGTGAAAAAGAGCAGGAATCTCCAGACAAGAAACTGCAGATTCCCAAAAAGAATTCTCATGGTATATCCTTTCCCTGCTAGGGCCAGGATACGATTGGAATCCTCCCCTAGGGTGGACAAGGCGTTGACACGTTTACCCAAAAGCTAGCGCTGACACAGCTACCCTCAGGGATCCTGCAGATAGCATGCAGAAAAATACTTTGAAGTCCATTTACACACATTCTGGTACACTACTCAGACCGGCGATTGTGTCGGCATGGGTTTATAGCGCTGTAACAGCGTGGACAGATACTTTATCAGCAGAGATTAAAACCCTAGATAAGGATACCATGTTATTGACCCTAGGATGGATATATATATATATATATATATATATATATATATATATATTTATTTATTAAAGAGGCTGTCTTATATATAAGACATGCCCAAAGAGACTTTGGTCTACTGGGTTCTAGAGTCAAAGCTATGTCGATTTCTGCTAGACGTGTCCTGTGGAACATGTAATGGACAGGTGATGCCGACTAAAAGAGGCATATGGAGGTTTTACCTTACAAGGGTGAGGAATTGTGTGGAGAAGGGCTCTCTGACCTGGTCTCCACAGCTATAGCTGGAAAATCTGATCTTTTGCCTTATATTTCCTCACAGCCTAAGAAAGCACAACATTATCAAATGCAGTCCTTTCGGTCGCAGAAAAACGAGAAAGTACGAGGAGCGTCCTTTCTTACCAGAGGCAAGGGCACAGCTAGTTCCCATGAACAGAAGTGCTCACCTTATTGAGGGTCGCAGGTTCGCCATCCAGGACTGGATTCTGGTAACCACGGACGCGAGCCTCCGAGGTTGGGGAACAGTCACACAGGGAAGAAACTTCCAGGGTCTTTGGTCAAGTCAAGAAACTTGTCTTCACATCAATATCCTGGATCTGAGGGCCATATACAACGCCCTTCGGCAAGTGGAGTCCTTGCTTCGCGACCTAGCGGTTCTGATTCAGTCAGATAACATCACCGTAGTGGCTCCTGTAAACCGCCAAGTCGGCACAAAGAGCAGTGTGGAAATGGCAGAAGCCACCAGGATTCTCCGCTGGGCGGAAAATCATGTAAGCGCACTGTCAGCAGTGTTCATTCCGAGAGTGAACAACTGGGAAGCAGACTTCCTCAGCAAACACAACCTGCTTCCAGGAGAGGACTTCTTCAGGAAGTCTTTGCACAGATTGCAAGTCAGTGGGGACTGCCACAGATAGACATGATGGCGTCTCGCCTCAACAAAAAGCTACAGAGGTATTGCGCCAGGTCAAGAGACCCTCAGGCAGTGGCTGTGGACGCCCTGGTGACAGCTTGGGTGTTCCAGTCGTTCTCTGTGTTTCCTCCTCTTCCTCTTATCTCCAAGGTGTTGAGAATAATAAGAAAAAGAGGCGTGCAGCCGCGAAGGGCCTGGTATCCGGATTTGCAGGAAATGCTCACAGAAGATCCGTGCCCTTTTCGTCTAAGACAGGACCTGTTACAACAGGGGGCCCTGTCTGTTCCAAAACTTACCGCGGCTGCATTTGACGGCATGGCGGTTGAACGCCGGATCCTAGCAGAAAAGGGCATTCCGGATGAGGTCATTCCTACTCTAATGAAGGCTAGGAAGGACGTGACAGCTAAACATTTTCACAGAATATGGGAAAATATGTTTTCTTGGTGTGAGGCCAGGAATGCTCCTACGGAGGGATTCCACCTGGGCCATTTCATTCACTTCCTACAAACTGAAATGAGCTTGGGCCTAAATTTAGGCTCCATTAAGGTTCAGATTTCGGCCTTATCCATTTTCTTTCTAAAAGAATTGGCTTCTCTCCCTGAAGTACAGACTTTTGTGAAGGGAGTGCTGCATATTCAGCCTCCTTTTGTACCTCTGGTGGCGCCTTGGGACCTTCACGAGGTGTTGCGTTTCCTTAAGTCACCCTGGTTTGAACCACTTAAACGATAGAGTTAAAATATCTCACTTGGTAGGTGGTCATGTTGTTAGCCTTGGCTTCGGCTAGGCCAGTGTCGAAATTAGCGGCTTTATCACATAAAAGCCGCTATCTGGTTTTCCATATGGATAGAGCGGAATTGCGGACCCTCAATTCCTGCCCAAAGTCGTTTCATAATTTCATAGGAACCAACCTATTGTGGTGCCTGTGGCTACGCGTGACTTGGAGGATCCCGAGTCCTTTGATGTGGTCAGGGTTTTGAAAATTTACGTGGCCAGAACGGCTACAGTCAGAAAAAAGCTAAGCGCTGTTTGTCATATATGCAACCAACAAGATTGGTGCCCCTGCTTCAAAGCAGACTATTGCTCGCTGGATCTGTAACACGATTCAGCAGGCGCATTCTACGGCGGGATTGCCGTTCCCTAAATCGGTCAAGGCCCATTCCACTAGGAAGGTGGGCTCTTCCTGGGCGGCTGCCCGAGGGGTCTCGGCGCTACAGCTGTGCCGAGCTGCTACTTGGTCGGGTTCAAACTCATTTGCAAAGTTCTGTAAGTTTGATACCCTGGCTGAGGTGGACCTCCTGTTTGCTCAATCGGTGCTGCAGAGTCATCCGCACTCTCCCGCCCGCTTGGGAGCTTTGGTATAATCCCCATGTTCCTTACGGAGTCCCCAGCATCCTCTAGGACGTTAGTTTTTAGATTTTAAACCTACTGGTTAATCTTTTTCACGTAGTCCGTAGAGGATGCGGGCTACTTCTGCGAGACTTGTATATAGTTTTGCTTACATAAGGGTTATGTTATAGTTTCATCGGTCTTGTACCGATGCTGTGTTGTTTCATACTGTTGACTGGTTCTTATGTCCCAAGTTATACAGTGTGTTTGGTGTGCTGATATGAATCTTGCCCTTGGATTGCTAAAATCCTTTCCTCATACTGTCCATCTCCTCTGGGCACAGTTTCTCTGAGGTCTGGAGGAGGGGCATAGAGGGAGGAGCCAGTGCACACCCATAGTCTAAAGTCTTTCTCCGTGCCCATGTCTCCTGCGGAGCCCGTCTATCCCCATTGTCCATACGGAGTCCCCATCATCCTCTACGGACTACGTGAAAAAGATTTACCGGTAGATTTAAAATCTTATTTTCTCTCAGCTACACTGTTCCTGGGACTGCTTGGGCAAATCCTCCTTTGTAAAGCCGCCTGATTGACAGCGCTGTGACTTTACATGACACTTAAGTATTCTACATGTCAATTAGACAGTGTTAGTTAAGAAAAAGTGCATTTAGTCAGGGTTCTCTGGTACAAGTACCCTGTGATATACATCCAGTTCTTACTGTGCAGTGTTATATCTATTGACTACATAGCTGTATATAAGCTAGTCCAGTGCAGTATTATTGTTAGTAATAACCTCTGCATTGTATAACTGTGACTATATGTGTGTGCATTAGCTTGCTGAGTGGTTTCCATTTCGTGTCTCTCACTCAACTTGCTATCGCTATGTTCTATAACCTGAGGGGGCTTGGTGCGTCAGGTTTTATAATAATATAGGATTTTCACAAGATATACTTTAATACGTATTTTTCTCTGTGATTTTAGTCACCATATCTCTCCTGTATCCCTGCTTGTGCTGACTACACTGCGCAGGGGTTTGGGTAAGAGGTATTGTGCTGCTGATAATTGTACATTGTTACCTGATACTGCAAGTTATATCATGTCTGCTTCTGAGGGTAACGGTTCTGGGGCTGAACACACTGCCGGTGTTGCTGAAGCCACAGATCCCTATGAGGAGGCCATAGCAGCAGTAGGCTCTGGTTCTGGGGGCTCCTTGCCCCCCAGTGGGACTGTGGCAACGGGGGTGCATAATGACCCACCGTGGGCTACTTTCTCCACGCTTCCACATACGCTAGTTACTAAACTAACACCCCCTATGGGGCCTCCTATGCCGGTGCAACCGTCTGTGGTCCCTGCAGCTAACCTGCCGTGGGCGGATAATTTGTCTGCTCAATTGAAGAAGTTGAACCAGTCCTTGACTCCTAAAAAGTCTGAACCTCGCTTGCCTAAGACCAAGCTGCTCGTATCTCTTCACAATCCACTGCTGTCACTGACACCCCGTCTGATGAAGATGGCACTTACACTGACCCCACAGATTCTGACACAGATACTGCTGATGGGGAGGGTAGTTCACATGTGGATGTTCCTGATCTTTTGGAGGCTATTAAGTTGATTTTACAGATTACGGATGATTCCGAGCCATCCGCCCCTCCTAAGAAACCAGATAGATTCATGCGTCAGAAGGTGGTTAAACAAGTTTTACCTCACTCTGACCACCTAGTGGATATACGTCAGGAACCCTGGGAAAACCCGGGAAAGAAGTTTGTGCCTCAAAAGAAGATGCTGGCTCGCTATCCCCTCGTGCCAGAGCTTTCTAAAAATTGGGAAAACGCCTCCTCCAGTCGACTCACATGTGGCTAGGATGGTGGTCTTCCTGGACATACAGGATGCTTACATGCATATTCCTATAGCAGCGTCACATCAGCAATACCTGAGGTTTGCTATTAGCAACCTCCATTACCAGTTTCTGGTGTTACCTTTTGGTTTAACAACGGCTCCGCGAGTCTTCACCAAAGTTATGGCGGTGTTGACAGTGGTACTCCGCCGTCAAGGGTTCAGGATACTGCCGTATCTGGACGACTTGTTAATCCTGGCAAATTCCCCAGAACTTCTCCTACGTCATCTATATATGATGGTCCGGTTTCTACAAGCCCACGGGTGGCTCATCAACTGGAAGAAATCCTCCCTGATCCCTGCTCAGAGCATGGTGCATCTGGGAGACCAGAGGTTGTTCTTGTGTCAGGAGAAAGTCCTGAAGCTTCAGGACAGGATTCGTTGCTTCCTTTCTTGTCCGCAAGTGTCGATACATTCGGCGATGCAGGTGCTGGGCCTCATGGTATCAGCATTCGACATGGTGGAGTATGCTCAATTCCATTCTCGCCTCCTCCAGACGCTGATTCTAGCCAAGTGGGATGGCCTGCCTCTCCGGATCAAGTCTCAAATGATCTCATCGACTCCGGAGGTCCGTCTGTTGCTGCTCTGTTGGCTCCAGGACCAACAATTGTGCAGGAGCCGTCCCTTCTGGATATCCAACTGGATCTTGTTGACGACAGATGCCAGTCTAAGAGGTTGGGGTGCGGTGCTGGAGCAACACTCCCTTCAGGGTCGGTGGACCAAGGAGGAGTCCCTCTTAATCAACATTCTGGAATTGCGGGCAGTCTTCAATGCATTGAACCTAGCCCAGCATTTAATTCAGAACCACCTGTTCAATTGCAGTCGGACAACGCCACCACAGTGGCTTACATAAATCATCAAGGCGGCACTTGAAGCCGTCTGGCAATGAAGGAAGTCTCACGGATTCTACATTGGGCGGAACACCATCTACCGGCCATATCGGCAATCTTCATTCCGGGAGTCCTGAATTGGGAAGCGGACTTTCTTAGTCGTCACGACGTACATGCCGGCGAGTGGGGCCTCCATCCAGAAGTGTCTAAACTCCTAGTGGAAAAGTGGGGCCTTCAGACGTAGATCTGATGGCGTCTCGACACGGTTCCGGTATGAAAGATAGATAGTGTCTAGTTAGACAGTCAATAGATAGACACCATATGTTAGATGGACATTAGGTCAACAGGGTCAAAAGGTCGACATGGAAAAGGTCAAAAGGTCGACATGGTCAAAAGGTCGACATGGAAAAGGTCGACATGAAAAAGGTAGACACCATGTTTTTTGCATTTTTCTGGTTTGTGTGGATAGTTTTGTCATCTGGGACCCCCAATTGTAGAAAGGCATACCCTTGCGGGGCTCGCTTCGCTCGCCACGCTTCGGGCACGGTGGCTCGCTGCGCTCGCCACAAGGTTTATAACCAACTCTATGCCAACATGGATAGAGAAAGTATGAAATAATGCAAAAACATGGTAAATAAAAACAAACAAACATTTGTCTATCTTTTTTATGGCGACAATTTTCATGTCGACCTTTTGACCCTGTCGACCTTTTGACCATGTCGACCTTTTGACATGTCGACCTTTTCAAAGTCGACCCTTTGACCTGTCGACCTTTTGACCCTGTCGACCTTTTGACCCTGTCGATCTTTTGACCCTGTCGACCTAATGTCCTTCTAACATATGGTGTCTATCTATTGACTGTCTAACTAGACACTGTCTATCTATCAAATGGATAGGGTCTCGACACAATCACAAGGTTCCGGTCTTCGGAGGAAGGACAAGAGATCCTCAAGCAGCATTCATGGATGCGCTGGCGGTGCCGTGGAGGTTTCGGCTGCCGTACGTTTTCCCTCCGGTGTCACTCCTGCCCAGGGTAATTCGGAAGTTCAAGCTCATGGCTCCAGCGTGGCTCAGACGGCACTGGTTCTCAGACCTGCAAGGCCTATCGACAGAGTGTCCAATTTCACTTCCACAACGCCCAGACCTCCTCGTTCAAGGCCCCTGTGTCTACCAGGACCTAGCCCGGCTGTCTTTGACGGCGTGGCTCTTGAAGCTTCCGTCTTAAGGGCTATAGAGTTTTCTGAGGTGGTTATTCAAACTATGTTGCGGGCCCGGAAACCGGCTTCGGCTCGGATTTACTATAGGGTCTGGCATTCTTACTTTGTTTGGTGCTCATCTAATGATTATGACACTTCCAAGTTTAGTATAGCCAAGTTGTTGGCTTTTCTTCAGCAGGGCCTGGACTTAGGCCTACGTCTGGCCTCCCTCAAGGTTCATATTTCTGCCTTGTCTGTGTGGTTTCAGAGAAAGATTGCGACCTTACCTGATGTGCATACCTTTACTCAGGGTGTGTTGCGTATCCAACCTCCCTATGTCCCGCCTGTGGCTCCTTGGGACTTGTCGGTTTTGGAGGCGTTACAAGAGTCTCCATTTGAACCTCTTGGTTCAGCTGATCTTATGGGGCTTTCCCTTAAGGTGGTGTTTCTGCTGGTTATTGCTTCAGCTTGAAGAGTGTCGGATTTGGTTGCCTTGTCCTGTAGTTCCCCATATCTGATATTTCACCGTGACCGGGCGGTTCTTAGGACTCGTCCCTGATATTCACCTAAGGTGGTTTCTTCGTTCCACCTTAATCAGGAGATTGTGGTTCCTGCACTTGTTTCTCCTGATCTGTCTCTCAAAGAGCGGTCTTTGGATGTGGTATGGGCTCTCCGTATCTATGTGAAGAGAACTGCTTCCATCACAAGCAGACTTTGGCTAGATTGATTAGAATGGTGATTGCACATGCTTATGTGAGGGCTGGTCTGTCGGCTCCTGCTCACATTACGGCCCATTCTACTCGGTCTGTTGGACCTTCTTGGGCGGCCCGCCGTGGTGCGACCCTTGAACAGTTGTGCAAGGCGGCTACGTGGTCCTCAGTGAACACTTTCATAAGGTTCTATGCCTTCGATACTGCCGCTTGCCAGGATGCTTCCTTTGGACGCCGGGTTCTTGTGCCCGCTACAGTGCGTCCCCTCCTATAAGGAACTGCTTTAGGACATCCCCAATGTCTATCCTTGTGGAGCCCAGTGTACCCCGCAGCAGAAAACGAGATTTATGGTAAGAACTTACCTTTGTTAAATCTCTTTCTGCGAGGTACACTGGACTCCACAATGCGCCCACCCTGACGCACTTAGCTTCTTTGGGTTGGTATGGCATTAGCCGCTGACACTTGTGTATGTGGCTACTAACCGTTGTCGTCTCTTTTCCTGCTACTGCATTGGGCTTGTTAACTAAAAACTGAGCTCCTGTGCAGGGAGGCGGGGTTATAGAGGAGGCGGCGCTGTGCATTCCGGGAACAGTCAAAGCTTTGAGCCTGTGGTTGCCTTGGATCAAGATCCTACTCTACACCCCAATGTCTATCCTTGTGGAGCCCAGTGTACCTCGCAGAAAGAGATTTAACATAGGTAAGTTCTTACCATAAATCTCGTTTTTAGTTACCTACCGGTAAATCTTTTTCTCGTAGTCCGTAGAGGATGCTGGGCGCCCGCCCAGCGCTTCTTTATCCTGCAGTGGTTATTTAGTTCAGTACTGCCTGGTTCCTAGGTAAGTTCTGCGTTCTTTACTGTTTCAGTACTGTTTCAGCTGTTGCTGAGTTTTTCCGGCATGTTGGCCGGGTTTGCCTTGTTGTGTGAGCTGGTATGAATCTCGCCACTATCTGTGTATTTCCTTCTCTCAAAGTATGTCGTCTCCTCGGGCACAGTTTCTATGCTGAGTCTGGTAGGAGGGGCATAGAGGGAGGAGCCAACCCACACTATTAAACTCTTACAGTGCCAATGGCTCCTGGTGGACCCGTCTATACCCCATGGTACTAATGTGGATCCCAGCATCCTTACCGACTACGAGAGAAGGATTAAAATCCTATTTCTCTAACGTCCTAGTGGATGCTGGGAACTCCGAAAGGACCATGGGGAATAGCTGCTCCGCAGGAGACTGGGCACAACTAAAGAAAGCTTTAGGTCACCTGGTGTGCACTGGCTCCTCCCACTATGACCCTCCTCCAAGCCTCAGTTAGATTTTTGTGCACGGCCGAGCTGGATGCACACTAGGGGCTCTCCTGAGCTTCTAGAAAGAAAGTATATGTTAGGTTTTTTATTTTACAGTGAGACCTGCTGGCAACAGGCTCACTGCAACGAGGGACTAAGGGGAGAAGAAGCGAACCTACCTGCTTGCAGCTAGCTTGGGCTTCTTAGGCTACTGGACACCATTAGCTCCAGAGGGATCGACCGCATGGAACTGGCCTTGGTGTTCGTTCCTGGAGCCGCGCCGCCGTCCCCCTTACAGAGCCAGAAGCAAGAAGAGGTCCGGAAAATCGGTGGCAGAAGACACCAGTCTTCACCAAGGTAGCGCACAGCACTGCAGCTGTGCGCCATTGCTCCTCATACACACTTTCCACTCCGGTCACTGAGGGTGCAGGGCGCTGGGGGGGCGCCCTGAGCAGCAATAAAAACACCTTGGCTGGCAAACATATCACAATATATAGCCCCAGAGGCTATATATGTGATAAATACCCCTGCCAGAATCCATTAAAAAGCGGGAGAAAAGTCAGCGAAAAAGGGTCGGAGCTATGTCCCTCAGCACACTGGCGCCATTTCTCCCTCACAGCTCCGCTGGAAGGAAGCTCCCTGGGTCTCCCCTGCAGTCTGCACTTCAGAAAAGGGTCAAAAAGAGAGGGGGGGCACTAAATTTAGGTGCAGTAAATATAATAGCAGCTATAGGGGACATAATTCAGTTAGTCCCTGCATTATATAGCGCTCTGGTGTGTGCTGGCATACTCTCACTCTGTCTCCCCAAAGGGCTTTTGTGGGGTCCTGTCCTCTTGTTAGAGCATTCCCTGTGTGTGTGCGGTGTGTCGGTACGGCTGTGTCGACATGTTTGATGAGGAAAATTATGTGGAGGCGGAGCAGATGCCTATAGAAGTGATGTCACCTCCTGCGGGGCAGACACCTGAGTGGATGGTCTTATGGAAGGAATTACGTGCAAGTGTCGACTCCTTACACAAAAAATTTGACGACATGCCAAATGCGGGACAGCCGGCTTCTCAGCTCGTGCCTGCCCAGGCGTCTCAAAGGCCTTCAGGGGCTCTAAAACGCCCGCTACCTCAGATGGCAGACGCAGATGTAGACACGGATACTGATACCAGTGTCGACGACGATGAGTCTAATCTAATGTCCACTAAGGCCATTCGTTGCATGATTGAGGCAATGAAAGAGGTGTTAAACATTTCTGATATAAACCCAGGTACCACTAAAAAGGGTATTATGTTTGGGGAGAAAAAACTACCAGTAGTTTTTCCCCCATCGGAAGAATTAAATGAAGTGTGTGAAGAAGCGTGGGCTTTCCCCGATAAAAGATTGGTAATCTCTAAAAAGTTACTAATGGCATTCCCTTTCCCGCCAGAGGATAGGGCACGTTGGGAAACACCTCCTAGGGTGGATAAAGCGCTCACACGTTTGTCTAAAAAGGTGGCACTACCGTCTCCGGATACGGCCGCCCTCAAGGAGCCTGCAGATAAGAAGCAGGAGGCGATCCTGAAGTCTGTATATACACACTCAGGCATTATACTTAGACCAGCTATTGCGTCAGCATGGATGTGCAGTGCTGCCGCTGCGTGGTCAGATTCCCTGTCAGAAAATATTGACACCCTAGACAGGGACACTATTCTGCTAACCATAGAGCATATAAAAGACTCAGTCTTATACATGAGAGATGCACAGAGGGAGATCTGCCGGCTGGCATCTAAAATAAGTGCATTGTCCATTTCTGCTAGGAGAGGCTTATGGACTTGGCAGTGGGCAGGGGATGCAGATTCTAAAAGGCACATGGAAGTTTTGCCTTATAAGGGTGAGGAGTTATTCGGGGATGGTCTCTCGGACCTAGTTTCCACAGCAACAGCTGGGAAGTCAGCATTTTTACCCCATGTTCCCTCACAGCCTAAGAAGGCGCAGTTTTATCAGGTTCAGTCCTTTCGGACCCAGAAAAACAGGCGAGGAAAAGGCGGGTCCTTTCTGTCCAGAGGCAGAGGTAGGGGAAAAAGGCTGCAACAAACAGCAGGTTCCCAGGAGCAAAAGTCCTCCCCCGCTTCTTCCAAGTCCGCCGCATGACGGTGGGGCTCCACAGGCGGAGCCAGGTACGGTGGGGGTCCCCCTCAAAAATTTCAGCGATCAGTGGGCTCGCTCACAGGTGGATCCCTGGATCCTTCAAATAGTATCTCAGGGGTACAAGCTGGAATTCGAGGCGTCTCCACCCCACCGGTTCCTAAAATCTGCCTTGCCGATTACTCCCTCAGACAGGGAGGCAGTGCTAGCGGCAATTCACAAGCTGTGTTCCCAGCAGGTGATAATCAAGGTGCCCCTACTTCAACAAGGACGGGGTTACTATTCCACACTGTTTGTGGAACCGAAACCGGACGGTTCGGTGAGACCCATTTTAAATTTTAAATCCTTGAACACATACATAAAAAAATTCAAGTTCAAGATGGAATCGCTCAGGGCGGTTATTGCAAGCCTGGACGAGGGGGGATTACATGGTATCCCTGGACATCAAGGATGCTTACCTGCATGTCCCCATTTACCATCCTCACCAGGAGTACCTCAGATTTGTGGTACAGGATTGCCATTATCAATTCCAGACGCTGTCGTTTGGACTGTCCACGGCACCGAGGGTGTTTACCAAGGTAATGGCGGAAATGATGATACTCCTTCGAAAAAAGGGAGTTTCAATTATCCCGTACTTGGACGATCTCCTAATAAAGGTGAGATCCAGGGAGCAGTTGTTGGTAGGAGTAGCATTATCTCAGGAGGTGTTACACCAGCACGGTTGGATTCTGAATATTCCAAAGTCACAGCTGGTTCCGACGACACGTCTACTGTTCCTGGGTATGATTCTGGACACAGTCCAGAAAAAAGTGTTTCTCCCGGAGGAGAAAGCCAAGGAGTTGTCATCTCTAGTCAGAGACCTCCTGAAACCAAAACAGGGCTCGGTGCATCACTGCACGCGAGTCCTGGGAAAGATGGTGGCTTCTTACGAAGCAATTCCTTTTCGGCAGGTTCCATGCCAGAATCTTTCAGTGAGACCTGTTGGACCAATGGTCCGGATCGCATCTTCAGATGCATCGCCTAATAACCCTGTCTCCAAGAACCAGGGTGTCTCTGCTGTGGTGGCTGCAGAGTGCTCATCTTCTAGAGGGCTGCAGATTCGGCATACAGGACTGGGTCCTGATGACCACGGATGCCAGCCTTCGAGGCTGGGGGGCAGTCACACAGGGAAGAAACTTCCAAAGACTATGGTCGAGTCAGGAGACTTCCCTACACAAAAATATTCTGGAACTAAGGGCCATTTACAATGCCCTGAGTCAGGCAAAACCCCTGCTTCTACACCAGCCGGTACTGATCCAGTCAGACAACATCACGGCAGTCGCCCATGTAAACCGACAGGGCGGCACAAGAAGCAGAATGGCAATGGCAGAAGCCACAAGGATTCTCCGATGGGCGGAAAATCACGTACTAGCACTGTCAGCAGTGTTCATTCCGGGAGTGGACAACTGGGAAGCAGACTTTCTCAGCAGGCACGACCTCCACCCAGGAGAGTGGGGACTTCATCCAGAAGTCTTCACACTGATTGTAAATCGTTGGGAACGGCCACAGGTGGACATGATGGCGTCCCGCCAAAAAAAAAACTAGAGAGATATTGCGCCAGGTCAAGGGACCCTCAGGCGATAGCTGTGGACGCTGTAGTGACACCGTGGGTGTACCAGTTAGTTTATGTGTTCCCTCCTCTGCCTCTCATACCAAAGGTACTGAGAATAATAAGAAAACGAGGAGTAAGAACAATACTCGTGGTTCCGGATTGGCCAAGATGAGCGTGGTGCCCGGAACTTCAAGAGTTGATCTCAGAGGACCCATGGCCTCTGCCGCTCAGACAGGACCTGCTGCAGCAGGGGCCCTGTCTGTTCCAAGACTTACCGCGGCTGCGTTTGACGGCATGGCGGTTGAACGCCGGATCCTAAAGGAAAAGGGCATTCCGGAGGAAGTCATTCCTACGCTGATTAAAGCAAGGAAAGATGTAACTGCAAACCATTATCACCGCATATGGCGGAAATATGTTGCTTGGTGTGAGGCCAGAAAGGCCCCAACAGAGGAATTTCAGCTGGGTCGATTTCTGCACTTCCTACAGGCAGGAGTGACTGTGGGCCTAAAATTAGGCTCCATTAGGGTACAGATCTCGGCTCTGTCGATTTTCTTCCAAAAAGAACTAGCTTCACTACCTGAAGTTCAGACATTTGTAAAAGGAGTGCTGCATATTCAGCCCCCTTTTGTGCCTCCAGTGGCACCTTGGGATCTCAACGTGGTGTTGAGTTTCCTAAAATCACATTGGTTTGTGCCACTAAAAACCGTGGATCTAAAATATCTCACGTGGAAAGTGGTCATGTTATTGGCCTTGGCTTCGGCCGGGCGTGTATCAGAATTGGCGGCTTTGTCATGTAAAAGCCCTTATCTGATTTTCCATATGGATAGGGCAGAATTGAGGACTCGTCCCCAGTTTCTCCCTAAGGTGGTATCAGCCTTTCACTTGAACCAACCTATTGTAGTGCCTGCGGCTACAAGGGACTTGGAGGATTCCAAGTTATTGGACGTAATCAGGGCCTTGAAAATTTATGTTTCCAGGACGGCTAGAGTCAGGAAAACTGACTCACTATTTATCCTGTATGCACCCAACAAACTGGGTGCTCCTGCTTCTAAGCAGACTATTGCTCGCTGGATTTGTAGCACAATTCAGCTGGCGCATTCTGCGGCTGGACTGCCGCATCCTAAATCAGTAAAAGCCCATTCCACAAGGAAGGTGGGCTCATCTTGGGCGGCTGCCCGAGGGGTCTCGGCTTTACAACTTTGCCGAGCTGCTACTTGGTCAGGGGCAAACACGTTTGCAAAATTCTACAAATTTGATACCCTGGCTGAGGAGGACCTTGAGTTCTCTCATTCGGTGCTGCAGAGTCATCCGCACTCTCCCGCCCGTTTGGGAGCTTTGGTATAATCCCCATGGTCCTTTCGGAGTTCCCAGCATCCACTAGGACGTTAGAGAAAATAAGATTTTACTCACCGGTAAATCTATTTCTCGTAGTCCGTAGTGGATGCTGGTCGCCCATCCCAAGTGCGGATTGTCTGTAATACTTGTACATAGTTATTGTTAACAAAAGGGTTATTGTTGAGCCATCTGTTGAGAGGCTCAGTGTTTTCATACTGTAAACTGGGTATAGTATCACGAGTTATACGGTGTGGTTGGTGTGGCTGGTATGAGTCTTACCCGGGATTCAAAATCCTTCCTTATTGTGTCAGCTCTTCCGGGCACAGTATCCTAACTGAGGCTTGGAGGAGGGTCATAGTGGGAGGAGCCAGTGCACACCAGGTGACCTAAAGCTTTCTTTAGTTGTGCCCAGTCTCCTGCGGAGCCGCTATTCCCCATGGTCCTTTCGGAGTTCCCAGCATCCACTACGGACTACGAGAAATAGGTTTACCGGTGAGTAAAATCTTATTTTTTCCTCTTCCGTCTGAGACGCTTGTTGCAATACAGTTCAGTCAGAGTCGCGGTGCAGCTGTTTTCACTGGTGCGTCTGATTCTCTCAGCCGTCTGTTAGAAACGTGCTGGAATACGGAGTGGGGATAAGTCTACCTGTATCTCCCTCTCCTGAGACCGGTGATACAGTGCTGAGTTCCTACCTACCCGTGGCGATATTGAGTAGTTGAATTAGTGCCTGAATACTTACGGTGGCTGGTTTAAGGTAATGCAATGATGATTCCTAATTATTTAAAAGAAGTGGGGAGTCTCCATAGTGATGATATTCAGCATATAGAATTTATTATTAAAGAGACCACGCCTATTTCATCTGCGCAGAGTGACGTGACCCAATACAGACTTCAATGATGCCCGTCCCTTCAGGGGAATTCAGGCTCACATATATAGTACAGAATTATACAATAGTTCATAATTGATTAATCAATGGGGCGTATTTTCAGATAACAAGCGGAATATTGATTGGCTGGTGATCACAAACAGGAAATCCAAATATGGTCAGCTGGGCTTAGGTGAAATGGCTGATCTTTTCCTGAGGATGGCAGATTGGTTCCAGTAGTCTCGGATCTCCCATTCAAACCAATGGAGTTTCTTAATATGCCTTGTAAGCAAAAAGGTCATCTCTGTTCATGTGTCATTATGCTCTTTTCCAAAACCGAAGGTCCATCTGATATGTACTTATCAAAACCATAAAATGTCATTAAGTTCTGGTTATCTAAACAAGAGGGTCTTTATCTAAGTACCACGTAGGCATTTATGTTCTTAGTCACAAGCTAGGGCAAAGGTTGGCAGAAACTTTCCACTGGAAGAAAGCTGATCATTATTGGAATTTAAAAGAGCCATTTACAGATCTATAATTATAAGTCTGA
The DNA here is from genome assembly GCF_028390025.1 of Pseudophryne corroboree. Classification (NCBI taxonomy): domain Eukaryota; kingdom Metazoa; phylum Chordata; class Amphibia; order Anura; family Myobatrachidae; genus Pseudophryne; species Pseudophryne corroboree. Next base: position 40,485,807 of record NC_086446.1, on the reverse strand, counting down.
AAGCAATACAGATATTTGATTTTTCTTCATCATGCACATAGGCGTGCGCAGGGGGGGTGCCTGGTGCGCACAGGCACCCCCTAATGTCCGGCCCCCCCGATCTCACATGCCTGATGCAGCGATCGCCGAGCAGGCTGATTACTGTCCCCTCTGCGCTGCACCCTGTCAGGACTGCATTACTGACCGGATGCCTGGGTTAATCAAGGGTGCCACTGCCACCGGTTTTCAAACTCCCGGCTCCACTTCCATGTACAAAAACAGCGTTATGTGACATGATTATGTCATGCTGCTCGCACGCCCACCCGTCACATGCCCACCTCTCTCCTTCTATGCTATGCCAACACCAGCCACTGATGAGAAGCAGCATGCAGCCAGCATTCCTCTTACGAAGACAAATTCAATACTGGCAGGCGGTCGGCAGCAGCTTTGACACGTCACTCGTTTTTCCAGCAGCAGAAGCAGTACTAGTCTGCGACTGTCAGTGTCAGTAAGTAACTGACTTGTAAGTAAGCTGCTGCAGCTTGCAGGGGAAAGAGAGGGGGAGCCAGACCAGGCTGAGGGGGATCAGTGTAATTGCAGTTAGTGCCATCAGGGCTGTTTGTTTGGTGCACACCGCAACATTTGACAATGTATCTGCTTTATTAGGATTGGTACAAGGGTCGGTATTTATATTGTGTTGACTATCAACAGATGGTGCTATACACGCCCATAAGGCGGTGTTAGACACACCCCTCCGATGGTGCACCCCCTAATAAAATGTGCTGCGCACACCTATGATCATGCAGTGTATCCGGAAAGTATTCACAGCGCCTGACTTTTTCCACATTTTGTTATGTTACAGCCTTATTCCAAAATGGAATAGATTAATTTTTCCCCTCCAAATTCTACACACAATACCCCATAATGACAACGTGAAAAAAGTGAATTTTAGATTTTTGCAAATTTATTAAAAATAAAAAAAGAAGAAATCACATGGGTCGCTGCGCTGGCGTGGACCCCACTAGACCACCTGGGCATATTGAGTACAGGTCAGGTGTACTAACACTCCCATTTAATAAGTCTCACAGAACCCCGGGTGGAAGTCCAGCATAGGGGAGCCAGCGCTTCACCTGTAGCCCCTCCCCCGGCCCAGGGCGCCATTTACTGCAGATTTCCCGCCCTGGAGCTTCTTCACACTCTCCCTCACTCCCTGACTGAGACGCTGGGCGCCATCTTATAAGCATAGCTGCGGCTGGTCTCTGGGACTTCAGGCCAAGGTATCCCTTGTAAACCCGCCTGTATACAGCACTATGTCTTTGCAAACACTTGGGTATTCTACATGTCATTATACAGACAGTGTTAGTGATATATATACCTCCGGTCTAGGACCGCGCTGTGTTTTTTATTTATATATATATATATATATATATATATATATATTTCTACAATATAAATGAAAAAGGGCGCCTCATAGTGCATAAACCAATTTTTTTAAAGGATGAAATTTCACTTCTTATTGCATGTTCGGTTTAAAAGTGACGTACCAAATGTGGCGGTCTCGACCACCGTAAGTATACACGTTTAAGGATAAATAAGTGGATATACCACCAACAGCAAAACAATCAGCAGGCTCACCACCGACGTCTGCACACTAGGTTTTTGAGATCGGCGTCTCCTCTGAGCCAGTGTCCACTACCAGCCGACAAAGATTTCTACAATGTGAATGAAAAAAGGCCGCCTCATAGTGCATAAACCAGTTTTTTTAAAAACGAAATTTATTTTCACTTCTTAAAACATGTTTGGCTTAAAAGTGACGTACCAGATGCGGCGGTCTCAACCACCGTAAGTATACACGTTTATAGATAAATGTGTGGATATACCACCAGCAGCAACAATCAGCAGGCTCACCACCGACGTCTGCTCCTTCACGCCAGGCCACACCCCTACGCGTTTCGTCACGATGAGCAACCCTCTGACGAAGTCCATCGTGACGAAACGCGTAGGGGTGTGGCCTGGCGTGAAGGAGCAGACGTCGGTGGTGAGCCTGCTGATTGTTGCTGCTGGTGGTATATCCACACATTTATCTATAAACGTGTATACTTACGGTGGTTGAGACCGCCGCATCTGGTACGTCACTTTTAAGCCAAACATGTTTTAAGAAGTGAAAATAAATTTCGTTTTTAAAAAAACTGGTTTATGCACTATGAGGCGGCCTTTTTTCATTCACATTGTAGAAATCTTTGTCGGCTGGTAGTGGACACTGGCTCAGAGGAGACGCCGATCTCAAAAACCTAGTGTGCAGACGTCGGTGGTGAGCCTGCTGATTGTTTTGCTGTTGGTGGTATATACACTTATTTATCCTTAAACGTGTATACTTACGGTGGTCGAGACCGCCACATTTGGTACGTCACTTTTAAACCGAACATGCAATAAGAAGTGAAATTTCATCCTTTAAAAAAATTGGTTTATGCACTATGAGGCGCCCTTTTTCATTTATATTGTAGAAATCTTTATTGGCTGGTAGTGGATACTAGCTTAGAGGAGACGCCGATCTCAAAGATCTATTGTGCAACGGAGACCTACAGACACCATAGGATATACCTGGTTGGTCTTGGAAATTACAATCTGGAAACTGAGACTTGTGGTTCCACAGATTGGAGAACATAGTTGCGCACGAACTCTTTGTACATTTTATATATATATATATATATATATATATATATATATATATATATATATATATATATATATCCAAAAAAGATACAGGCACTCACCACTTCCTTGATGATGAAAACTTTATTGGTGTGTCTCACATAGAGACAGTTAACAGCATGTCAGCAAAAGGTGTCGACGTTTCGGCTCCATCTGAGCCTTTTTCAAGACTAACAAGATTATAGCAGGTTCTCACCCAGCAGCCCATGACACACAATGAACCCTGGATCACTTTTATAGCAGAGGCATATCACAAACCCCGCCCATCAATCATCCAACAGGAAATAACAAAAAGCACTGGTATTCAGGTGTTTAACATATGTAATCAAGAAAACGTGTAGAGCCAATTGAATGTCCTATGACATCAACAAATTATACAACATGTGAACACAAACACAACCATTTAAAGCAAAAAAAACAACCGATAGAGGCTAATAGCCGCGTTACCGGAAGTGTTGTGCGTTCCATTGCCAGTGGAACGCACACGTCTATCCGGCGGAAGTGAATTTTGCGGACGTGACGTGCCTCCTGACGAAGTAACTACGAAACGCGTAGAGGCGGGGCTTGCCAGACGTGCGTCTTCTCCTACCCGGCTCACACATCCCCGGCTGCTTCACTGTGAGTGACCTGACGAGTTCGGCTTATACCGGCGCGGTGCAAGGTCCGGTCTCTGATTGCAGCAGGTTTGGTGGATTGCCTGGTGGATTGTTTCATGTGTTTAAACTGGCCCAAAAAGTGGGTCTTTTATGGTACGAGTCTTTTATAATCCATGGAATGCCATGTTTTTAATTTATGTGTGAAATAAATTTATCTGCACTATGGGCGCATTCTTCTGATTTTTTCCATATATATATATATATATATATATATACATATATATACATACTAGTCCAGTGCAGCTTTATTGTTGTAATATTTTCTGCATTGCCGGTGACTGTGTGTGCCTGTATCTGCTCTGAGGTTTCACTCTCAGTGTTTCCCAGATATAACTGTCACTATATTCTGTACCCTACGAGGCTAGGTGCGTCAGGGTCTGCTAATATAGTGCCTCACAGTATTTATCCAATACCGATATTCTACTGTGTATTCAGTCACATACTAACCGATTTATTTGCAGGTATTGTACTTTGTCTGGCTTTATGGTGGTCATTCCAAGGTGATCGCAGCCAGCAACCTTTTGCTGCTGCTGCGATTAACTAGCCCACGCCTATGGGGGAGTGTATTTTAGCTTAGCAGGGCAAGAACAAGGGATCCTGAAGCAATCTTCTTGGATGCTTTATCAGTGAGATGGAATTTTCATCTGGCTAACGTGTTTCCACCTATTTCTCTGGTACCCAGAGTGATTCGAAATATTCAAACTGGAAGGGGGCGCTGTGATACTAATAGCTCCAGGGTGGTCCAGGAGAAATTGGTACACAGATCTGCAGAGGATGTCTGTGGACGCTCTGTTTCTTCTGCCTCAACGTCCAGATTTTCTATTTCAGGGTCCCTGTCTCTACAAACATCTGTCTTGACTGTCTCTGACGTCATGGCTCTTGAAACATCTGTCTTAAAGGCAAAAGGTTTTTCACATGAGGTAATCCAAACAATGCTTAAAGCAAGGAAACCATCCTCTGCTCACATCTTTTCTCTGACGTCCTAGTGGATGCTGGGAACTCCGTAAGGACCATGGGGAATAGCGGCTCCGCAGGAGACTGGGCACAACTAAAGAAAGCTTTAGGACTACCTGGTGTGCACTGGCCCCTCCCCCCATGACCCTCCTCCAAGCCTCAGTTAGATTTTTGTGCCCGGCCGAGATGGGTGCAATCTAGGGGGCTCTCCTGAGCTTCTTAGAAAAAAGTTAGTTTTAGGTTTTTTATTTTCAGTGAGACCTGCTGGCAACAGGCTCACTGCAGCGAGGGACTAAGGGGAGAAGAAGCGAACCTGCCTGCTTGCAGCCAGCTTGGGCTTCTTAGGCTACTGGACACCATTATCTCCAGAGGGATCGAACACAGGCCCAGCCTCGGTCGTCCGGTCCCAGAGCCGCGCCGCCGGCCCCCTTACAGAGCCAGAAGCAAGAATAGGTCCGGAAAATCGGCGGCAGAAGACATCAGTCTTCATCAAGGTAGCGCACAGCACTGCGCCATTGCTCCTCATGCACACCTCACACTGCGGTCACTGATGGGTGCAGGGCGCTGGGGGGGGGGCGCCCTGAGCAGCAATATTAACACCTTGGCTGGCAAAAATACATCACATATAACCCCCAGGGCTATATGGATGTACATTAACCCCTGCCAGAATCCATAAAAATGCGGGAGAAAAGTCAGCAAAAAAGGGGCGGAGCTATCTCCCTCAGCACACTGGCGCCATTTTTCCCTCACAGCTCCGTTGGAGGGAAGCTCCCTGGCTCTCCCCTGCAGTAACTACACTACAGAAAGGGTTAAAAAAAGAGAGGGGGGGCACAAATTAGGCGCAGTATACAATATATGCAGCTATAAGGGAAAACACTTTTTTATAGGTGCTATCCCTGTGATATATAGCGCCCTGGTGTGTGCTGGCATACTCTCCCTCTGTCTCCCCAAAGGGCTTTGTGGGGTCCTGTCCTCTATCAGAGCATTCCCTGTGTGTGGGTTGTGTGTCGGTACGGCTGTGTCGACATGTATGTGGAGGATAATGAGGTGGAGGCGAAGCGAATGCCTGTAAATATGTTGTCACCCCCTGCGGGGTCGACACCGGTGTGGTTGAATTTATGGAAGGATTACGTGAAAGTGTCAACTCCTTACATAAAAGGTCGACGACACAGAACAGCCGGCTACTCAGCTTGTGCCTGTTCCAGCCTCTCAAATGTCATGGGGGGCTCTAAAAACGCCCGCTACCTCAGATAGCAGACACAGATTTCGACACGGATGCCGACTCCAGTGTCGACGACGATGAGACTAGTGTACCCTCCAAATAGGTCCACCCATTACATGATTGAGGCAATTAAAAATGTATTACACATTTATGATTATACCCCAGATACCACATAAAAAGGGTATTGTGTTTGGTGAGAGAAAACTATTAGTAGTTTTTCCTGCATCTGAGAAATTAAATGAGGTGTGTGAGTAAGCGTGGTCTTCTCCCGATAAGAAATTGATAATTTCAAAACGGTTATTGGCAGCGTACCATTTCCCGCCAGAGGATAGGTCACGCGGTGAAACACCCCATAGGGTAGATACAGCGTTTACACGCTTATCAGAAAAGGTGGCACTACCGTCTCCGGATACGGCCGTCCTGAAGGAACCTGCTGATAGAAAGCAGGAGGTTACCTTATAAGATATAGTCACACACTAGGGCATTATATTGCGACCAGCCGTTGCTTCGGCATGGATGTGCAGTGCTCCTGCTGCATGGTCAGATTCCCTGTCGGAAAATAACTATGGATAGGGACAATATTTTGCTGACAATAGAGCATATAAAAGACGTGGTCTTATACATGCGTGATGCACAGAGGGATAATTGCCGACTGGCATCAAAAATAAGCGCTAGGTCCATTGCCGCCAGACGGGGGTTATGGACTCGGCAATGGTCAGGCGATGCCGACTCGAATCGGCACATGGAAGTTTGCCCTATAAGGGGGTAAAACTGTTTGGGGATGGTCTGTCAGACCTCGTTTCCACAGCTACTGCTGGGAAATCGACTTTTTTGCCACAGGTTACCCCACAACAATAGAAAGCACCGTAGCATCAAGTACAGTCCTTTCGGCCCCAGAAAAGCAAGAGGGCTAGAGGCTCATCCTTTCTGCCGAGAGGCAAAGGTAGAGGAAAAAAGCAACAGCTAGTTCCCAAGAGCAGAAGTCCTCCCCTGCATCCGGTAAGCCCACAGCATGACGCTGGGGCTGCTTAGGCGGACCCGGGTACGGTGGGGGCCCGTCTCAGAAATTTCAGCGCCCAGTGGGCTCTCTCACATGGATCCCTGGGTCCTTCAGGTAGTTTCTCAGGGGTACAGGCTGGAGTTCGAGATGTTGGCCCCCCCTCCGTTTCATCAAATCTGCCTTACCGGCACCTCCCTCTGCCAGGGAGGCGGTGTTGGTGACTATTCAACACTATAATCACAACAAGTGATTGTCAAGGTGCCCCTCCTTCAGCAAGGAAGGGGTTACTATACCACAATGGTCGTGGTACCGAAACAGAACGGTTCGGTGAGACCCATCTTAAAATTAAAATGCTTGAATTTTTTATATCAGAAGATTCATGTTCAAGATGGAATCGCTCAGGGCGGTTATTACGAGCCTGGACGAGGGGGATTACAGGGTCTCCCTGGACATCAAGGATGCGTACCTGCATGTCCCCATTCACCCTCCTCACCAGGAGTACCTCAGCTGTGTGGTACAGGACTGTCACTATCAGTTGCAGATGCTACCGTTGGAGTTGCCCACGGCTCCGAAGGTCTTTACCAAGGTAATGATCGAAATGATACTCCTTCGCAAGAAGGAAGTTTTTATTATCCCGTATTTGGACGATCTCCTGATAAAGGCGAGGTCCAAAGAACAGTTGGTAATAGGGGTAGCACTCTCTCGTGAAGTGCTACAACAGCACGGCTGGATTCTCAATATTCCAAAGTCACAGCTGGTCCCGACGACACGTCTTCTGTTCCTGGGAATGATTCTGGACACAGACCAGAAAAGAGTGTTTCTTCCAGTGGAAAAAGCCGAGGAGTTGTCATCTCTGGGAAAAATGGTAGCTTCGTACGAAGCATAATTCCATTCGGAAGGTTCCACGCAAGGACGTTCCAGTGGGGCCTGTGGGACAAATGGTCCGGGTCCCATCTACAGATGCAACAGCGGAAACCCTGTCAGCAAGAAACAGGGTGTCGCTGCTGTGGTGGCTGCAGAGGGCTCATCTACTAGAGGGCCGCAGATTCGGAATACAGGACGGGGTCCTGGTGACCATGGATGCCAGCCTTTGAGGCTGGGGTGCAGTCACACAGGGAAGAAATTTCCAAGGAAATTTCGCCTCACATTAATATCCGGGAGCTAAGGGCTTTTTACAATGCCCTAAGTCAAGCAAGGCCCCTGCTTCAGAACCAGCCGGTACTGATCCAATCAGACAACATCACGGCTGTCGCCCATGTAAACAAACAGGGCGGCACAAGAAGCAGGATGGCGATGGCAGAAGCCACAAGGATTCTCCGATGGGCGACCTACACCCGGGAGAATGGGGACTTCATCCAGAAGTTTTCCAAATGTGGAAAAACCGTTGGGTATGACCACGGGTGGACATGATGGCGTCCCGCCTCAACAAAAAGTTGAAAAGATATTGCGCCAGGTCAAGGGACCCTCAGGCGATTGCTGGGGACGCTCTAGTGACACCGTGGGTGTACCAGTCGGTTTATGTGTTTCCTCCTCTGCCTCTCATTCCCAAGGTACTGAGAATCATATGAAAGCGAGGAGTGGAAACTATACTTGTGGTTCCGGATTAGCCACGAAGAGCTGGATACCCGGAACTTTAAGAGATGCTTGCAGAGGACCCTTGGCCTTTGCCGCTCGGACAAGACCTGCTGCAGCAGGGATCCTGTCTGTTCCAAGACTTACCGCGGCTACGTTGGACGGCATGGCGGTTGAACACCGGATCCTAATGGGCATTCCGGAGGAAGTCATCCCTACCCTGCTCAAAGCCAGGGAGGATGTCACCGCAAAACGTTATCACCGCATTGGGCGAAAATATGTTGCGTGGTGTGAGGCCAAGAAGGCCCCGACGAAGGAATGTCAGCTGGGTCGATTCCTACAATTCCTGCAAGCAGGAGTGACGTTGTGCCTCAAATTGGAGTCCATCTAGGTCCAGATTTCGGCTCTGTCGATTTTCTTCCAGAAAGAACGGGCTTCCCTGCCTGTAGTTCAGACTTTTGTCAAAGGAGTTCTGCATATTCAGCCTCCTTTTGTGCCCAGTGGCACCTTGGGATCTCAATGTGGTTTTGGAATTCCTGAAATCACATTGGTTCGAACCACTTAAGACTGTGGATTTAAAATATCTCACGTGGAAAGTGGTCATGCTGTTGGCCCTTGCTTCGGCCAGGTGAGTTTCAGAATTGGCGGCTTTGTCTTGTAAAAGCCCTTATCTGATTTTCCATATGGATAGGGCAGAATTGAGGACTCGTCCTCAGTTTCTCCCGAAGGTGGTCTTAGTTTTTCACTTGAACCAACCTATTGTGGTGCCTGCGGCTACTAGGGACTTGGAGGATTCCAAGTTGCTGGACGTAGTCAGGGCCCTGAAAATTTACGTTTCCAGGACGGCTGGAGTCAGAAAGTCTGACTCGCTGGTTATCCTGTATGCACCCAACAAGCTGGGTGCTCCTGCTTCTAAGCAGTCTATTGCGCGCTGGATGTGTAGCACTATTCAGCTGGCGCATTCTGCGGTGGGATTACCGCAGCTTAAATCTGTTAAAGCCCATCCCACGAGGAAGGTGGGCTCATCTTGGGCGGCTGCCCGAGGGGTCTCGGCTTTACAACTTTGCCGAGCTGTTACTTGGTCAGGGGCAAACACGTTTGCAAAATTCTACAAATTTGATACCCTGGCTGAGGAGGACCTGGAGTTCTCTCATTCGGTGCTGCAGAGTCATCCGCACTCTCCCGCCCGTTTGGGAGCTTTGGTATAATCCCCATGGTCCTTACGGAGTTCCCAGCATCCACTAGGACGTCAGAGAAAATAAGAATTTACTTACCGATAATTCTATTTCTCATAGTCCGTAGTGGATGCTGGGCGCCCATCCCAAGTGCGGATTGTCTGCAATACTTGTACATAGTTATTGTTAACTAAAACGGGTTATTGTTGTGGGCCATCTATTCAGAGGCTCCTCTATTATCATGCTGTTAACTGGGTTCATATCACAAATTGTACGGTGTGATTGGTGTGGCTGGTATGAGTCTTACCCGGGATTCAAAATCCTTCCTTATTGTGTACGCTCGTCCGGGCACAGTATCCTAAGTGAGGCTTGGAGGAGGGTCATGGGGGGAGGGGCCAGTGCACACCAGGTAGTACTAAAGCTTTCTTTAGTTGTGCCCAGTCTCCTGCGGAGCCGCTATTCCCCATGGTCCTTACGGAGTTCCCAGCATCCACTACGGACTTCGAGAAATAGAATTATCGGTAAGTAAATTCTTATTTTAACGAATATGGCATGCTTATTTTCTGTGGTGTGCTGCGATAAGTTTAGATCATAGGTCTTTTAGAGTTTCTAGAATTCTAGGTTTTCTTCAAGCAGGAATAGACAAGGGTCTCCGTATAGCTTCCTTGAAGGTACAAGTGTCAGCATTATCTGTATGGTTTCAAAAGAAAATTTCTAACCTAGAGGATGTTCACACTTTTTTCCAGGTATTGCTTCACATTCAACCTCCTTTTGTTCCCCCCTACACCTCCCTGGGATCTAGAATGAGTTCTCAGGGCACTTCAAGTTGCTCCTTTTGAACCACTGATTCGATTGGATCTCAAATGGTTGACAGCTAAAGTTCTTTTCTCTTACGTCCTAGTGGATGCTGGGGTCCATTTTAGTACCATGGGGTATAGACGGGTCCACTTTGAGTCATGGGCACTTTAAAAGTTTGATAGTGTGGTCTGGCTCCTCCCTCTATGCCCCTCCTACCAGACCCAGTTTAGAAAAGGGGCCCGGAGGAGCCGGTCACAGCTAGGAGAGCTCTTGGGAGTTTTTATTGTTTTCTGAGTTGTTAGGTCACAGTCAGGCTCCTGGCAACAGCCTCCCTGCTTCGTTGGACTTAAAGGGGGGAGTAGGCACCAACTCTAGAAGTTAATAGTTCTCTGTCTCCGCTGACAGGACACCGAGCTCCTCAGGGTGATGATCACAAGCCCCCGAGGCGACCGCTCATTCCTGCAGCACGGACGCCACCCCTTAACAGCCAGAAGAAAGAAGAGGTGGTGAGTATGACGCCGGCGACCCGGTTAGAGGGAATCCGGCGGGTATGGCTACACAATTGTGGGAGCGCAGCTCTCGCAGGCTACGCTCCGGCTGGCTCAGAACACACTGTGCTGGTGCGTGAGGGGCTTCTTGGGCCGGCGCTTGTACCCTAACAATGGTAACGCCAGCCTGGGTATCGGTTCATCAGTGCATTCGCCTTCTGGTGAAGATGGTAGCGTCTTACGAGGCCATTCAGGTTCAGTTGGACAATGTAGCGGCATTATCCTACATAAACCGTCAAGGCAGAACGGCGATGTCAGAGGTGACACATCGTCTGCAAGATCGGGCCATTCAGGTTTAGTTAGACAATGCAACAGCAGTGTCCTACATATACCGTCCAGGCGGAACGAAGAGCAGAGCGGCGATGTCAGAGGTGACAAGAATCCTCCTCTGGGCAGAAAAACACGTGCTGGCGCTGTCAGCCATCTTCATTCTGGGAGTGGACAACTGGGAAGTGGACTTCATCAGCAGACACAATCTCCATCCAGGAAAATGGTGCCTCCACCCAGAGGTGGTCACAAAGGTAACAACGAGATGGGGAGTTACTCAGATAGACATGAAGGCCTCCCGCCTCAACAAAAAGCTTTGGAGGTACTGTTCCAGGTCGAGAGACCCACAAGCAGTGGCGGGTAGACGCTTTGGTAACTCCGTGGGTGTTCCAGTCAGTGTATGTGTTCCCTCCACTTCCACTTATTCCAAAAGTTCTCAAACTAATAAAGAGAACAAGAGTTTAGGCAAGCCTCATTGCTCCAAACTGGCCAAGACAGGCTCGGTATGCAGATCTCCTGGAATTACTGCTGGAGGATCCGAGGTCTCTTCCTCTTTGCGAGGATTTTCTCCTATAGGGGCCATTCGCCTATCAAGACTTACCAAGGCTATGTTTGACGGCTTGGAGGTTGAACGCTGGATTTTAGCTCGGAAGGGTATTCCGAAGAAGGTCATCCCTACCCTGATCCAGGCTAGGAAGGGAGTCATGTCTAAACATTACCATTGGATTTGGAAGAAGTATGTGTCTTGGTGTGAATCCAAGAAGCTTCCTACAGTGGAGTTTCAGCTGGACGGTACACCTCTTTCTGCAAGCGGATGTGGATGTGGGCCTACGCTTGGGCTCCATTAATGTCCAGATTTCGGCCTTATCCATTTTCTTCCAGAAACAATTGACTGCTCTCCCTGAGGTTCAGACTTTGTTGAAAGGGGTTCTGCACATCCAGCCACCCTTTGTGCCTCCTACGGCACCTTGGTATCTTAATGTGATGCTGCAGTTCCTACAGTCGGATTGGTTTTAGCCTTTGCAGAAGGTGGAAGTCAAGTTTCTTACTTGGAAGGTGGTCACACTGTTGGCTCTAGCATCTGCTAGACATGTGTCGGAATTGGGAGCTTTGTCCTGCAAGAGCCCCTACTTGATTTTTCATGAAGATAGAGCCGAGCTCAGAACGCGCCAGCAGTTTCTTCCTAACGTTGTGTCAACGTTTCATATCAACCAACCTATTGTGGTGCCAGTGACTACTGACTCCTCAATTTCCTCCAAGTCCTTGGATGTTGTGAGGGATTTGAAGATTTATGTGAAGAGGACTTCTCGTCACAGGAAATCGGACTCTCTCTTTGTCCTTTATGATCCCAACAAGGTTGGGTGTCATGCTTCTAAGCAGACGATTTCTCGCTGGATCAGGTTCACTATCCCGCATGCTAATTCTACGGCAGGATTACCGTGTACAAAATCTGTTAAGGCGCACTCTACTCGTAAGGTGGATTCCTCCAGGGCGGCTGCACGGGGTGTCTCGGCATACAGCTTTGCCGAGCAGCTATTCGGTCAGGGTTAAACACATTTGCTAAGTTCTACAAGTTCGTTACTTTGGCCTTTGAGGGCCTGATGTTTGGTCAGTCTGATCTGCAGAAGTCTCAGCATTCTCCCTCCCACACTTGGAGCTTTGGTACATCACCTTGGCACTAAAATGGACCCCAGCATCCTCTAGGATGTAAGAGAAAATAGGATTCTAATTACCTACCGGTAAATCCTTTTCTCGTGGTCCGTAGAGGATGCTGGGCGCCCACCCAGTGCTTCGAAAACGCACAGCAGCGATCAGATCTGAATTAGGCCCAATGTGTCTGGCCACTTTACTCGTAAGGTAGGACCTTCTTGGACAGCCTACCATGTCGCCTCAGCTGATCAAATTTGTAAGGCAGCCACATGGTCATCCATTAACACATTCATTAGACATTATGCCTTTGACACATTTGCCTCTCAGGATGCTGTATTTGGGTGAAGAATTCTTTGCAATCAGGAGCATCTCCACCACTAGTAGCTACTTTGGGATGTCCCAAGGTAGATCCTGTAGATCACTGTGGACCCAGATAGAGAAAGCAGAGGTTATGGTAGACTTACCTAGATCAGTGTTCATTCTAGCACCCTGCACCTTTAAAAACTTGTGCAGTTCCTCTTTCCTGCCTGGGGTGTCACTCTCTGCTCTGGCGCTTCTCAGAACACTCTGCTCTGTATCTCAGCACTAAAATGCAGAGCAGAGTGTTCTGAGAAGCACCAGAGCAGGGAGCGACAATCCAGGCAGGAAAGAGGAACTGCACATGTTTTGAAAGGTGCAGGGTGCTAGAATGGAACACTACGTAGATAACCCTCTTTCTCTGAAGTCCACAGTGTTCACAGGGATCCCACCCTGAGGCACCTGATTTGAGAATCTGTACACTTACTAACCCCTTCCTGTCCTTAGGTATAGAAGTGTGTGTATGTTCTTCTCACTAATAGGTCTCCCTCTTGAACTGCTCCTGCCTTGAGCTTTGAAACAAACTGAATTGCCTGAGCCGGGAGGCGGGAATATAGGGGGCTGGCCCATAGCATCCTGGGAGTCTGAAAAGCTTAGCTGTTTGGTGCCTGTTCCGCTGTCGCTACTATATATCCCAAGGTAGATCCCGTGGACTTCAGAGAAAGAGGGTTATCTAGGTAAGTCAACCATAACCTCTGCTTTTGTTATTTATGGGCTGTTTTGTGAGGATTTCTATTACCGTATATACTCGAGTATAAGCCGACTTTTTCAGCACGTTTTTTTGTGCTGAAAAAGCCCCCTCGGCTTATACCTGAGTCAGTGGAAGGAGGGACACGGAGGGCACAGCGCGCGGCTCTCCTGTGTCCCTCCTGCGTCTCCGTCTCCGGCAGCGCGTGTGTGTGTGGTAAATGAACTGCCCTTTCGTGAGCTCTGATTGGCTCACGAACCGGCACTTCATTTAACACATACACGCTGCCGGAGACGGAGACGCAGGAGGGACACAGGAGAGCCACGCGCTGTGCCCTCCGTGTCCCTCCTTCAGAAGACAACGTGGGAGCGATGGAGGGTAAGTACCCTTCCTGGCACTGTGGGGCATATCTGGCAGCATGAGAGCACATCTGGCACAGTGGGGCATATCTGGCAGCATGGGGGCACATCTGGCACAGTGGGGCATATCTGGCAGCATGAGGGCATACCTTGCACTGTGGGGCATATCTGGCAGCATGAGGGCATATCTGGCACTGTGGGGCATATCTGGCACTGTGGGACATATCTGGCACTGTGGGGCATATCTGGCAGCATGAGGGCATATCTGGCACTGTGGGGCATATCTGGCAGCATGAGGGCATATCTGGCAGCATGAGGGCATATCTGGCAGCATGAGGGCACATCTGGCACTGTGGGGCATATCTGGCACTGTGGGGCATATCTGGCAGCATGAGGGCACATCTGGCACTGTGGGGCATATCTGGCAGCATGAGGGCATATCTGGCAGCATGAGGGCATATCTGGCAGCATGAGGGCATATCTGGCACTGTGGGGCATATCTGGCAGCATGAGGGCATATCTGGCAGCATGAGGGCACATCTGGCACTGTGGGGCATATCTGGCACTGTGGGGCATATCTGGCAGCATGAGGGCACATCTGGCACTGTGGGGCATATCTGGCAGCATGAGGGCATATCTGGCAGCATGAGGGCATATCTGGCAGCATGAGGGCATATCTGGCAGCATGAGGGCATATCTGGCACTGTGGGGCATATCTGGCAGCATGAGGGCATATCTGGCACTGTGGGGCATATCTGGTAGCGTCTCCTTAAATTCACATTGACTAACATAACACTAAGAGAATGTCAGGATAATCTGTGAGGATGTTCTTTTTCTATAGTGTGTATCATTGTGTGTGTCAGGTGCCTATAAGGTGTCAGGATGTCACTGTCTATGTCTCCATGCAGGAGGGGGAGTATATAGAGGAACACAGGGGTCTGTACAAGGACGTGATGATGGAGAATCACCGGCCCCTCACATCACTGGGTAAGAGGAGACTGTCATGTATTGTACAGGGGAGAGCAGGTATGGGGGCCCCTATATACACACATCATCTGATAATCACATATATACACTGTACTCAGTCACTGTGTGTCTCCTACAGATGGTCCCAGTAACAGAGCTACCCCAGAGAGATGTCCCCGTCCTCTGTATTCCCAGGACTGTACAGAGGAGAATCACAGGATCCCACAGAAGGATCAGGTAGGTGGGATTTAGGGTCTCACCAATATACCAAAGTGACTATCTGTGACCGGACACCTGCGACAGTTCCGCCATCACAGAATGGGGTCCAGGTCACAAGGGATCTGGCCAATTAGGGGATTCCCGCTTACCGTCAGTAACCGCCTGTTACTGACTCCACCCACTGCGCAGTGGGCGGTTACTATGCTGCCACCACCAGACTCCTTCCTGCGGTGTCTGGAACCATAGTTCTGCTGTGTATGCGTCGACACGCTGTCTTACCACACCTGTGTGGCGCTGACCGATCCCCAATAATCGCTTGCCCAAGCACGGAATGTTAGCTGGCGTAAGGCAGAGCTTGGAGACGCTGGGTGTACCCAAAACAGCCGAATAACGGGGCTATGTTTGGCATAACCCTGCAGGTCAGAAGATGAAGCGTCGTCTTGAGGCAAAAGATGTTTATTCGCTCAAATAGTTCTAAAAAGAACTCTTCCTTAATTCTAGGGGCAACAGCAATACAGCAGATGTTCACAGCAGACAGAAGATGGTGTATATCCCACTGAGGCTCACAGGAACCTTTTTATACAGTAAAACCACTCTGAATCTCATGGGGTAGTCCCACCCTGAGTCTTTTCCACCCAATCACGATATCTTACAAAATCTAAATAAATAAATTACATTTCTCTAACGTCCTAGTGGATGCTGGGGACTCCGTAAGGACCATGGGGAATAGACGGTCTCCGCAGGAGACTGGGCACTCTAAGAAAGATTTAGGACTATCTGGTGTGCACTGGCTCCTCCCCCTATGACCCTCCTCCAAGCCTCAGTTAGATTTCTGTGCCCGGCTGAGCTGGATGCACACTAGGGGCTCTCCTGAGCTTCTAGAAGAAAGTATAGTTTAGGTTTTTTATTTTCAGTGAGACCTGCTGGCAACAGGCTCACTGCATCGAGGGACTAAGGGGAGAAGAAGCGAACCTACCTAAGTGGTGGTAGCTTGGGCTTCTTAGGCTACTGGACACCATTAGCTCCAGAGGGTTCGAACACAGGCACCGATCTCGTCGTCCGTTCCCGGAGCCGCGCCGCCGTCCCCCTTACAGAGCCAGAAGCAAGAAGAGGTCCAGAAACTCGGCGGCTGAAGACTTCTGTCTTCTCCAAGGTAGCGCACAGCACTGCAGCTGTGCGCCATTGCTCCTCATGCACACCACACACTGCGGTCACTGATGGGTGCAGGGCGCTGGGGGGGGGGCGCCCTGAGCAGCAATATTTACACCTTGGCTGGCAAATTAACACCATATATCCCCAGGGGCTATATAGGTGTATATTAACCCCTGCCAGATACATTAAAATAGCGGGAGAAAGCCCACCGAAAAAGGGGCGGGGCATTCTTTCTCAGCACACTGGCGCCATTTTTCCCTCACAGCTCCGCTGGAAGGAAGCTCCCTGGCTCTCCCCTGCAGTCCTGCACTACAGAAAAGGATAAAAAAGAGAGGGGGCGCACAAATTAGGCGCAGTATAAGTATATATGCAGCTATAAGGGGAAAACACACTTTTATAGGTGATATCCCTGTGATATATAGCGCTCTGGTGTGTGCTGGCATACTCTCCCTCTGTCTCCCCAAAGGGCTTTGTGGGGTCCTGTCCTCTGTAAGAGCATTCCCTGTGTGTCTGCTGTGTGTCGGTACTGCTGTGTCGACATGTATGAGGAGGAAAATTATGTGGAGGCGGAGCAAATGCCTGTGAATGTGCTGTCACCCCCTGAGGGGTCGACACCGGTGTGGTTGGAATTATGGAAGGAATTGCGTGAAAGTGTCAACTCCTTACACAAAAGGTTTGACGACATAGGACAGCCGGCTACTCAGCTTGTGCCTGTTCCAGCGTCTCAAATGTCATCAGGGGCCTTAAGACGCCCGCTACCTCAGGTGACAGATACAGACGTCGACACGGATACTGACTCCAGTGTCGACGGTGATGAGACTAGTGTACCCTCCAATAGGTCCACCCGTTACATGATTGAGGCAATGAAAAATGTTTTAGACATTTCTGATAATACCCCAGGTACCACAAAAAAGGGTATTATGTTCGGTGAGAAAAAACTACCTGTAGTTTTTCCTGCATCTGAGGAATGAAATGAGGTGTGTGAGGAAGCGTGGACTTCCCCTGATAAGAAATCGATAATTTCAAAACGATTATTGGCAGCGTACCCTTTCCCGCTAGAGGATAGGTCACGTTGGGAAACACCCCCTAGGGTAGACAAGGCGCTGACACGCTTGTCAAAGAAGGTGGCACTACCGTCTCCGGATACGGCCGCCCTGAAGGAACCTGCTGATAGAAAGCAGGAGAATACCCTAAAGGCTATTTACACACACTCAGGCATTATATTGCGACCAGCGATTGCATCAGCTTGGATGTGCAGTGCTGCTGCTGCGTGGTCAGATTCCCTTTTGGATAATATTGATACCATGGATAGGGACAATATTTTGCTGACGCTTGAACATATAAAAGACGCAGTCTTATACATACGTGATGCACAGAGGGATATTTGCCGGCTGACATCACTTGTAAGCGCTATGTCCATTGCCGCCAGACGGGGGTTATGGACTAGGCAATGGTCCGGTGATGCCGACTTAAAGCGACACATGGATGTTTTACCCTATAAAGGGGTGGAACTGTTTGGGGATGGTCTTTTCGGACCTAGTGTCCACAGCTACGGCTGGGAAATCAACCTTTTTGCCACAGACTGCGCCACAGCAAAAGAAAGCACCGTATTATCAGGTACAGTCCTTTCGACCCCAGAAACACAAGAGGGCTAGAGGCTCCTCCTTTCTGCCGCGAGGCAGAGGTACAGGAAAAAAGCTGCAACACACAGCTAGTTCCCAGGAGCAGAAGTCCTCCCCTGCGTCCGGTAAGTTTACAGCATGACGCTGGGGCTGCTCAGGTGGACCCGGGCACGGTGGGGGCCCGCCTCAGAAATTTCAGTGCACAGTGGGTTCTCTCACAGGTGGATCCCTGGGTCCTTCAAGTAGTACTTCAGGGGTACAGGCTGGAATTCGAGACGTCTCCCCGCCCCCCGCCGTTTCCTAAAGTCTTCCTTACCGGCAACTCCCTCTGCCAGGGAGGCAGTGTTGGTGGCTATTCAGAAACTGTATTCACAGCACGTGATTGTCAAGGTACCCCTCCTTCAACAAGGAAAGGGTTACTATTCCACACAGTTTGTGGTACCGAAACCGGATGGTTCGGTGAGACCCATCTTAAATCTAAAATCCTTGAACACTTATATCAAAAGGTTCAAGTTCAAGATGAAATCGCTCAGAGCGGTTATTGCGAGCCTAGAGGAGGGGGACTACATGGTCTCCCTGGACATCAAAGATGCGTATCTTCATGTCCCCATTTACCCTCCTCACCAGGAGTACCTCAGATTTGTGGTACAGGACTGTCACTATCAGTTCCAGACGCTGCCGTTTGGGTTATCCACGACGCCGAGGGTCTTTACCAAGGTAATGGCCGAAATGATGATACTCCTTCGCAAGAAAGGTGTTTCAATTATCCCGTACTTGGACGATCTCCTGATAAAGGCGAGGTCCAAGGAACAGTTGGTAGTGGGAGTAGCACTTTCTCAGGAAGTGCTGCAACAGCACGGCTGGATTCTCAATATTCCAAAGTCGCAGCTGGTTCTGACGACACGTCTTCTGTTCCTGGGAATGATTCTGGTCACAGACCAGAAAAGAGTGTTTCTTCCAGTGGAAAAAGCAGAGGAATTGTCATCTCTGGTCAGAGACATCCTAAAACCAGGAAAAGTGTTGGTACATCAATGCACACGAGTCCTGGGAAAAATGGTAGCTTCATACGAAGCAATTCCATTCGGAAGGTTCCACGCAAGGACGTTCCAGTGGGACCTGTTGGACAAATGGTCCGGGTCCCATCTCCAGATGCAACAGCGGATAACCCTGTCGGCAAGGACCAGGGTGTCGCTGCTATGGTGGCTGCAGAGGGCTCATCTACTAGAGGGCCGCAGATTCGGAATACAGGACTGGGTCCTGGTGACCACGGATGCCAGCCTTCGGGGCTGGGGGGCAGTCACACAGGGCAGAAATTTCCAGGGGCTGTGGTCAGCTCAGGAGATATCGCTGCACATAAATATTCTGGAGCTAAGGGCCATTTACAATGCCCTAACTCAAGCAAGACCCCTGCTTCAGAACCGGTCGGTGCTGATCCAGTCAGACAACATCACGGCGGTCGCCCATGTAAACAGACAGGGCGGCACAAGAAGCAGGAGGGCAATGGCAGAAGCCACAAGAATTCTCCGATGGGCAGAGAATCATGTGCTAGCACTGACAGCAGTGTTCATTCCGGGAGTGGACAACTGGGAAGCAGACTTCCTCAGCAGGCACGACCTCCACCCGGGAGAATGGGGACTTCATCCAGAAGTCTTCCAGATGCTGGTAAACCGTTGGGAAAAACCACAGGTGGACATGATGGCGTCCCGCCTCAACAAAAAGCTAAAAAGGTATTGCGCCAGGTCAAGGGACCCTCAGGCGGTCGCTGTGGACGCTCTAGTGACACCGTGGGTGTACCAGTCGGTTTATGTTTTTCCTCCTCTACCTCTCATACCCAAGGTATTGAGAATAATAAGAAGGCGAGGAGTGAGAACTATTCTCGTGGCTCCGGATTGGCCAAGAAGAGCTTGGTACCCGGAACTTCAAGAGATGCTTGCAGAGGACCCTTGGCCTCTGCCGCTCAGACAAGACCTGCTGCAGCAGGGACCCTGTCTGTTCCAAGACTTACCGCGGCTGCGTTTGACGGCATGGCGGTTGAACGCCGGATCCTAAAGGAAAAAGGCATTCCGGAGGAAGTCATCCCTACCCTGATCAAGGCAAGGAAGGATGTCACTGTAAAGCATTATCACCGCATTTGGCGGAAGTATGTTGCTTGGTGTGAGGCCAAGAAGGCCCCAACGGAGGAATTTCAACTGGGTCGATTCCTACATTTCCTGCAAGCAGGTGTGACTTTGGGCCTCAAATTGGGGTCCGTTAAAGTCCAGATCTCGGCCCTGTCAATTTTCTTCCAAAGAGAACTGGCTTCACTGCCTGAAGTTCAGACTTTTGTCAAGGGAGTTCTGCATGTTCAGCCTCCTTTTGTGCCACCAGTGGCACCTTGGGATCTCAATGTGGTCTTGGAATTTCTAAAATCACATTGGTTTGAGCCACTTAAGACTGTGGATTTAAAATATCTCACGTGGAAAGTGGTGATGTTGTTGGCTCTGGCTTCGGCCAGACGTGTGTCAGAACTGGCGGCTTTGTCCTGTAAAAGCCCCTATCTGATTTTCCATATGGATAGGGCAGAATTGAGGACACGTCCTCAGTTTCTCCCGAAGGTGGTAACAGCTTTTCACTTGAACCAACCTATTGTGGTGCCTGCGGCTACTAGGGACTTGGAGGATTCCAAGTTTTTGGACGTGGTCAGGGCCCTGAAAATATATGTTTCCAGGACGGCTGTAGTCAGGAAGACTGACTCGCTGTTTATCCTGTATGCACCCAACAAGCTGGGTGCTCCTGCTTCTAAGCAGACTATCGCACGCTGGATTTGTAGCACTATTCAGCTGGCGCATTCTGCGGTTGGATTACCGCAGCCTAAATCAGTAAAAGCCCATTCCACGAGGAAGGTGGGCTCATCTTGGGCGGCTGCCCGAGGGGTCTCGGCTTTACAACTTTGCCGAGCTGCTACTTGGTCAGGGGCAAATACATTTGCAAAATTCTATAAATTTGATACCCTGGCTGAGGAGGACCTGGAGTTCTCTCATTCGGTGCTGCAGAGTCATCCGCACTCTCCCGCCCGTTTGGGAGCTTTGGTATAATCCCCATGGTCCTTACGGAGTCCCCAGCATCCACTAGGACGTTAGAGAAAATAAGAATTTACTCACCGGTAATTCTATTTCTCGTAGTCCGTAGTGGGTGCTGGGCGCCCATCCCAAGTGCGGATTGTCTGCAATACCTGTACATAGTCATTGTTACAAAAATCGGGTTTTGTTGGGAGCCATCTCTTCAGAGGCTCCATTTGTTATCATACTGTTAACCGGGGTTCCTATCACGAGTTATATGGTGTGATTGGTGTGGCTGGTATGAGTCTTACCCGGGATTCAAAAATCCTTTCTTATTGTGTCAGCTCTTCCGGGCACAGTGTCCTAACTGAGGCTTGGAGGAGGGTCATAGGGGGATGAGACAGTGCACACCAGGTAGTCCTAAATCTTTCTTAGAGTGCCCAGTCTCCTGCGGAGCCCGTCTATTCCCCATGGTCCTTACGGAGTCCCCAGCATCTACTACGGACTACGAGAAATAGAATTACCGGTGAGTAAATTCTTATTTTTAAAAGGATATAAATGCATAAAGCAATTTCCTACTTCCTGTCACACAAAGTTTGATATCATTTAAACTGCTTCCTTTACCACCTGGTAATTTACAAGTCTCCTTTGATCACACAGATTTTATAGTTTATACAGCAGTGTCTGTATTTGTACAAATGGTACAGGAAAACAACTTCTACAAAGTATAGAAATTGTTTCCCCCTGCCATTCACGTATCTGGAGTGAATATTCAGGAAATCATTGAAAACAAACTGATTTCCCTAATAGCATAGACACACCAAAAGACCACCTAGGGGTCATTTCACAGGAAGTGCTGTAACCAAAGCATTGGTCATTTCACTCTTACACCTTCTCACAGGAACTGCAGAACCCAAGCACATTACCTGCGGTGCCCTGACCAACACATCAAAAGATCTGATTACACTAGAAGGTTACGGAGCATATGACTTCCTATGTGAGAGTGTGCTATGACTTATTCTATAGTCACTAAGAGCATCTTGGATACAAATACATTATAAAACGTGCAGTGTATAACTCTCCAACTGCGCACAGCACAGTGATATAACATAGACACATTTTTAAACACTCTGCTCCCGGCGCCGTTAGTACATTTGAATGGGGCGCCTAGCGCCCATTGTCTCTGTAAAATGGCGCCGGACACTGAGGAATAACCCCTTTAGTGCCGCTGACGCCATTGTCCCTGTGGCTGACGGGATCTCCGGCTACACTATCCCTATATGATCTGTAGAGAAGCTGTGTGTCTTATACAGTGATATTCTGTTGTTCAGTCTTAAAGTAATCAGACATTACTAAAGTGTTATTTCGTCCTAGTGGATGCTGGGGACTCCGTAAGGACCATGGGTAATAGACAGGCTCCGCAGGAGACTGGGCCCTCTAAGAAAGATTTAGTAGTACTGGTGTGCACTGGCTCCTCCATCTATGCCCCTCCTCCAGACCTCAGTTAGAATCTGTGCCCGGCTAGAGCTGGGTGCTTTTAGTGGGCTCGCTTGAGCTTGCTATTAAGAAAGTATTTTAGTTAGGTTTTTTATTTTCAGAGAGCTTCTGCTGGCAACAGACTCTCTGCTATGTGGGACTGGGGGGAGAGAAGCAAACCTACTAACTGCGGGCTAGGTTGCGCTTCTTAGGCTACTGGACACCATTAGCTCCAGAGGGTTCGAACACAGGATCTTAACCTTGGTCGTCCGTTCCCGGAGCCGCGCCGCCGTCCCTCTCGCAGAGCCAGAAGACAGAAGCCGGCAGAAGCAAGAAGACATCGAAATCGGCGGCAGAAGACTCCTGTCTTCACATGAGGTAGCGCACAGCACTGCAGCTGTGCGCCATTGCTCCCACATTACACCCACACACTCCGGTCACTGTAGGGTGCAGGGGGGGGGGCGCCCTGGGCAGCAATTAGGATACCTCTTGGCAAAAAGACACATATATACAGCTGGGCACTGTATATATATGTACGAGCCCCCGCCATTATTTGTACATAGAAGCGGGACAGAAGCCTGCCGCTGAGGGGGCGGGCCCTTCTTCCTCAGCACACCAGCGCCATTTTCTCTCCACAGCTACACTGAGAGGAAGCTCCCCAGGCTCTCCCCTGCAGTATCAAGGTAGAAAAAGGGTAAAAAAGAGAGGGGGGGGAACATAAATTTAGGTGCAAATTATCATAAACAGCAGCTACTGGGTAAACACTAAGTTACTGTGTAATCCCTGGGTTATATAGCGCTGGGGTGTGTGCTGGCATACTCTCTCTCTGTCTCCCCAAAAGGCCTGGTGGGGTCCTGTCCTCAGAGCATTCCCTGTGTGTGTGTGCGGTGTGTCGGTACGTTGGTGTCGACATTTTTGACGAAGGATACGTGGAGGCAGAACAAGTGCAAATGAATGTGGTGTCGCCGCCAACGGCGCCGACACCTGATTGGATGGATATGTGGAAGGTAATAAATGATAATGTAAGCTCCGTGCATAAAAGGTTGGATAAAGCTGAAGCCTTGGGACAGTCAGGGTCTCAACCCAGGTCTGATCCTGGAGCTCAGAGGCCGTCAGGGTCTCAAAAGCGCCCACTATCCCAGATGGTTGACACAGATGTCGACACGGATTCTGACTCCAGTGTCGATGACGATGATGCAAAGTTGCAGCCAAAAATGACTAAAGCCATCCGCTACATGATTATAGCAGTGAAGGATGTATTACACATATCAGAGGATAACCCTGTCCCTGACAAGAGGGTTTATATGTATGGGGAAAAAAAGCAAGAAGTGACTTTTCCCCCTTCACATGAATTAAATGAATTATGTGAAAAAGCGTGGGATTCCCCCGATAGGAAAGTAATAATTTCCAAGAGACTACTGATGGCGTATCCTTTCCCGCCAACGGATAGGTTACGCTGGGAATCCTCCCCTAGGGTAGACAAAGCGTTGACACGCTTATCTAAGAAGGTGGCCCTGCCGTCACAGGATACAGCCGCTATAAAGGATCCTGCAGATAGGAAGCAGGAAGG
The DNA here is from genome assembly GCF_028390025.1 of Pseudophryne corroboree. NCBI lineage: Eukaryota > Metazoa > Chordata > Amphibia > Anura > Myobatrachidae > Pseudophryne > Pseudophryne corroboree. Next base: position 40,461,827 of record NC_086446.1, on the reverse strand, counting down.
TATCCTGAAGTCTGTTTATACACATTCAGGTACTCTACTGAGGCCAGCAATTGCTTCGGCCTGGATATGTAGTGCTGTAGCAGCATGGACAGATACTCTGTCTGAGGAGATAGATACCCTGGACAGGGAGACTATTTTACTGACCCTGGGGCATATCAAAGGCGCTGTTCTATATATGCGGGATGCCCAGAGGGACATTTGCCTGCTGGGCTCTAGAATAAACGCAATGTCGATTTCTGCCAGAAGGGTCCTATGGACTCGGCAATGGAGAGGTGATGCCGACTCTAAAAAACACATGGAGGTTTTACCTTATAAGGGTGAGGAATTGTTTGGGGACGGTGTCTCGGACCTAGTTTCCACAGCTACGGCTGGTAAGTCAAATTTCTTGCCATATATTCCCTCACAGCCAAAGAAAGCACCATATTACCAAATGCAGTCCGTTCGTTCACAAAAAAGCAAGAGAGTCAGAGGTGCATCCTTTCTTGCCACCATGCAGCTAGTTCCCAGGAACAAAAGTCCTCCCCGGCTTCCACTAAATCCACTGCATGATGCTGGGGCTCCACAGGCGGAGCCAGGAGCGGTGGGGGCGCATCTCCGAAATTTCAGCCACCAGTGGGTTCGCTCACAGGTGGATCCTTGGGCTATACAAATTGTGTCTCAGGGATACAAGCTGGAATTCGAAGTGACGCCCCCTCACCGTTCCTAAAATCGGCCTTGCCAGCTTCCCCCATGGAGAGGGAGGTAGTGTTTTGGCGGCAATTCACAAGCTATATCTCCAGCGGAATAGTAACCCCTCCTTCAACAGGACGGTTCGGTCAGACTCATTTTGAATTTAAAATCCCTGAACATTTATCTGAAGAAATTCAAGTTCAAAATGGAATCGCTCAGAGCGGTCATTGCAAGCCTGGAAGAAGGGGAGTTTATGGTGTCTCTGGACATCAAGGATGCTTACTTGCATGTCCCCATTTATCCACCTCATCAGGGTACCTCAGGTTTGTGGTACAGGACTGTCATTACCAATTCCAGACGTTGCTGTTTGGCCTGTCCACGGCACCGAGAATATTTACCAAGGTGATGGCGGAAATGATGGTGCTCCTTCGGAAGCAAGGAGTTACAATTATCCCATACTTGGACGATCTCCTCATAAAGGCGAAGTCCAGGGAGCAGTTGCTGATCAGCGTATCACACTCTCAGGAAGTGTTGCGACAGCACTGCTGGATTCTGAATATTCCAAAGTCGCAGCTGATTCATACGACGCGTCTGCCCTTCCTGGGCATGATTCTGGACACAAACCAGAAGAAGGTGTTTCTCCCGGAGGACAGGAGCTCGTGACTCTGGTTAGAGACCTCCTAAAACCAAAACAGGTATCGGTGCATCACTGCACGCGAGTTCTGGGAAAGAGGGTGGCGTCATACGAAGCCATTCCCTTCGGCAGGTTCCATGCGAGGATCTTTCAGTGGGATCTGTTAGACAAGTGTTCCGGATCGCATCTTCAGCTGCATCGGCTGATCACCCTGTCCCCCAGGGCCAGGGTGTCTCTTCTGTGGTGGCTGCAAGGTGTTCACCTCCTCGAGGGCCGCAGGTTCGGCATACAGGACTGGGTCCTGGTGACCACGGATGCAAGCCTCCGAGGATGGGGGGCAATCACTCAGGGAAGAAACTTCCAAGGGCTTTGGTCAAGTCAGGAGACTTGTTTGCACATAAATATCCTGGAACTAAGGGCCATATACAACGCCCTGAGTCAAGTGGAGCCTCTGCTTCGAAACCAACCAGTGCTGATTCAGTCAGACAACATCACTGCAGTGGCCCATGTAAACCGCCAGGGCGGCACAAGAAGCAGGGTGGCAATGGCAGAAGCCACCAGGATTATACGTTGGGCGGAGAATCACGTACAAGCACTGTCAGCAGTGTTCATTCCGGGAGTGGACAACTGGGAAGCAGACTTCTTCAGCAGGCACGACCTCCACCCGGGAGAGTGGGGACTTCATCAAGAAGTCTTCACGCTAATTGCAATTCGATGGGACCTGCTACAGGTGGACATGATGGCGTCCCGCCTCAACAAAAAGGTAATTGCGCCAGGTCAAGGGACCCTCAGGCGATAGCTGTGGACGCACTAGTAACACCATGGTTGTTCCAGTCGTTCTATGTGTTTCCTCCTCTTCCTCTCATACCAAAGGTGCTGAGAATTATAAGAAAAAGAGGAGTGAGAACAATACTCATTGTTCCGGATTGGCCAAGAAGGACTTGGTACCCGGAACTGCAAGAAATGCTCACAGAGGACCCATGGCCTCTGCCTCTCAGACAGGACCTGTTGCAACAAGGGCCCTGTCTATTCCAAGACTTACCGCGGCTGCGTTTGACGGTATGGCGGTTGAACGCCGGATCCTAGCGGAAAAAGGCATTCCGGATTAAGTTATTCCTACGCTGATAAAGGCTAGGAAGGACGTGACAGCAAAGCATTATCTCCGTATATGGCGAATATATGTTGCTTGGTGTGAGGCCAGGAAGGCCCCTACAGGGGAATTCCAGCTGGGTCGATTCCTGCACTTCCTACAGTCAGGAGTGACTATGGGCCTAAAATTAGGGTCCATAAAGGTCCAGATTTCGACCCTATCCATTTTCTTTCAAAAAGAACTGGCTTCACTGCCTGAGGTTCAGACGTTTGTTAAGGGAGTGCTGCATATTCAGCCTCCTTTTGTGCCACCAGTGGCACCTTGGGATCTTAACGTGGTGTTGGGTTTCCTGAAATCCCACTGGTTTGAGCCACTTAAGACCGTGGAGCTAAAGTATCTCACGTGGAAAGTGGTCATGTTGTTGGCCTTAGCTTCGGCTAGGCGTGTGTCAGAATTGGCGGATTTGTCATGTAAAAGCCCCTATCTGGTTTTCCATATGGACAGGGCAGAATTGCGGACTCGTCCGCAATTTCTACCAAAGGTGGTGTCATCTTTTCATTTGAACCAACCTATTGTGGTGCCTGCGGCTACTCGTGACTTGGAGGATTCCAAGTTGCTTGACGTTGTCCGGGCTTTGAAGATTTATGTAACCAGAACGGCTGGGGTCAGGAAGACTGACTCGCTGTTTATCCTGTATGCATCCAACAAGCTGGGTGCTCCTGCTTCAAAGCAAACTATTGCTCGCTGGATCTGTAACCCGATTCAGCAGGCTCATTCTGCGGCTGGATTGCCGCATCCAAAATCAGTGAAAGCCCATTCCACAAGGAAGGTGGGCTCTTCTTGGGTGGCTGCCCGAGGGGTCTCGGCATTACAGCTTTGCCGAGCTGCTACTTGGTCGGGTTCAAATACATTTGCAAAATTCTACAAGTTTGATACCCTGGCTGAGGAAGACCTTGTGTTTACCCATTCGGTGTTGCAGAGTCATCCGCACTCTCCCTCCCGTTTGGGAGCTTTGGTATAATCCCCATGGTCCTTACGGAGTACCCAACATCCACTAGGACGTTAGAGAAAATAAGATTTTACTCACCGGTAAATTTATTTCTCGTAGTCCGTAGTGGATGCTGGGCGCCCGTCCCAAGTGCGGTCTTTCTGCAATACGTGTATATAGTTATTGCTTAATAAAGGGTTATGTTATGTTGGCATCCATTGGTTGATGCTCTGTTGTTTGTTCATACTGTTAACTGGGTAAGTTTATCACAAGTTATATGGTGTGATTGATGTGGCTGGTATGAGTCTTACCCTGGATTCCAAAATCCTTTCCTTGTAATGTCAGCTCTTCCGGGCACAGTTTCCTTAACTGAGGTCTGGAGGAGGGGCATAGAGGGAGGAGCCAGTGCACACCAGTAGTACTAAATCTTTCTTAGAGTACTCAGTCTCCTCCGGAGCCCGTCTATTCCCCATGGTCCTTACGGAGTCCCCAGCATCCACTACGGACTGCGAGAAATAGATTTACCGGTGAGTAAAATCTTATTTTTGTTGTTATTCAGGATGAGCACCTTTCTGATATGAAGGCCGAAGATACAGAGGGAGAAGAAGAGACGTATGTGACTGATATGAAGGCAGAAGATACAGAGGGAAAAGAAGAGACGTATGTGATGGATATGAAGGGAGAAGATGAGACGTATGTGACTGATATGAAGGCAGAAGATATAGAGGGAGAAGAGACGTATGTGACTGATATCAAGGCAGAAGATATAGAGGGAGAAGAAGAAACTTATGTGACTCATATGAAGGCAGAAGATATAGAGGGAGAAGAGACGTATGTGAATGATATGAAGGCAGAAGATATAGAGGGAGAAGAGACATATGTGACTGATATAAAGGCAGAAGATATAGAGGGAGAAGAAGAGACGTATGTGACTGATATGAAGGCAGAAGATATAGAGGGAGAAGAGACGTATATGACGGATGTGAAGGCAGAAGATACAGAGGGAGAAGAAGAGACGTATGTGACTGATATGAAGGCAGAAGATATAGAGGGAGATGAAGAGACGTCTGTGACTGATATGAAGGCAGAAGATATAGTGGGAGAAGAAACGTGTGTTACTGATATGAAGGTAGAAGATATAGAGGGAAAAGAGACGTATATGATTGATATGAAGGCAGAGTATATAGAGGGAGAAGAAGAGACGTATATGACTGATATGAAGGCAGAAGATATAGAGGGAGAAGAAGAGACGTATATGACGAATATGAAGGCAGAATATATAGAGGGAGAAGAAGAGACATATGTGATTGGTATGAAGGCAGAAGATATAGAGGGAGAAGAAGAGACGTATGTGAGGAGAGATCAGAAGTGTAATGAAGAGGAAATGCCTACAGATATCAGCACAGGTAATAATTTTTATTACAGAAAAGAGTCACATATTCTCCTTGCTGCATCACTACAGAAGTCTCTTCCCCTACACCCTCCTCTGTCAGTACAGACTAATGAGGGAAATGTATCTGCTCAATGTGGGAGTCAGGTAACATCAGCCCCTATTATACTGCTCTCTCCCTCACATCATGTCATTGTCTTACCTGCCCAGAGATCTGGCCAGTATCCTCCCCACACTCTCTGGTGTATCTCATACATCAGGAGCCATCATCCCCTATTATACTCCTGCTCTCCACCTCACATCATGTCACTGTGTGTTACCAGCCCAGAAATCTGACCAGTCTCCTCCCCACACTATCTGGTGTATCTCATACATCAGGAGCCATCAGCCCCTATTATACTTCTCCTCTCCCCCTCACATCATGTCACTGTGTGTGTAACCAGCCCAGAGACTTGACCAGTCTCCTCCCCACACTCTCTGGTGTATCTCATACAACAGTAATTAGGTCATCACTATAATGATTGACTTATTGGCTTAATTTACTAGCATAAGTCTGGTGGGACTATTCTACCTGGGGATGACCAGAGGACCATATAGAGGCTGCTGTTGCAACATACATATCCACCTGGAGCACTTTGTGTAGTGTGGAAGCAGATGTTGGTAGTTCAGCCCACAAGTGTTCTGTATGTATGTGTGGGAGCAGTCTGGATAGATATTGTGTTTAGCAATGTCAGTAGCTGAAGAGGCTTCCTGTTCTGTAATGCTGGCCTGTGTACGTTACATAGCAAAGTCTGCATTACGTGGGGGAGAGATAATCATTGGTGATGTGACATCTGCATGTCCCTGTGGCTGGGGCTATGACATCTGTGATTGTGGGAGCAGAAGACAATATTTTATCTGTTCTCCGAGAGTCTTACTTGATGTTAGTACATTTATAATTGTAATAATGTGGTCATAGGTAATAAGTTGAAATTTAACAACTAAACATTATTCATAATAGTGACACGGTGGTGTAGTGGTGAGCAGTGTTGTCTCGCAGCATTAGTGATGAGTTCAGTTCCCAACCAAGGTTCTATCTGTGTGGAGTTTGTATGTGTTTCCTACAACTCTGCAAAAATCATACTGGTAGTTTAATTGGCTTCTGACATATATGAACCCTAGTGTGTCATATGGAATATAGATTGTTAGCTCCACCGGGGCAGGGAATAATGTGATTTTCTAGTTATTCTCTGTAGAGCAGAGTAATATGTGTGCACTGTATATAGAACTGTGTATTATAATAGTTATATTATTTCCAGCAGATGGAGGCACAAGCAGGAATTCCTTGGAGGGAGATCTCATCTTGTCTGCAGAAAGTAAAATAGAAGATAACACCACACAGGATTCTCCAGGAGACATCCCCATTTCTCTAACTATACATCCAGTACCTGATACTTCATCTGATCCCTCTAATCCAGATGACTGTTCATGTAATACCTCAGATTTTGTTACACATCATGCAGCTCATACATGTGATAAAATATTTCCATGCTCTGAGTGTGGGAAGAGTTTTGCACGCAAATTACAACTTGTTATACATCAGAGAAGTCATACAGGTGAGAGACCATTTCCATGTTCTGAGTGTGAGAAATGTTTTCCACTCAAATCACAGCTTGCTAGACATCAGAGAATTCACACAGGTGAGAATACATTTCCATGCTCTGAGTGTGGGAAATGTTTTCTGTATAAATCAGAACTTGTTATACATCAGAGAAGTCACACAGGTGAGAAACCATTTCCATGTTCTGAGTGTGGGAAATGTTTTATAGTCAAATCACATCTTGTTGCACATCAGAGAAGGCACACAGGTGATAAACCATTTCCATGTTCTGAGTGTGGGAAATGTTTTCTGTATAAATCAGAACTTGTTATACATCAGAGAAGGCACACAGGTGAGAAACCATTTCCATGCTCTGAGTGTGGGAAAAGCTTTGCACTCAAGTTACATCTTGTTAGACATCAAAGAAGTCACACAGGTGAGAAACCATTTCCATGCTCTGAGTGTGGGAAAAGCTTTGCACTCAAGTTACATCTTGTTATACATCAGAGAATTCACACAGGTGAGAACCCATTTCCATGCTCTGAGTGTGAGAAATGTTTTCCACTCAAATTACAGCTTACTAGACATCAGAGAAGTCACACAAGTGAGAATACATTTCCATGCTCTGAGTGTGGGAAATGTTTTCGGTGTAATTCAGAACTTGTTATACATCAGAGACGTCACACAGGTGAGAAACCATTTCCATGCTCTGAGTGTGGGAAATGTTTTCTGTGTAAATCAGAACTTGTTATACATCAGAGACGTCACACAGGTGAGAAACCATTTCCATGCTCTGAGTGTGGGAAACGTTTTGCACGCAAATCACAGCTTGCTAGACATCAGAGAAGTCACACAGGTGAGAATACATTTCCATGCTCTGAGTGTGGGAAATGTTTTCTGTATAAATCAGAACTTGTTATACATCAGAGAAGTCACACAGGTGAGAAACCATTTCCATGCTCTGAGTGTGGGAAATGTTTTCTGTGTAAATCAGAACTTGTTATACATGAGAGACGTCACACAGGTGAGAAACCATTTCCATGCTCTGAGTGTGGGAAAAGTTTTGCATGCAAATCACATCTTACTAGACATCAGAGACGTCACACAGGTGAGAATACATGCTCTGAGTGTGGGAAATGTTTTCTGAGTAAATCAGAACTTGTTATACATCACAGAAGTCACACAGGTGAGAAACCATTTCCATGCTCTGAGTGTGGGAAAAGTTTTGCACGCAAATCACATCTTGCTAGACATCAGAGAAGTCACACAGGTAAGAACACATTTCCATGCTCTGAATGTGGGAAATGTTTTCTGTGTACATCAGAACTTGTTATACATCAGAGAAGTCACACAGGTGAGAAACCATTTCCATGCTCTGAGTGTGAGAAAAGTTTTGCACGCAAATCACAGCTTGCTAGACATCAGAGAATTCACACAGGTGAGAATACATTTCCATGCTCTGAGTGTGGGAAATGTTTTCTGTGTGAATCAGAACTTGTTATACATCAGAGAAGTCACACAGGTGAGAAACCATTTCCATGCTCTGAGTGTGGGAAAAGTTTTGCAGGCAAAGCGTATCTAGCTAAACATAAAAAATTACACAGGAGTAAAGCATTACTATGATCTGATACACAACAGGGTTGTAGCAACACTTTATTGTATTGGACAGGTCCGGACTGCCCATCTGTCACCTCTGGCATATTCCAGAAGTGCCAATGGACTGTTGGTTTCATCCAGTTCCACAGAGATATAGGAAGGCTGTGTGCAGCGCAGCCTCTGGCTCTCTGGTTTAGCCGCCCCTACTTCCCAAAGTGTCTACCCCACACCCACCCCATAAATAATTACATACATTGTGCATTAGGGAACACATATTGTTTTTTCTTACACAGAATTACCCCTCCCTTTTAGCACCTCAGTGACATCACAATCTGATTGAGCAGCTTGCCATTATGTGCATTGTATTTAGAGAGGCATGGGTGGGTCAGCATTAGGATGGATTGCTTACTCCAGAGTGCCTTTGGAGAAGTTAGGGGTGTCTCCAGGTAAGCTGGCTCTCAGATACTGTAGGAGCCATCATGTGGCCTTACACTGGGCATTCAGACCCAGACATATATGTAATTATTTGTGGGGTGCAGTGGCCCCTATGTCAGTATGGCTGCAGTGATCGCAAAAACGCGCTATGGCGCGTTTTTTACCCGTTTTTGAAGACATGGGACTCCAGTTTACAAAGTGGGAGGGTCCCCAGGGACGCGCTCCTCAATAGCCAATCCCTAAGGGGGATTTGTTTTAACTGACACGCTAGCCTCGGGCTGAATGATATAAAGAGGAGGTGGAGCCAGTTTCCCCTCCTCTTTGGCGCCTGGCTGCTTGCGGAGGCCGGGTGACTTGGTGTCGGTGAGTGAATAGTGCGGCTGGTGAACGGTTTACGGGGGGGGGGGGGATTGCCACAGCTTCTCTGGGGGGTGCTGGCAATGTGCAGGGATCGGCGTCCTCCATGATCTAGTGGGTAAGGCTGGGCTTTGTGACTGGGGCTTCCCGCGGTGCCTCGAAGCAAGAGCAGCAGCGCGGCCACTGCCTCAGATGGCACCGCGAGAAGCCCCAGTCACAAAGCCCAGCCTTACCCACTAGATCACGGAGGACGCCAATCCCTGCACTTGTGGTGCGTTCCCTGTCTGTGTCCCTGTGTCTGCTACGGCCCGGGGGGGGGGGGTGGAGGACGACGGTGATTACTGCAGTGGGCCTCAGTGCTCTTACCTGGTGCAGTGTGCCTCAGTGCTCTTACCTGGTGCAGTGTGTCTCAGTGATCTTACCTGGTGCAGTGTGTCTCAGTGATCTTACCTGGTGCAGGGTGCCTCAGTGCTCTTACCTGGTGCAGGGTGCCTCAGTGCTCTTACCTGGTGCAGTGTGTATAACATGCTCTACAGGGCGCATTGTGTATAACGTGCTTTACTGGGCGCATTGTGTATAATGTGCTTTACCAGGTGCAAAGTGTATAAGTCCTCTACCTGGTGCAAAGTGTATAACGTGCTGTACCTGGTGCAAAGTGTATAACGTGCTGTACCTGGTGCAAAGTGTATAACGTGCTGTACCTGGTGCAAAGTGTATAACGTGCTGTACCTGGTGCAAAGTGTATAACGTGCTGTACCTGGTGCAAAGTGTATAACGTGCTGTACATGGTGCAAAGTGTATAACGTGCTGTACCTGGTGCAAAGTGTATAACGTGCTGTACCTGGTGCAAAGTGTATAACGTGCTGTACCTGGTGCAAAGTGTATAACGTGCTGTACCTGGTGCAAAGTGTATAACGTGCTGTGCCTGGTGCAAAGTGTATAACGTGCTATACCTGGTGCAAAGTGTATAACGTGCTGTACCTGGTGCAAAGTGTATAACGGGCCGTACCTGGTGCATTGTATATAACGTGCTGTACCTGTTGCATTGTGTATAACGTGCTGTACCTGGTCAAAGTGTATAACGTGCTGTACCTGGCGCAGTATGTATAAAGTGCTCTACCTGGCGCAATGTGCATAGGAGGTTCTACCTGGTGCAATGTGTATAAGCGGCACTACTGTGTGGTGTAATGTGAATTGGTACTATTATGTGGCCACACCCCTTCCCCACGAAGCCACGCCCCTAAAATTTTGTGACGCACCTTCGGCGCGCATTCCCTATGCTTTGCGGTCTGGTAGGTGGGACACCAATTTACTTCCTGCCTAAGGGCACCAAAATGTCTAGTTACACCTCTGGTGCAGGGTGTCCTGCATGCTACACAGCCCAGCAGCATTGTCACCCCCATCACCCCAGCTTGCAACACTTTTGTAGTGTCCAAACAAGAATAAGTTTAAAAGAACCTTCATTCTGATGGGACCCAGAAAAAGACCGGTAGGACCCCAATTTTCAAAAGTGAGGAGTCCCTGGGACCCACTTTTTTTTGGACTCAGCGCGATCACTGATGGCTGGGCGGCTTCAGTTTTGCACACCCTAACACTTTATTAACACTTATGATTTTCCCTATCACTTTGTATATATTTTTGTATTATTTTAATCACACTTCACATACATAGCACTTAGGTGCTTCTTATTAACCCTTATTAACTTTCACCTGTGTACTGACCTGGGGTAGCTGACCTCTGCCGACGTGATGGGGTCTTGCACCCCGGACCCATACCTAGTATTAGGGACCCCCAGTGACGGAGAAGCCTTGCCGATCGGCCTTGGGGCTTAACCCTGTAGCTGCAGATATACGCAACTAAGATCTCCATTATATCTGATTATTATGTAGTATTATTTTTCACTCAGTGTGCATTAGGGAACACAAATTGTTTTTTCTTAGACATCAGAGAAGTCACGCAGGTGAGAATACATTTCCATACTCTGAGTGTGGGAAATGTTTTCTGTGTAAATCAGAACTTGTTAGACATCAGAGAAGTCACACAGGTGAGAAACCATTTCCATGCTCTCAGTGTGGGAAAAGTTTTGCAATCAAATCACGTCTTGTTACACATCAGAGAAGTCACACGGGTGAGAAACCATTTCCATGCTCTGAGTGTGGGAAAAGTTTTGCAGGCAAATCGTATCTAGTTAAACATCAGGAATCACAGGAGTAAAGCATTACTATGATCTGATACACAATAGGGTTGTAGCAACACTTTATTGCATTGGACAGGGCTGTACTGCCCATCTGTCACCTCTGGCATATTCCAGAAGTGCCAATGGACTGGTGGTTTCATCCAGTTCCACAGAGATATGGGAAGGCCGTGTGCAGCGCAGCCTCTGGCTCTCTGGTTTAGCTGCCCCTACTTTCCAAAGTGTCTGTCTCCATGTAAATGGGGGGGGTGTGCAGTAAGTCCACGCCCCTTACAGCACGTCCTCGTGTGTCATGTCCTTGCGCCCCCCCCCCCGTGATGTGCGCTTGCAAGTTTACAAATGCCTAATCCAAATAGGAGCCCCAGTTTGTCCCTGCCAGTAGATATCGGCACCACTCTCCACATCAATACCAGACCATCGTGTTATATAAGCGTCTATGGGCCTAATTCATGGTCGATCGCAAAACGAAAATCTTCCGCTAATGGGAAAATCTATGTGCACTGCAGGTGGGGCAGATGTAACGTGCAGAGAGTTAGATTTGAGTGAGGTGTGTTCAAACGGAAATCTAAATTGCAGTGTAAAAATAAAGCAGCCAGTATTTACCCTGCACAGAAACAATATAACCCACCCTAATCTAACTCTATCTGCACATTTCTCATACATCCTAGGGGATGCTGGGGTCACATCAAGAACCATGGGGTATAGACGGGATCCGCAGGAGACATGGGCACTTTAAGACTTTCAAAGGGTGTGAACTGGCTCCTCCCTCTATGCCCCTCCTCCAGACTCCAGTTTAGAATCTGTGCCCAGGCAGACTGGATGCACTCTGAGAACCTCTATTGAGTTTCTCTGAAAAGACTTTGTTAGGTTTTTTATTTTCAGTGAGAACTGCTGGCAACAGTCTCCCTGCTTTGTGGGACTTAGGGGAGAGAAGCCAGACCTACTACTGTGACTTTAAAAGCTCTGCTTCTTTGGCTACAGGACACCATTAGCTCCTGAGGTACCAGAAGACAGGTGAGTAGAAGAAAAGAAGACTTCAGTGACGGCTTTGAGGTACCGCTCAGCAATCGGCTCCCACACACAGCGGCACTACAGGGTGGAGACGCTGGTCCTTCCATACACTGCTGCATGAGTATCAGGGTGAAAAACGGGGGGGGGGGCACAATTATTTTTATTTGCATTATATGTACTTTAGAAAAGCGCTGCAGGTCTGGGGCATTTTTCTGTGGTGTTTCAGACCGGGATTGAGTGATGGGGTGTGATCTGGCAATAACGCCCTCTGTCTCTCTGACAGGCTTTACTGTGGGTTTGTCCCCTATAGACCCAGTGTGTCTGTGTGTGTTGGGTGCACGTGTGTCGGCATGTCTGAGGCAGAGTGCTCTTCCCAGGAGGAGACTGTATTAGGGACACACAGCTGTGGGAGTGACCCTGTCGGCACCGCCGACACCAGATTGGGTGATTGTTTTGAATGCTAATGAGGCTCTGATAAATAAGAGATTGGATAAATCTGAGTCTCAGAACCAGGCATGGAAGAAATCCGTAGAGGATGTATTGTTTCAAGTCCAGACCCCCTCTGGGTCACAAAAGCGTTCATTTGCCCAACTGGCAGACACGGATACCGACACGGACACTGACTCAAGTGTCGACTATAGTGAGGCCAGATTAGATCCAAAACTGGTGAAGAGCATTCAGTACATGATTGTGGCAATAAAAGATGTATTACATATCACTGAGGACCCTACTGTTCCTGATACTAGGGTCTGTATGTATAAAGGAAAGAAACCTGAGGTAACGTTTCCTCCCTCTCATGAACTGAACATGCTTTGTGAAAAGGTTTGGGAATATCCTGACAAAGTTTCAGATTCCCAAAAGGATTCCAGTGATGTATCTGTTTCCCTTTGGGGATAGGGAAAAATGGGAGTCACCCCCCATTGTGGACAAAGCTTTATCACGGCTGTCCGAAAAGGTGGCTCTTCTGCAGATCGTAGGCAGGAAAATACATTGAAATCCATCTGTCACCACGGGTATGCTACTCAGACCAGCCATTGCGTCTGCGTGGGTGAGTGGTGCTATCGAAAAATCTGAAATAAATACCCTGGATAGGGAAAGCATTCTTTTGACACTGGGTTATCTCAGGGACGCTGCAGTCTACATAAAGGAAGCTGCGAGGGATATCGGCCTCTTGGGATTAAGAGCCAATGCCTTGGCAGTCTCAGCTAGGAGAGCATTGTGGATTCATCAATGGATTGCTTATGCTGACTCTAAGAAAGCTATGGGGTCTCTACCGTATAAAGTTGGTGTATTGTTTGGTGACGGCCTCGCTGACTTGGCATCTATGGCTACTGCGGGTAAGTCATAATTTTTACCTTATGTGCCTGCACCACAAAAGAAAGCACACCACTATCAGATGCAGTCCTTTCGGTCCACTAAATACAGAAAGGGCCAAGGGTCTTCCTTCCTTGCTACTAGAGGAAAGGGAAGGGGTAAAGATCACCGGCCATGGCTAGTTCCCGGGAGCAGAAGTCTTCTCCGGCTACTGCCAAATCCACCGCATGACGCTGGGGCTCTTCTGCGGGAGTCCTCACCGGTGGGGGTACGTCTCAAGCTCTTCAGTCAGTTCTGGGCTCGTTCGGCCCTGGACCCTTGGGTTTTAGAAAGTGTCCCAGGGGTACAAACGAGTTTCAAGACGTTCCCCCTCACTGATTATTTCAAATCAGCCTTACCAGCTTCTCTTCCGGACAGGGAGGTGGTATGCGCAACAATACAAAAATTGTGTCACAATTAAGTCATTGTCAAGGTTCCCCCGTCACAGCAGGGAGAAGGCTTTTATTCGAGCCTGTTCGTGGTCCCGAAGCCAGACGGCTCAGTCAGACCAATCCTGAACCTCAAGTCCCTCAATTTCTACCTAAAAAAAATTCAAATTCAAGATGGAATCTCTCTGGGCAGTGATCTCCAGTCTGGAGGAGGGGGATTTTATGGTGTCGGTAGACATAAAGGATGCCTACTTACCATGTTCCCATTTATCCTCCACATCAGGCTTACCTGAGGTTTGCAGTGCAGGATTGTCATTACCAATTTCAGACGTTGCCGTTTGGTCTGTCCACGGCTCCGAGGGTTTTCACCAAAGTAATGGCCGAAATGATGGTTCTCCTGCGCAAGCAAGGAGTCACAATTATCCCGTACTTGGGCGATCTCCTGATAAAGGCGAGATCCAGGGACCGATTACTGCAGAATATTATGCTCTCCCTGACAATTCTGCAGCAACATGGTTGGCTCCTAAACTTGCCAAAATCACAGTGGGTTCCGACGAGACGGCTGTCATTTTTGGGAATGATTCTGGACACAGAATTACAGAGAGTTTTTCTTTCAGGGGAAAAGGCTCTGGAAATTCAGAGCCTAGTCAAACAAATTCTGAAACCAGCAAGAGTATCGGTCCATCAATGCACTCGGTTTCTGGGGAAGATGGTGGCGGCCTACGAGGCCATTCAGTTTGGCAGGTTTCATGCCAGAGTGTTTTAGTGGGTCCTGTTGGACAAGTGGTCCGGGTCTCATCTGCACATGCACCGAAGGATAATCCTGTCTTCCAAGACCAGAATCTCACTCCTGTGGTGGCTGCACAGCTCTCACCTCCTAGAGGGACGCAAGTTCGGGATCCAGGACTGGATCTTAGTGACCACGGATGCGGGTCTCCGAGGCTGGGGAGCAGTCACGCAGCGGGAAAGCTTCCAGGGAAGATGGTCAAGCCAGGAAATTTGTCTACACATAAATGTACTGGAGTTAAGGGCCGTTTACAACGGCCTTCTACAAGCGGAACATCTTCGCATTTCGGCCCGTCTTGATTCAGTTGGACAACATAACAGCAGTAGCAAACATAAACCACCAGGGCGGAACAAAGAGCAGAACGGCAATGGCAGAGGCCACAAAGGTTCTCCTGTGGGCGGAAAGGCATACAATCACTCTGTCAGCGATCTTCATTCCAGGAGTGGACATCTGGGAAGCAGACTTCCTCAGCAGACACGATCTCCATCCAGGAGAGTGGGGTCTTCATCAAGAGGTCTTTGCAGAAGTGACAAGTCTTTGGGGAATCCCTCAAATAGACATGATGGCGTCTCGCCTCAACAAGAAACTTCAGAGATATTGTTCCAGGTCGAGAGACCCTCGAGCAATAGCAGTGGACGCCCTAGTGACACCATGGGTGTTTCAGTCGGTGTATGTGTTTTCTCCGCTTCCACTTGTTCCAAAAGTGATAAAGATCATAAGAAGAACAGAGGTGCGATCCTCATGGTTCCAGACTGGCCATGGAGGGCTTGGTATCCAGATCTTCAGGAATTACTCATAGACGATCCCTGGCCTCTTCCTCTGAGGGAGGATCTGTTACAGCAGGGGCCGTGCGTGTTCCAAGACTTACCGCGAATTCGTTTGATGGCTTGGCGGTTAAACGCCGGATCCTAGCTCATAAGGGTTTTCCCAAGGAAGTCATCCCCACTCTTATTCAGGCTAGAAAAGGAGTAACGTCTAAACATTACCACCATATTTGGAGAAAATACGTGTCTTGGTGTGAATCCAAGAAGGCTCCTACGGAAGAATTTCAGTTGGGACGTTTTCTACATATTCTACAAGCTGGTGTGGATGTGGGCCTAAGGTTGGGTTCAATTAAAGTACAAATTTCAGCCTTATCGGTTTTCTTCCAAAAACAATTGGCCTCCCTTCCAGAAGTTCAGACTTTTATGAAAGGCGTGTTGCACATCCAACCTCCCTTTGTGCCCCCAGTGGCACCGTGGGTTCTTAGCGTGGTGTTGCAATTCCTTCAATCTCATTGGTTTGAACCTTTAGAGAAGGCAGAGTTGAAATTCCTCACTTGGAAAGTGGTCATGCTGTTGGCCTTGGCATCCGCAAGGCGGGTGTCTGGATTAGCGTCCTTGTCTCACGAGAGCCCTTATTTGATCTTCCATGAAGATAGAGCAGAGTTGAGGACTCGTCAGCAATTTCTTCCTAAAGTGGTTTCGTCGTTCCACTTGAACAAACCTATTGTGGTACCAGTGGCTACTGACACCTTGCTGGAATCAAAGTTTCTCTATGTATTCAGAGCTTTGAAAATGTATGTCGCCAGAACGGCTCTGTTTGTCCTGTATGCTCACAACAATATTTGGGCTCTTGCTTCCAAGCAGACTATTGCGCGCTGGATCTGTCATACGATTCAGCAGGCTCATTCTACGGCTGGATTTCCATTACCAAAATCGGTGAAGGCCCATTCTACCAGAAAAGTGGGTTCGTCCTGGGCTGCTGCCCAGGGGGTCTCGGCATTACAACTTTGCCGAGCGGCTACGTGGTCGGGATCAAACACCTTTGCTAATTTCTACAAGTTTGATACCCTGGCTGATGAGGACCTCATGTTTGGTCAATCGGTGCTGCAGAGTCATC